>NC_135281.1:14730556-15030556 GCF_051311805.1 Agelaius phoeniceus
CAGGCAGCGAGGGACAAACCTGAGATTTAGGAAGGGAGGCAGAGGAAATTGGGAAGCACGTGCTGAGGGAAGGTAATTGGGCAAAAAATGTTAATTAAAATCTGGCCCTTCACTGAAAGGAAAATTCACCAACGTTACAAACCAGGACACGATGAACTCACAGGAAATGTGGCTCCAATGTAGTTTTTTCTCCTTTTTTTTTTTTAATTATAATAAATAGGAGTGGACAAATGCAGCTTTAATGAGACATTTGATTGAGACTTTATTGGTTTGTTATCAGCAGGCAGCGTGTAATACCTTGTTTAAATAAGCTGGTTTAGAGTTGTTAAATTTCTGTGTAATTATAAATGCATGGCAGGGAATAACCACAGAGAGATGGAGCAGTGCCCTTGGAATTGCAAACACGGATGGAGAGGGAGACAGTTTTACAACTAAGGCCTTATTTAGGAATAAAAACTTTTTTTTCTTCCTAAACACTGAGTTTTGGGGGTTTTTAGTTTTTATTTGACAGTTTGGAGATGGTAATGTCTTGTCTGGGATTCATTATTTTATACAAATTATACTATAATTATATCAGTGCAAACCAGGCACTGGGTTTTTTTGTGTTTCAGGTTTAACTTTTAAGGAAAACAATCAGGTTTTGCCAAGGGAAATGACGTGGGTGTGCAGCAGGCTGCAGGGAGGGGCAGGGGCATCGCTCACCCCTGGGAGAGGGTAAAATCCCCCATATTTCCCTAAGGACTCCCCAGCTGTGACAGGGTGCCAAACCCACTCTGCTCTGCTGATGTGGGGGGAAGGAACCCACCAAAAAGTGTTTTAAGTGTTTTTGGGGCTGGGCAGGGTCGTTCATCTGTGCCAAACACCCGTCACACCTGAGCCTTGGGCCTCGCGTGATTTAATTTCAGTCCAATTATTCCAGAAAAAAAAAAAAAAAACAATTAAGAAAATGAATAATTATAAAAGTAAGGTCAACTCAATTTTCTCTACTAATGTTTTTAGTTACTGGACTCATTATTGCTAATTTCTTTCATAATCTTTGCCATCTAACCTCATTTGTTTCATTGCCAAGTGGCAAGAAGGGAGCATCATAAAACTTCCCTGAAAACAAAGCAGAAAAATCACTACATTTTAGTGATTTCCTGAGAAAGTAATTATCTGTTGTTAACCTTTATGGAAGGAATTCTTCTGATCATCTTCAATATAGCTGTTAAATTTCCATCTTTCCATTTCTGATTGCAGTTTTCCAAATTAAAAGCATAGAGCTAGGTGGATATTTTAATTTCATGTCACCTCTTCTTCTAATAGTTCTATTATTGAATTATAAAGTACTTTAAAACAGGTTCTAGAACCTAAAAGAAAACTATTCACTGTAGCATTTTTAAATGTAATCAATTTCACTGCACCAAATTTTAAACTCTTTTTTTTTTTTTTTTTTGTCTGCCTTAATTCATTTGGGCTCATGAAAGCACCTTGAATTCTTCCTGTGATGTCTGAGAGCTGAACCAGCACGCTCTGAAGCCAACAGGAAACTTTCTGCCTTTTCTCCCTGGAAACCCCAAGGCTTCCAGCAGCCTCTTCCCTGGCCAGGGAGGTGGGGCTGGGGTCCCAGGGATCCCCTGTGCCCCAGGGTTGGGGTCCCCAGGGATCCCCTGTGCCCCAGGGTTGGGGTCCCCAGGGTCCCCTGTGCCCCAGGGTTGGGGTCCTCCAGGGTTGGGGTCCCCCGGGTTGGGGTCCCCTGTGCCCCAGGGTTGGGGTTCCCCAGGTGCTCCCTGTGTCCCAGGAGCCCCCTGTGACACTCTGGTGACACCAGACCTGTCCCTCTCCATTTCCCTGAGCTGGAGCTGCTGACCTCCAGCCCTGCGGTTGCACAGACAAAGAAAAGAGATTAAAACAAAACCTCAGAATTGTTGCGGTGAATTCCAGGGGCTGTGACACCTCTGTGCCCCTTTCCATGAATTCCAGGGACTGTGACACCCCTGTGCCCATTTCCATGAATTCCAGGGGCTGTGACACCTCTGTGCACCTTTCCATGAATTCCAGGGACTGTGACACCCCTGTGCACCTTTCCATGAATTCCAGGGGCTGTGACACCTCTCTGTGCCCATTTCCATGAATTCCAGGAGCTGTGACACCTCTGTGCCCCTTTCCATGAATTCCAGGGGCTGTGACACCTCTCTGTGCCCCTTTCCATGAATTCCAGGGGCTGTGACACCTCTGTGCCCCTTTCCATGAATTCCAGGGGCTCTGACACCCCTGTGCCCCTTTCCATGAATTCCAGGGGCTCTGACACCTCTCTGTGCACCTTTCCATGAATTCCAGGGGCTGTGACACCTCTGTGCCCCTTTCCATGAATTCCAGGTGCTGTGACACCTCCATGCACCTTTCCATGAATTCCAGGGGCTGTGACACCTCTGTGCACCTTTCCATGAATTCCAGGGACTCTGACACCCCTGTGTCCCTTTCCATGAATTCCAGGGGCTCTGACACCTCCGTGCACGTTTCCACACCCAGTCCCTTGGCTAACATAAGCTCTGGATCAAGGTGATATCTGAAAGGCTTCCTGCCAGGGATTATGTCCTGCTCAGGAAGGGAGCTGGGCTCAGTGAGCTCATAGATCTTTTCTATCTCTAACTCCTGCCAGTATGATTATGGTTTTTTAATCAGAAAAATATGTTGCTGAAAAGTACCCAGATTAAGCACCACAATTGCCTGTAACAAAAGCAAGTTTGTTGGATGAGCAGAGATCTGATGAATGACATGATTTGAAATGTTTTCATCCTAATGGCTTCCTCTTCTGAAGTTAATTTTTTTTGTCAGTTGCCAAAACATTTATGAGCAGATTTGTGGATAATGACACTCTTAGATGGGGGTTTAAATAAAAATCTGTTCCATTTGCAACCTAAAGGACCCAGTATTACAGCAGACAAATGGGTTTGGAGCTGATTCTCCTGGTGGCAGTGTAATGGATGAGCTGGGGTCGCTGGTGCTGTACAGAGAGCAAGACACAAACTTTTAGGCCAGTTGTGCCTCCCTTGAAGAAGTTTAACAGAGGAAGCGATAAATATATTTAAAACACAGTTTTGTAAGAAATGTTCGCCGTGAAGGGCACGGGGCTGCAATCTAAGGGAGCTCTTGTTCCCTTTGTGAACTGAAAAACAGGTAAAGAAAGAGCAGATAGAGGGCATTATGTGCTGAATAAATACCTGCATTTAGAATTGTTCCTTTGTTCAACAGCTGGATTTGTAAAAGGGACAAGAAAACCCATCCTCTCCCAGCCCTTTTGAAAAGGAAGTTTGGCCTGTGGATCAGTGGTTGAATAATAGACTGAACAGAATAATCCAGCTCTGTATGACCAGGGGAGGTTATCAGGGGCTGTTTGAGCACAGAACTCTCCTGTCAAATGAGGCACAGCACAGAAACCCAGAGCAGGAGGGGACTCACGTGCTCAGATCATGTGTAAGGAAAAGCCAGCACCCAGAGCTGTCCAAGGAGTCTCCTAAAAGAGAGAAAAAAGGGCATAAATCTGGTTTGGTTCCCAATAACAGCGGGCAGAGATGCTGTGTCACCCTCTGAGGGGTCCCTCTGTCCTGCACGTGGGGCTGGCACAGATGGGGCCACAGGAACCCTGGTGTCACAGTCTCTGGCACTTCCAGGGAATCCCAGACTGGTTTGGGGTGGAAGGGACCTCAAATCCCACCCAGGGCCACCCCTGCCATGGCAGGGACACCTCCCATGTCCCAGGTGCTCCAGCCCCAGTGTCCAGCCAGGGATGCAGGGGCAGCCCCAGCTGCTGTGGGCACCTGTGCCAGCTGTGCCACACGGTCTCTGTGGTTCAGATACTGATAAATATCGTATTTTCTGTGCTAATTTAGGAATTAATCAAACTGACCCCCTGCTCAGGGCATTTGTAACACCCCCAAAGCAGCAAAATCTGTGTTTACAAACACAGCCCTTGGCTGCTTTGCTCTCCATGTGAGTGCTTGTGGTGAGGCATTTGCAATCACATTTGCTCTCTTCTCCCAGATTCCAGCTACACCTGCATCCCTCATCCCAGGCAGGAATGCAGCCCATCATCCCTCCAGGGAGCAGGTGGGGTGGTGCTCAGGCATTTTGCCTGAAATGCTGTTTTCTTACAGATGTTCCAAGGCCACCTTTCCCTCCCTGCAGGGGATCAGCTGCTCCCATCCTGCAGGAGGGCACTGCAGTTGTGTCCTGGTGATCATGGGTATTTTCTGCTCCTGAACTCTCAGGTGCACCCCTGTCACGCTTTGCAGGATTTCTAAAACACATTTGTTGCTCTGTTGTCCCAAATTCCACATTTTCAAAAGCTTGGGATGCTTGATCCAGTCTTTTTCTCCAGCTCCAGAGTCTGGATCCCATGGAGCTTCAATAATTTCTGTCATTGGAAGGGCTGAATAGCATTTTCCTTCACTTCATGAGAGAATTGACAAAAAAAAGTAGAAAACTTGGAAGGCAAATTGCAGGAAGTTCAGCTGCTTTGCAGACATCAGTGGCAGCTGAGGCACATGGCAAATACCTTCAAAACATTCCCCAAAATACTTCTTCAGTCAAAATCAGTTATAATTTGTAAAAACACATTTCTTCTTTGAAGTCAGCTGGGTTACCAAGTTCTTTCAAGCTGAAATTAGAGAATTAAATCCTGGCTTTGATTAAATAAATGGTGAAACTCCCCTTCTTTTTATTGCTGTCAAGATCTCAGCTCGAACTATTTAGGAAAAAGAGCTTGGCATTCCAGGTTTTACCTATGCACTCACCAAGCTTGTGCAGGGCTGTTTCTTGCCATAGATTTTCCTGGAGTTTATTTTCCAGACTCCTTCTAAACAGTGGGGCTTTCCTTTAGTGTCCAAAGTACATTTATTCCACAGCCCCACAAATTTTCTTCGTGCTGGACTTTAAATCAACCAGCAAATGCCCTCAGGTATCTTCAGAGGCTTCTGCAGAAAGAATGGATACAGGGGTGTTTTTGCTGTGCCAGGGTGATGATTTGTCATCCCCCTCGTGGGGTTTGGAGCAGACCCTGCACTGAGCACTCCTGTTAATGGCCTGGCCGTGGTTAGCAGGATAAAAACCATCCAGCCCCGTGTGCATGCAGTTACATTTCTGTGATCTACATATGGGTAAAAGCTTCCTCACTTCCATCATCCCGACAGGTAGCGCTGCTAAATCATCTGCAGCACTCAGGGCAGGCTGACAGTGTGCTGGGGGTCAGGGCAACTCTTCTGGGAGCCTGCCCCAGTGTTTGAACCCAAAAGAGGCTGAGAATTGCCACAATAATATTGTGTTAATTTCTGTTCTTTTCCCCTGCTCTGTTGGAGCAGTGAGAGGCTGGGCTTGCCATGCTCCTGTCACACTCAGGTTGGGCTCCTTGGTGGTTTCATTTCTCACTGCTTTGTCTCAGCCTGCCTTCCAAAGCTCCTTCTTCTCCTTCTCCTTCTCCTTCTCCTTCTCCTTCTCCTTCTCCTTCTCCTTCTCCTTCTCCTTCTCCTTCTCCTTCTCCTTCTCCTTCTCCTTCTTCTTCTCCTCCTTCTTCTCCTTCTCCTCCTTCTTCTCCTTCTTCTCCTTCTTCTTCTCCTTCTTCTCCTTCTTCTCCTTCTTCTCCTTCTTCTCCTTCTCCTTCTTCTTCTTCTCCTTCTCCTTCTTCTTCTTCTCCTTCTTCTCCTTCTTCTCCTTCTTCTCCTTCTTCTTCTCCTTCTCCTCCTTCTCCTTCTTCTTCTTCTCCTTCTTCTCCTTCTTCTCCTTCTTCTTCTCCTCCTTCTCCTTCTTCTTCTTCTCCTTCTTCTCCTCCTTCTTCTTCTTCTTCTTCTCCTTCTTCTCCTCCTTCTTCTCCTTCTCCTCTTTCTCCTCCTTCTTTTCCTCCTCCTCCTTCTCCTCCTTCTCTTACTTCTCATCTTTCTTCTCCCTCTTCTCCTTCTTCTTCTCCTTCTTCTTCATCTTCTTCTCCTTCTTGGTGGTTTTATTTCTCATCACTTTGTCTCAGCCTGCTTTCCCAAAGCTCCTCCTCCTCCTTCTCCTCCTTCTCTTTCTTCTCTTTCTTCTCCTTCTCCTTCTTTGTCTTCATCTTCTTCTTCTGTGCTGGGCATACCCAAAGCAGCCCCAGCTCTGCCAGCTGGAGGCTGAAATCCCCAACTGCTCGAGTTTATCCCATTCTGGCAGGAATTTTCCTCCCATCTGCATCTCCCAATCTAGAAAATGTTCAGCTGCCTGTTTGAAATATTGGTTTTAAACCCCTCCTTGCAGGCTCCTCTAATGCTGGGCGCCTCCACAGCACAGGGGAACACAGCAATAATCCCTCAGGGCCAGATTCCAGCCCAGTGAGGATGCAAATTCCCAGTTAACCCCACTGCCCTGACCCAAACCCACCCAGATCCACAGCACTTTACAGGAGACAAAGTTTGGCCCCCAGGTGGAATTTCTACACTTGAATATCTTCATTTTCTGCAGTGGATCTGGCATATTTATGTGTCTCTGGCCCAGCTTAAGCTGTAGTAGCTGAAGTGCCACAATCAGTTTGGAATGAGAGATTTCCTGCTCGTGATCTTTATCTGGAGGGGGGAAAATCAGTTCATTATGTGCATAAACAGAGCAGGGATTCCTGTAGGATGAGGGAAGCTAATTCAGCGAGCAGGCAGCAGCAGAGCACACCTTTTCCATCTCATTGGTCTCCCCTAAGCTTTTACATCATTTTCTGCTAACTTACATTTTCACTCCTGTTATTTTTAATTTAACACAACCTTTTCTCCAGTTGCAAACATATAATCAGTGAAAAATGCCATGGTTTTCTCTTTTAATTTGTATCCCTTGCCTGCTCCTCTTCTTCCCTGAACACAGGGTTGCTTTTGCTGTTTCACGTGCTCGTGTGTGCAGGTTTGTGCTCTCTTTGTTGTCTTGCACTGCCCCACACACCCTCATCATCAAGAGCATCTCTGCTCTTATCCTGTAGGAGAAATCTTTTACTGGATTTCTTTTTACCCTGCAATTGTGCTGTTAAAAAGAGAAAAATAAAAATAAAGAAAAAGAGAGAGACAGAACCTTTAGCTTACCCTGGAACCTCAGCCAGCAGGAGTTCCAACGAGAGAGAGAATGGAAATAATCAATAAATGCACTTTGCAATCTGGTCAATGTCGATGGCACTCATTTGGGTTTTGTCTCAAATGATCAGAATCACTTCACTTTCTCAGCTTCTGGTCACTTCCTGTTAAAATACAAACAGCATCACTCTCTGTGTGAAAACACAATATTTTTATTTTCCACAAACCTTCTAAAAATCCCTGGGAATATTCCACATGAACTGATTCGTTCCAGCCACGTGTTATGAAGAAGAACATCAGTGTTTTCTTCTGATATACCTGAAAAAATTCCAAGCCACAAAGAGCATTTCCCCAGCAAATCATTCCCACCTCCTGTTAACTGTGGGTGCTGCTGCTGGCGCCCCACAGCCTGACCTGCCTCTCCTTCCTCTGGGGTGGCCATGGGTGCTGAATGTGCCACATTTCCTCTGCCAGTTTAGGGGCAGAATTCAGATTTCATAGCAAGGCTTTACTTTGGTGCACAGCTTTGTGTGAGACACCACCTCACCAGAATAAACCCTGGGGCCTGTCCTGTTGGGAATGGGAATGGGAACCCAAAGATAAAGCCAGAGCTAATTGCCCCCCAAGCCCCAAATATCACTATTAACTGTCTTACCTAGGGGTTTGTGGCTAAAGTTGTTGTTTTAATGAAAAGCCTTTCAAATTGCTCTTTAAAAGGATATGCTTCACCACTTTTATTAGTTGTTAATTCCATTTTTAACTACCTATTGTTGGCAATATCCTCTTAGCTGGAATACAATCTCTTTTCCTAGCGACTCTATCCATTTTTAGTTCATTGATTCACTGGGTTGTGGTTTTTGGTGGTTTTTTTTTCTTCCCTGGATTACTAAAGCAGGAGAAGTTAAAAGAAATTCTTAATTGTTTACTTCATTGTTTGGGCCCTGGTATCAGCATCGACATCTGGAGGAATATAAACAGATTTGAAAGACTTTTCCTTGTTCATGCGCTGAAGGGAGCTTTGCTATGTTAAATTGATTTAAGTTTCCAAATGTGGGTCAGATAAACTGAAATAATTCTTTCCTGAGTTAATGTTGTTCTTTCTGGCTACTTATATGTAGGTTTTTGGGTATTAAATAATGTCTGGAGGCTTCAAGCATCATCAGATTCTGCTATCGTGGGGATCAGTGGTTAACCCCACAACAAAGGCTGGGTTTTACTCCACTGTGCATTGGAATTGCTGTTACTCTTAGCACAATTCCTTTCCTTCCCTGGCTGAATTCTGAGTTTTGCATTTACCCAAACTGCTGGGAATTTTGGGGGATGCCTTCAAAGAGGAGAGTTGTGTGGAAATCTGGGTATCCCAAAGTCAAATACCCCAGCTGGGAACCCCAACCAGGCTACCCCAAACCCAAATCCCTGCCACAGGAGCAGGGACAAGGCACAAAGCAGTTCTGTTGGTTTAACACATGAGATTTCCATGGTGTGTACGGATTTTCATGGAGAAATGGGAGAGGGGCTTGGAATCTGCCACGAAGCCTTTGCCAATAGAGAAATAATTTATAATTGATTTGTTTCCCTCCAAATCCCTGTGCTCAGATGCCCACAGCCCTTCCCTGATGTGACCAAGCAGCGCAGGCTGGTGACGTGGGCAGGGAGGAGCTGCTGGGGTTTTAAACTGGTCTGGGTGGGCATCACCAGTGCAGGGCATCCCCCTCACCATGGACACCCTGGGGCCACTGCCCCCTCTTCCCAAAGGTGCAGCCCTGAGCATTTTCCCCTGGGCATTTCGTTTGGCAATCCATGGGAACAACGTTCCATTTATTTCCTATACCATCTAAATCATTAAAAGAAAAGCTTTGGGGTGCAATATGAGAGTGACAAAGATAATTACAGTTTTAAAGCCTTAAGAGGTTTCATGCATCATATAAAATTTTACATTCCACCACCAATTTAAATCAATTACGATCTTTAAATCTATAATTGTGCTATTTAAAGCATTTTAAAGGGCACAATGCATGTGGTATTTCACTGCGCTTCCCGAGTATTTTCACAACAGATCTATTTATTGTGTGAAAGCATCTAGAGGCTATTAAAAGCTGATCAGAGGCATTATTAACTCTTTAGTCTGTCTCCTTAATGCGAGCAGCAGATATGCTTAGGCATTGTTTACCCCTTGGTCTCAGTTGTGCTGGATTTCCCAGCCTTTATTCACAATGACCGTGGCCAAGGCTGGACAGATCCTGCGGTGTCCCCATCCCTGCCTGCTCTGAGCCTGGCTGGGCAGGGATGGGCTCCCCTCCTGCACCCAGGCAAAGAAACAGACACTTCTCTAATTTATTCTTTCCATGCTGCACCTAGATCACTGCTCAGGGAAAGGTGGAGCTCTCTATTCTTCGTGCAATATTCTTCTTCTCCCTCTCTGCATGCGGTTTATATCAAGGGTTCACTCTCTCTTTAAGCTGCTTTGTTATTGTTGTTCTTGGTAAAAACCTCTGTCTTTCAAAATCCCAAACCAGCAGTTCCAAGAGAACCTAGTTTTGGTGAGTCTTGTCAGTTTTGTTCTAATGGAAGTTAAGACATCAGATGTTTCTAAGTTCATACAAAAATTGGGTTTCTGATCAACACCTTTTCCTTCAACTTTGCTCAACTGAGATTTTTAACTGTACAGAAATAAGGAAGCACAAGTGAAGGGCTGGAAGTCAATCAAATTATCTCAGTAATTGTTCTTTGAAAATACATGGAGAGTCAAGGGGCTCCATATTTCCAGTAATTCTAACAGCAAATCTTGCCTGCCCAACTCTTCATATACTCAGGATTGAAAACTCACAAAGGAAAAACCACACACACAAACAACAAAACCAGCCAGTCAGAAAAGAAAAACAACAAAGAGCAAACACTACCCACTGTCTTTCATTAGCAATTACTGCTGGGGAAAATTTGAGTTATTCCCTTGTCCACATCACTGCAGCTCCAATGGTCATTAGTGGGAGCTGATGGCAATAAAATAATTCAAATAATTAGTCAGCTTTTGGGGAGGGGAGCTGCTCAGTGCTTTTCAAACATTATTTTAAGGGGGAGTTTTGCTGCTGTGCAGGAAATTGCCAGCCCCATTTGTGGCAGGAATCTCCATTATCATGGGAACAGTTCTGCAACTGTCGAAGGAGTGGACACAACCTGGGTGTCTCTTTTATAAAAACAGAGCTGGGGGTAAAGTTCCTCTGTGCTGCTTGGACAGATCCTTTTTTACTTTAATTGCAAACCCACACAGCCCTTAGTACCAACAGCAAAACCTGTTTTCTTGTTAAAGAACTCAGATTCACTGGTTCATGTATTCCCAGGAATCAGCAGTGATGAATGAATTTGCTTCCTCTCAGATTTTTGGGTATCAAAGATACGAAGTGGTTGCAGTAAAAAGCAGCAAAGGAATCACCACAAACTTCAAGAATGGGAGAGATCTGGCATTAAAAACCACCAAGGCTGGCATATTTGGGGAAATCTGGGGTTTATTTTTTAATCTATTCCTTTGAGGGCAAGCTCAATAAAGCTCTTGGTGTTGGAGGTTGAATGCAACAATCTCCATTATGAAAACGCCATCCAAGTGCAGTATTTCACAAAAAAGCAAAAATTACCCTAACCTGCATTAAAAATACTTTTCCCCCCAAAGTATCCAGGCAAATAGTCCAGTAAATAATGTCACTGCAGGCTAAATAGATTTGGAGATGATAAGTCTTTTATTTTTGCAATAATAGTAGCAAATAAAAAAAGGCCATTTGAAATCTGAACAATGTTTTTTATGTTCAAATAACAAATATAAATTTCCAAGTGGTTATCTCTATATTTCTTAATGGTAATGCATTCCCAGTTCTAACTCCAGCAAATACCCATTTTCATTTCAGAATTAAGTTATCCTATAAAGTAACAGCAACTGATAGGAGGAATTTATAGTGAATGTAGAGATTATTGATTCTTAATGTATAAAGGATTCATAACACAAACATCAGTGGCAAAATATTTTTGCATTTTATTTTGATATTTATTTGGAGAGTCTATAACTGCAATGGCTTATTTTACTAAACTGAGAAAAGGTATGAAATGCTTTGGAGTACTCTTAGCTACAAAGGTAATAAGTGCTTAGATTATGGGTAAAATGTGGTTTTCTTTGAGTGGAATACATCAAAAGAATCAGTTTAGGCTTTCTGAGCATCATCGTTCAAGGATATTCACTTTCCTCCAAGTGCAGCAAAGCCAAAGCATTGCTCAGAGCAATCAGAGATGGACAAACAACCAAGAATGATCATCTTACAAAGTAATCTGATTTTTATAACAGGTTCTTAGCAGAACACCAACCCCTTAGCAGCCCTTTTAGATACACATGAAAAGCAGTGAGAGCTTTTACAGGGGAACAGCTCCACTCCCACTTCCCAAGATTTTTATTTTTTTGTTGCAAAAGAAATCACTGTAGGAACATGAGACTTTTAAACTCACAAAAATAACTCAATGCTGCCCTTTTAAATTGTTTCCAGTGACAAGCTGAGGCACGGTGGCATTTGTTCCTGCAGATCCCAGCACACACATGTATCCATAATGATCCATCCCTCGGATGGCACAGCTCTTCTCTGCTTGCTACCTGTCAGGCTTGTACTCCAGAACCTTGAATATCAGTGACTCACTAATGTTTTATGATATTTTACCTCACTTTATGGTAGTCATTTATGACAGGACCAGAATGACATAAACTGCCATAAAGCAAAGCAATGCAATCACACAAATGACCATAAATCAAGATAGCAACAGAAAAAGGTCATAAAAAGGGAAGAAAATTGGCGAAAACAACATTTGAGTTCAGGTTCCGAAGTGTGGAGTTAGCAGCAGTGAAGTTCAGGACAGATGGATGTGAGCAGCAGAGGATTCAGAGTCCCAGTGATAGCAATCATTTTGGGAGGCACTGGCAGTGAGGCATGGATGGGCTCCCGTTGCTCTTAGGGCTGTTGTGATCCATAAAGAGTTTATTGCAAGTGGCTGGATGGGCTTTTTTTCTCCTGTGAAGTTATCTGAGCTTTGTCCTACACCCCAAGCAATTCCCAGCTCGGGTGACCTCTGGAAAACTCTTCCATAATCTCCATTTTTCTTTAGTTCTCAATGGGAAATGTTTCTCTGGCAGTCGAGGCCACCTGGGAAGGGGTGGGATGGTGATGCTCTTCCCTGGGAAGGCTTTTCTGGGTGTGAAGGGGCAGCTCCTGACCCAGGTGGGAGCTGGGATGGCCAGGGGTGCTCAGAGGGGACCGGACAAGTTTAGGATTTAGAGTTTAAATTTAGGATTTAAGTTTAGGATTAAGATTTAGGCTGGGTGGGTCTGAGCTGTGGTGTTGTGTGAGGTCCCCTGGCTGATGGGGACAAGGGCAGGACCAGGTGACATCAGGGAGGATGAGGAGCCAGGATCTGAGCCTAATGGGGCAGCAGGAGCTGTAAGCAATGAGGTGGAACGGGATGTAAACCACACCTTAAAGTTATACCCCCATAAAAATGAGAAACTGCTGGTGGTGCAGATAACAGCATTTATGAGCAGAATTTATGGGCTGCTCATGTGGTATAAATATATACAGTACACAAACACCAATGGGAATAAATTCCACTGGACAACCCTGTTATTTTAACAGTAACCTTGAAAATATTATGTTATTTAACTGAAGAAAGTGTTAAAGGAACAATACATAATTTAATCTCCTCCTCTGCCCTGTCCAGCTCACCTCTGTTTCAGCAGCACTGGTGTTGCAAGGAGTGCATTAAGATAAACACTGATAGTTAATTGCATTTATTTTAGCATCCCCGTGCTTCTCCATCCACCCCTTGTGCTTTCAGCCTGCTTTGAAGGAGCTGAAGTGCTTGAAAAACTCTGAGGACATATTTTTATCCCTAATCTTGATCCAAGCCCTCTAATTCTTTCCCTGCTGTGCCTCTCTCTTCCCAAAGCGAGTTGCTTTCCTCTCTTGTAGTATCACTTGTGCTCACAGCTGCCAGAACCATTTCTGGTCATTTCTTTGAATTCTTCCTTGTCAGAGGACGCCAGAGGAGTAAATGGAGATGACAGAAATGTAGCAGATAAGCAAAAAAAAAAAATAAAAAAGAGAAAAATAAACTCAAGAACGCAGAGCACTTGAGCTGAGAGCTGCTGAGCAGGGAGCTGAGCTGGGGTGACAGGACAGGACAGGACAGGACAGGACAGGACAGCAAAGCGAGGCTGCAGCACAGGGATCAGCAGCTCTTGTGCCCCATGTGGGGCTCAGGGACAGCTGGGCTCCCTCCCTGTCCCACTGAGGAGAACATCTGCAGTACCTGGGATGGCTCCAGTCCCCTCCTTTTCAGAGCCAGGACAGTTTCACCTGGCAGGGAGGGAGGAGGTCCCAGCAGGGCAGGGACCCACGGTGGGAAGGGAGAAGGGATTGGGGATCCATGGAGAGCTGCAGTGCCTGGTGCCCCATCTCATCCCAGTTTCCTGCTGATTCCCTATCCAGAGCAGGAGACTGCATTGGGAACAGGGAAATGCCTTGCCCTGCACTTCAGAAGAAAATCTCTTGGCATTTCCAACTCATTTCCAACATCTTTCCAGCTCCAATTTCGGGAGTTATTCACCAAGGTGTAAATTCCCTTTCCCTCCTGCTGCCAGGAAAGTAAAGTAGGACAAGTTAACAGAGTGATCCAAGAGGAAAGGAAAAGCTGGGGTCTTAATTTTTGATGCAGTCTATGTGTTCTCATTATTACATTGTCTGTTTGTATTACTTTTGATTTATAATGTAATTGGGGAACTATAGAAATGTTAATGGGAAAGATACTGTTCTGAATATGACAAAGTTGTTTACTAATTGTTGCCTTTAACTTGGGCTAATTTTGTAGTACTGAAATATTTAAAAATGCTTTATTTCTTTATTTTTGGGTTGTCATGAAAACGTTGTTTGGTTTCAACACCATTCTCAGATGAGCTGAGCTCCCTCCCCTTTTAAAAGTAGGAAAATCGTGCAGATTGAAGATTTGTTACACTGGGGCTCAATCTCAAACCTTTAGGCAAGCCCATCCATTTTGTTAAATATTTAGATGAGAAATCGTTCCTTGGCTGTTTATTTATTTATTTTTCCAACATCCACCGTGCTGCTCATTATCTTAGGGGAGATGGAGAATATTGCAATGATTATTAGTAAGCCTGGTAATGAGATTACTGAACCGTTTGCAGTTGACTTTTTTTTGTGATGCGTAATTACAGGGCTTTATTTACAGTGCCTTCAGAGGGTTTGGTTTCGTTTTTGCCTTTTAATGATTCACATTTATATCCTTTGTTCTTGGTGGAAGGGATAAGACTGTGATTGTATCTCTGGGTGTTTTGCATTTCTCCATTGCTAACCCTCCCTGAAATGAGAGCTACACTTCAGGTGGGAGAATTATCCAGCCAGGTGCTCCCCGTCCTGAAAGGGGTTTTGTACCCAAAAATGTGGCTGATTTTCACTGGGAATACCCAGGTAAATGGGATTATCTGTGCATTTATCCTGGGTGATTCTCCCCCCTGTGCTCAAGTCAATGGAGAGAGTCTCATCGACTCTCTCTGGCCTTGTCTGTCTCATAAATGTGATTTATTAATAGAAAACAGTGGAAGGGAAGAGCTGCTCTGCAGGCCTTAAATATCTCATAACTGGGAGTTGTTAAGGTTGGTCACATCATTGTCACATTTATTACTCCCATTCTCGACTGTTGCCCACTTTTCCACCAAAACAGTTGTGATTTCAGCAGCTCCTGGGGCTTTCAGTGGAGGATTCCTGGCATGGAGGGGAAAAAAAAAAGAAGGAAAGAGATTTGGGGCAGTTACTGGGAGTAGGTACAGCAAAGTCCTTGGGAAATAGGGAACAATGGAATAAGATGGTGCTACCATCTTATTCAGGGAGCAGAACCCTTTATTTGGAGATCACAAGGGTTAGACATGTGAAAATGCAATATCTTAGTTAGGCTCAAAGTCTGTGAGGATCAGCTAAAGCTGCCCCACTGCCTCAGTGGGCCCAGGTCCATTGAAACCTTTCAAGCCCTTTTTTGTCTCCTTGCTTTGCCAGATTTATTTACAATAGGTTCAAGTCTAAATTCAGGTGGAGAGATGGGAAAATGTTATGCACCCAGCTTTAATCACCTAAATAGTGCACAGGCAAAAGATGAAAACTGGGGTTAATATGTGACATTAAAGGTATGGCTCTAACCCAAGCCATTATTTAGAAATCAGTGGGATGTTTCACTTGTAAAAATTGCAAGTTCTGGGATTCCTTTCATGTTCAAAAGCAGGTCTGTGTTGAACACTTGAAATTTATATAAATCCACAGTTAAAATGCCCTAAATGCAAAATTTATTTTTTCCTTCAGCAGCAAGCAAGTCACTCGCTGTAAAAACCCAAAATCACACAGAACGTTTTAGTTTAGCTGCAAAAAAATTAGAATGTAAAAAAAACCAAAAAAACAAAAGGACAAGAAACTCCAGAATAATTGCATTTCCTTGCAGAATAATGCCAAAGCTAAAAACTTACTTATTTTATCTCAGGATGTGTCAGTTGCCTGCTCCGTTACAACACGAATAAAAGTGCACCACAAAAGGATCTGTGACTTATCCATGGGAATTTAAAGCCAGGTCCCAAACAGCCAGGCTGTAACAGAAATAAATTAATAAATGCAATGGATCAAGCCCAGTGGAAGGGAAGGAAGGTGGTCACTGCCAGTGTTTAACTCATTTAACTCCCATTCCAGCTGTAACGCTGAATCCACCTAAGCCAGGATGAAGAGCCCAACCCTCCCCTTTGTTTTTATTGCCCCGTGTTCCTGTTCTCTGAGCTGAGGCTGTGTGAGCTGCCTCGCAGCATTGCTGCTTCCTGCTCCTTTTTTCTCTCAAAGCACATGAATAATGTCACCTGAGGTGCACGAGGCAGTGACAGCCACCACGCACACCCTCGATTTCTGAACTAGTGCATTACAAAGAACCTCATTAGAATAAAACCTTTCTTAGAAAGAAAAGGGTCCAAAAAAACCAAACCCCTTTATTGAACAGCCAGGGTTAATTTTTAGCCTGTGAAATTCCAGATTCAGCTAAGCTGCCATCACCTCGTTGGGATAACTTGTCACACTGCTGGAATTTAAGCAGCACTGATCCGCTGGGAGCAAACATCCTCCTGCTCAGTGGCTAAAGGATGGGCACCCTGGGCTTTCCACCAGGCCTCCACCACCATATATTGATGCTGGGCTCCTCCCTCCCCCTGCTTGGAAGCACAATTAATCATCTCACTGAGGTGCCCTGTGTGGTCCATAATTAATGTTAGACATTGACTTGGCAAGAAAGCTTTGGGGGGATCTGGGTGATCCACAAGAAATATGGCACCTCCTTTATATTCAACGGCGAGCTGGAGAAGGTTGAGCTGCTCCAGTTTGAAAGATGAGGAGAGATGAGGATGTTTCTTTTTCACCCCTTGCCCCCAACACTTGTAGCTTTCTCTCTGTTCAAGCCCTGCCCTGGTGCTAATTTTTGCCAAAAGGGAAAGAGAGGGTGAAAAAATCATTAATTCAATTTCTCACTGGTTTGCCTCTGGTGATTGCTGTCACTTCAGGTAATAGCTTGTCTGTGGTTCTGACCCAATTCTTATACCAGTCCTTCCATACTCAACCAATTAATCTAATGGTTCATTAATTGCAAACATCTGAAATCATTAGAACCTGATTGAGCACAAAAGCATCAAATCCTGCGAAGCTGTGACTGCTTAGCCAGCAAATGGTCTCATTGCAAAGGAATGTCAATGTTTATAGTAAATGTAACCTAAACTAGGGTGTTCATTGACATATCCCTCCATTTGTATACAACGGCTCTGACATCTATCAGTTCAAGAGTGCATGATTTATCCACTGCTATATCCTGGAACTGACAAGCCAAAGATTACAGCTTAACCTACATGAAAGCAGAGGCTGTATGTATTCCTAAAATAAATATTTAGTAACTGACAAGCTCTGGTTAATATTAATTCCTGATAGAAAGCAGTCAATTTAAGCTTACTTCATGCCAAAATCTATTTGTATTTTGTAAATCATTTTTCATGAATATAGTCTGGAGGATTTCGAGGAAATGTGTGAGTGGGGGTGGCTGCCTGCATCAGTTGCATTTTTTATCTCCCACATCTGCATTGAGGAGAGCCCTTGGTGTGCCTGGGAAGTGGGGCAGGGCACACACAGCACTGGGGTGGCTCCTGGAAAATGGAGACTGCCTCAAGGGAATTTAGTGAGTGTGGAAGGTGCCAAATTGGGCATTCTGGAGTCCTGTTTATCCACAGGGCACCAGCACAGGTGGCTCTGAACATCGCTGCCAAATGGCAGCAGGGATGCCTGTGTCACCTTGCTGTGGGGACAGGCCCAGGCCCTGTCGTGCACCCACAGTGTCTGCCTGCGATTCTCCTCTTCCTCTTTGCTTTTTTCCTTTTCACTGCTCTGCTCTGGTTGATGGGGTGGTGACTGCTCAAAGGCTGGGCCTGATCTCAGAGGCCTTTTCCAGCCTCATGGTTCTGTGATTCCGCTTCTGTTTGTTTTTAGAAGCTACTGATTGTCCTACTATCTATCCTACTGATAGATAAACAGGGAAAGAGATGAAAATGTCCATTAGAATGCTGGCACTCCCCAAAACGTTCCTGCCCTGCTGCTCTGGTGGCAGCTGCCTTCCCACAGGGTCCAGTCTGGGACCCCTTGTCACCACTGTCACCAGCATGGCTGGTGTAAGGGGGAAGGATATTTTCCTGTTGAGGGTTCCTATCCCTCCTGTTGAAGGATATTTCCCATGTTTTTCCATGTCTTGATAGATGTCTTCATAGGAAAACCTAGTGGGCTGCTGAGTTCCTGGGTACAAGTATGGAACTTTGTGCCTGATGCAGAAATGAGCTCCTGCTGCCCTGCACAGGACAGGTAAATTAGTTAATTAACCATAGCATCTAATGCATTCCTCCAAGGCATACCTTATACACCTGGCTGGTGGGGCAGCAAAGGTGAGCTCTGAGTGTTCAGCAGGCAGGACAAAATCATGAACATAAAGGTGAGCTCTGTGTGTTCTCCAGGCAGGATAAAATCATGAACACAGAGCTGAGCTCTGAGTGTTCACCAGGACACAACAAAATCATGAACACAGAGATGAGCTCTGTGTGTTCACCAGGACACAACAAAATCATGAACATAAAGGTGAGCTCTGTGTGTTCACCAGGCAGGATAAAATCATAAACACAGAGCTGAGCTCTGTATGTTCACCAGGACAGAACAAAATCATGAACACAGAGGTGAACTCTGAATGTTCAGCAGGCAGGATATAATCATGAACATAGAGGTGAGCTCTGTATGTTCTCCAGGACACGACAAAATCATAAACACAGAGCTGAGCTCTGTGTGTTCACCAGGACACAACAAAATCATAAACACAGAGGTGAACTCTGAGTGTTCACCAGGACATGACAAAATCATGAACACACCTCCCAGGTCAGCATTTTAGCTCCCCAAAGCTCCTGTAACACGAATGTGTGTGTGTGTAACTGATCCCTGTGCTCCCCAAAGCCCTGCTCCTGTCCTTCCCACCCTGCAGCCACAGGGAGCAGCCCACACTGAGCTGTCCTGCCCTGTAATATTCCCATGAAAAGGGACACTGGGGCTGCAGAGTGGCACCAAGGGGCTCCAGCAGCTGTCCCGATGAGCAGCATCCCTGTGTCCCTGCAGGTGACAGCAGGATGGCAGGGGAGGAGCAGGCTGAGCGCTCCTGGCAGGGATGAGCAGCACCAGGAGCCCCAATGATGCAGGGCAGTGGCCTGAGGAAGTCCTTGGAGTGTGGTTTCCTTTATCGCTTTCACTGGGCCGCCCTTTGGGGATGAGTTACGATCTGCCCGTTTGATCTTTTGTATTGTGCGCGGGGTTATTGCACCTTTTAGCTCCTGACAACAGCAGTAAAGCTGCCAAGTATTACTTAAAGTGTGGGAATGTTTATAAGAGCTCAGCAAAGGAGAGTGCCTGGTGCTCGGAGGGCTGGGAGAGCAGCAAAGGGGGTGCAGGGTGAGCCCCTCCTCGGGAAGGAGCCTGTAGCAGAATGCCAGGGCCAGGAGCCATGGAAATCCTGAAATGCACAAATCCAGGCTCTGTCTGTGCTGGTTCTTAGGGAGAACCTCGTGTGGTTCTCTATATTCCTGTGTGTTTCCATCTGCAGATGAAATCCCAAAGCATGTTTGTTCTGAATGCGAAATTTTCGCTTTTTGACAGTGTTCTAATGGAATCATAGTTCAAAATATTCCGTGAAAACATTACACTCCCCCGTCATTAAGGTGAATTTTGTTTGCATGCTCTTTTCCCAGAACACTGATGTTAATTTTTGCTTAACTTTAGTCTTACAAGGTATGAAGCAATTTAACAGACTGGGTAACCTTTCATTAAAGTTCAGTGCAGTGCTTAAGCATGTTGGGTGCATTAATTGTTAGCTGACAGCTATTATTTCTGCGAAACCCTTTTGTAGGAAAATTTCTGCTTGATGGATTGGATTTCACAGAATTTGCATTTCACTGAGCCAGTGTTAACTGGTACTTAGAGCTACAGCAGATATTTAAATTGGAAAACAATAATTCTTTAAACTATTGTTAAATATCTGTTCAAACTATGAAACTTGTTTGGGATAAACTTGATTATGGAGCTCATATCCCTGCAGTGCTGGTTTGACAGATCATTAGAAGAGAACTGGGGTTTCACACAGATAGAAGGGAGGTCTGCAGCCAGTCCTGGGTGCTGGCACAGGGAGCCCGGGGCACTCAGCAGTTTGGGGAGGGTTTAGGTGTGTTTCAGAGGATGCTCTTAGATGGTGAACACAGGGCGAGCAGCTCTCCCGGTGCCGGGAGCGTGGCATTGCTGCTGACTTTGCAATGACCCCTGCACGCAGCAGCCTGAGCTCTGAGCTCTGCGCCAGCCCCAGGAGCAGGGGAGCATCAGGGGATCCCAGTTTACTCACTGGAGTAGCAGCAGGGACAGGGGAACATCAGGGATTCCCAGTCACTCACTGGAGTAGCAGCAGCAGGAGCAGGGGTTCCAGTCACTCACTGGAGTAGCACCAGGAGCAGGGGTTCCCAGTCACTCACTGGAGTAGCAGCAGCAGGAGCAGGGGTTCCCAGTTACTCACTGGAGTAGTAGCACCAGGAGCAGGGGTTCCCAGTCACTCACTGGAGTAGCACCAGGAGCAGATATTCCCAGTCACTCACTGGAGTAGCACCAGGAGCAGGGGTTCCCAGTTACTCACTGGAGCAGCACCAGGAGCAGGGGTTCCCAGTTACTCACTGGAGTAGCACCAGGAGCAGGGGTTCCAGTCACTCACTGGAGCAGCACCAGGAGCAGATATTCCCAGTTACTCACTGGAGCAGCACCAGGAGCAGGGGTTCCAGTCACTCACTGGAGTAGCACCAGGAGCAGGGGTTCCAGTCACTCACTGGAGTAGCACCAGGAGCAGGGGTTCCAGTCACTCACTGGAGTAGCACCAGGAGCAGGGGTTCTAGTCACTCACTGGAATAGCAGCAGCAGGAGCAGGGGTTCCCAGTTACTCACTGGAGTAGCAGCAGGAGCAGGGGTTCCAGTTACTCACTGGAGTAGCACCAGGAGCAGGGGTTCCCAGTCACTCACTGGAGTAGCACCAGGAGCAGGGGTTCCCAGTCACTCACTGGAGTAGCACCAGGAGCAGGGGTTTCAGTCACTCACTGGAGTAGCAGCAGCATCAGGGGTTCCCAGTCACTCACTGGAGTAGCAGCAGCAGGAGCAGGGGTTCCCAGTCACTCACTGGAGTAGCACCAGGAGCAGGGGTTCCAGTTACTCACTGGAGTAGCACCAGGAGCAGGGGTTCCAGTTACTCACTGGAGTAGCAGCAGGAGCAGGGGTTCCAGTCACTCACTGGAGCAGCACTAGGAGCAGGGGTTCCCAGTCACTCACTGGAGTAGCAGCAGCACAGAGCAGACACTGGGAAAGGAGTGGGAACACCCAGTCTCTGCAGAAGGAGGATGAGGAGGAGCTGGCAGGGATGAGGGAGGGGTGAAGCACCTCGGGCAGAACATGGTCCGTGTTTCAGCCAAGGGGCTCCAGTGCTCCAGGAGGAGCAGAGCAGCTGCCAGGGGCTGGGGGAAAGGAAGAATCCAGAAAGGCCAAGCTCACACACGCAGCAAACGAGGATCCAGCAGCCTGGAGCACCTGGCTGCCCTGCCAGCCTGCAGGGAAGTGCTCAGAGGGCTGAGGACCAAGGGGAAAGCAAATCCAACAAAGAGGATGGACTGAGCTGAGGGAGGAACCACCCAGCACAGAACATTCCCAAATTATAACATCAAGTAACACAGAGACATTTATTTATAAGTGAGGAGCACTGCATCTGTGTTGCTGTATATGCTCTAATTTTATCAGTGATCCACCAGCATTAGGAGCAGTTGAATTTTATTTTTTTTTTAAATTCACATCTGTGCATTCTCTCTGATCACAGTCCCATCTATGCCATCATCCTTCCTGGCTGCCAATACATTCCCTACATTCAGTGATATCCTGTGATACAGAAATCCAGGAACATGCTTCTGAAGAGTCATGACCATAATTGTACAAGTAACAGCACCAATATTGTATTTTTTAAAGTAGTTAAAAATGTAACACAAGTTTTCAGTAACGATTGAATAAATTAATACTTTTTTGATTATGTCAAAGATCTGAGTAGAAGTTGAGTCATGCCTACCTATCAGTAAATCAATTACATGCTGTAATTTGGTAAATTTAGCTGACTTTACCCACTAATCTTGGATGCTTTATTAAATACAGAAGAGCAGCAAGAAATTCCTTAGATCATCAGTATTATCTCATCAGGAGTGGAAGAGAATGTTACCTCCCTCCATATCCTGGGAATCTGATGGGGAAAGGAGAGACACAGACAGAAAAGTGAGTTAATTATTCAAGAAGGAGTTTCCTCTTCAGCAAATTCCTCTCTCAGCTCAGCCAAACCCTGTCATTCCAGGGCTTCTAATTTTAGGAACAATTTGGATAGCAGGTCAGAACTTCAGCATTTCCCTGCAGAGTCCATGGCACAGACAGTGCTCAAGCATTTTCACTTCTCCTTTAGTTAAGGTTCCATCAGTGTCTCATGGTGAGACCCCACACCCCCAAGTCCTTTCTGTGCTCTCTTCCTTCAAAACTGTTCTTCATTTCTGTGCTCAAGCAGGGAGAAGGGAGGGATAGCTCAATAATGCTGCAATCTGAGCAGCATCCACCCCTCTGTCCTTTCCATCCCCAGGGGTCCATTATCCCCCAGGTCCCCTGCATCTGTCACAGGATGGGAAGGAGCCCCCAGGGTGGAGTTCAATCAATACCCTGACCTTCAGCAAAATCCTTTGTTTGGATCAAGTAGACAATGGGAAAAAAATATTACATGGAAAAATAGCATTTTCATGCTAGGTAGGATACAGAATCCGTGGATGCTACATTTGGGCACTGCTTGGGAAATGGATTGTGGGGTAGAAAACATGGAAATGTGAATTATTGCCATCCAAATTAGTCCTGCCCTCGGGTGTTTGTGAGACAGGGGCTGAGATCTGCCACATTTCACTCAGGCCACCCAGACACAGGCAGTGACTTGTGCAAGGTGTAAGATCTGGTAGGAAAATGGAAATAAAATGAAGGAGAGCTCCTTTGGGGGATCTTCATTACTGGGTGTGGCAGAAGAGGAAAAGCAGGAAGATCTGCAAGGAGATCACGTGAGGCAGAGCTTGAGAGATCAATTTTACGTTGGTTAAAGCAGAAAATTGGCCACATTTTCATAAGGGAATTGCCATAATTGTGTGCTCATGTTTTTAAAATGAAGCATTCCCCAAGGCAGTGAAGGATGGGGAAAATATCTCAGTTGAAGCGCTGGGCTTTAAAAAAAACAGAAATTGTGTTGGTCACTTGTGTGGTGCTCTGAGAGGACCTGAGACAAAAAGATGTTCTTGGGGTGTGCAACACACCTTGTGATGTTAC
The DNA here is from genome assembly GCF_051311805.1 of Agelaius phoeniceus. NCBI lineage: Eukaryota > Metazoa > Chordata > Aves > Passeriformes > Icteridae > Agelaius > Agelaius phoeniceus. The sequence goes on from NC_135281.1 coordinate 14,753,646, forward strand.
TGGACTGGTTGGAAACGTGGAAAAACATGAGCAGGAATGTTAGCAAGCAGTTTGTTTGGGGGTTTTTTGGTGAAAATTGTATTTTGATTGAAAGTTTTGGAGCAATTCTATATAAAAAAAGCATTAAGTCTTCAAAATTTCTGCTGGAATTGAATTTCTTCTGGGGATGTTCTAGGAGTGGATTACGGGGATGTTTAGGACAACAAGGTAACTCCTCCAACAGCTGTGAAAATAGAGGAGTTAAAGGAAAACATGCTCAGTTCACAGCCTGTTACCTTGATGGATATATTTCATTTCTTAATTTCATACATATTTCCAAATGAGGCAGCTTCCTGCTCAAATGGTGTTTCTATATCAAAATATCTGTGTTTTAGTCTACCTTATTTGTAAATTAGGTAGGGAAATGCAAAATCCACGTTTCCCAGCTTTGTGGCCACTTTTCCCGCAAAAAGGTGTTTGAAGAAAATTTTACATTATTAAATACAAAAGTCACGTTTGGGAAGATCTGTCCTAGTTAACTTTCCTTTTGAGTTCTTTATGAACTCTGGTACTTTTTGCATACTCAGTCCTAACAAGAGATGACCAAAACATTCCACCTTCAACTCCTTTTATTATAAATTTTTCCAGCAGAGGGAAGAGAAAGAGAAGAATTTATAAAATGTGAGAAGCTTCTTGAAAGGAAATAGATAAATGGGAAATATATCCATTTCCCCCTGCTTTTATCATCTCAGAGCCTAAAGACAGCTTGCATTCTTCATTGACAAACAGAGAGCCACTCCAGGAGTGTAATCATAGTAAAATTCACAGCTAAGGTAATGTACAGCTGGAATTGTGTCTGGAGGAGCTGAGGTACGCCTTGGAGGAACGCATTAGATGCTATGGTTAATTAACTAATTTACTCAATCAAGTTTAACAGTGGTTTTAGCTTTAATGGCACCATTACATTTTAATATGAAAATAACAGGCTGGGTTCCTGGCGCTGCCTGCAGCCCTCCCCTGTGCAGCATCCCCTGCACCATTGGGTTTGGATTGGTGAGCCCCTCAGCCTGCCCATGGCCATGGCCCCTCCAGCCCATCCCCAGGAACCGGGGGTCCCACACTGCAGATCCCAGCAGGCTCCCTGCAGGCTCTGAGGGGTGTTCTCCTCCTCAGAGGAGGAGATCTGGAGCTGTGTTCCTCAGAGGAACTGCACCTCAGTTCCTCTGCCCCGGTACCAGCTCTGGCTTTCTCTGGGGCTGCATTGAAGGCACTTGAGGTGATAGTTCATGTTCACACTCAGGTGTTTATTATTTCCTATCAGTAAAACAGTGTCACTACTGTGGGTTGGGCAGCTTTTCATTAGAAGGCACAAAATGGCCAACAATCTCTTGTTCCAAGGTCTTTTCAGACTAAACTCTCCAATTAAGAGCTGACACCTGGATTATTTTCCCTTTTACCCCAATAACTGATCCCAAAGAGCCCCCAATGGTGACTTTTCTGCCCAATTACAAAATACCACCCAAACCCATGGAGAAGAAGGAAGAGGCAGCATGAAGAACAAACCCAGGACAACACCCTGTGCCCTCCATCTTGCTTCCATCCACAACACACTAAAAACCCCAAAACCTCAATTTCTCACCAAGTGACCCACCTACACTGCTCTCTATAATCTATTTCACACTTTTGTGGGTTCCAGTCTATCTTGAAGTTTAGGAAACTTACAGCTCTCCCTGCCAGTGGGTGCTGGGGGTAAAATAGAAAAAGCCTCAATTTCATGTTTGGGTTTATTTGATAGTAAACCCTTCAAAATACGGTCACTCAGAATGTGTTGAGGATTTGTTGTGAGGATTTGGCCTGGGAAGTCCACGTGGCTTCCTCAAGGCCCAGGCATGCAGCTGGATGGCTGGCACAGCTGAGAGAGCCCTGTTCCTTCATGGCAGAAATATCTGAGTGCTTAGACACAATCCCAGAGCCACTGAGTGGGGAGAAAAACCTCCAAGGTCGCAGAGTCCGAGCTGTGCCCAATCCCAAATTTGTCACCAGCCCAGAGCTCTGAATGCCACATCCTTGGACACCTCCAGGGATGGGCACCCCAGCCCTCCCTGGGCAGTTCCAGTCCCTGGGCACCCTTTCCATGGGGAAATTCCAACCTGAACCTGCCCTGGCCCAGCCTGAGGCTGTTCCCTCTCCTCCTGTCCCTGTTCTGGGAGCAGAGACCAATCCCCACTTTGCCAGGACCCCAGATGTGCCCTGGACACCCCAGTGGCCAGCAGAGAGCACAGAGCAGAGGCACAGGGGCTGTCCCCAAAGGGTCACAGCCCCAGAGCAGGAGGAGGCTGGGAGCAGCAGCTGGGAAAGGCGGGGATTCCTGGGGCAGAGCAAACGTGGCTGTGGGTACCACATCCACTGATAATGGATTTCATCTGAGGGTGGCAAGGCGCAGTAAATCACTGCTGAACACTTCTGTGTGATTTTATAGAGAATTTTTATTATCATAGGTACAAAGGCCGTACTTTGGAGATTAACTGGGAAAAGTTTTACAAGGCAGTGGAGATAATGAATCACAAATTCCATGAGGGTGAACCTCCCGTGCTGAATCCCAGTGCAGCTGTCTCATATTTGCTCCGTGTGCATTTTGCTACCAGTAATTTTGTCATCAATTTTCATATTTTGTTTAAACATATTTGTCTTTTGGACAAGATAGGTCATATTTCACCCATTTGATGAATTTTCTCCTTGGTCCAGTTTTACAGGATTTGCACTTAATTAATTGCACAACCTTTAATTCGACAGACTGTTTTTAATGGCTGCGTAGTTTCAAATGCATATACAGGGAGAAATTTCAAAAAGTAATTGTTTTTATGTCACTACCATTGAAAGTTGCAATTATTAAAATACACAGATAATGGCACGGAATTCCTTAGCTGATGATATTAAACATGCACAAGTTTTTAATGCAGATTTTTAGGAGGTTTCATTTGGAATTTGGGGTATGACCTCCGTATAGGAATATTCATATATAGGAATATTCCTGAAACTTTGTGCAAGCTCACAGATTCCACTTGGCAAATTTTGCCACGTGTGCTTTCGGCAAGATGAGCCTCAATTTCAATTTTATTCCCACAATTATGCTGCAATTCCACTAAGAATGGCTGATGGGACTGCTTGATCAGGCTGGGCTTTAAAGTGCCAAACAAATTTCCTGCTTCCAAAGCTCGGGAAAGCTCAGGGGAGGGAAGGCCACCTTTTCCTGGAGAGCTCAGCTCTGCCAGCCCCGGCTCCCTTGAAAGCTTCCTTGGTTCTTAGCAGGCTGGCAGGAGAGGGCCAGCTCACCCTGCTGCCTGCAAATGTGCCCATCAAACGTGTTTGTCAAGCACCAGGCTCCTCCACGCCTGGGAAAAGGCAGACAGGAAGGAGTAGGCAAAGGTCAGTCCTTGTCAGCTCTCTGTAAATGTAATTGTCCTGGCAGCTTGTGAGGCTGCCTCGTTCCCTAGCAACTTTGGCTGTGCAGGAAGAGTTAAATACATAATGCTCAGGGTTGCTTTTTTTACCTAATTTTGACAATAAGAATTTTTTTGTGTGTGTGTTTGTGATTTTGTTTTATTTATTTGCCTTTGTGTGTGTTTGGAGGTTTGTGTGCATAAGCTGCAGGCTCCCATCAGCAGTTGTGTAAGGCTTCAAAAAGAAATCTGTTCCTGAGGACTCACTGACTTCTGAGTTGGAGGATAATCATGATAATTAATCTGGATCCTGGCTCCCTTTGTTATGTGGCTCTGTACAAATGTGATTTGTGAAACAAATTCCACACAGCCCCTGGTTTTGGTGCTGGTAGTGGTGAGCTGGCAGCAGGATCTGACCTGGTACCACAGAGTGCTCAGGGAGATCTTTTATGCTGATGGTGATTGGATGGGGAACTTTTAAAGTATATATTTCTCAAATTCCCCCTGCTAATGACAACCAAGAGAGCAGTGATTTTAAGGCAGATTTTTGTTTAGAGGAGCAAATTTGGGGATTAAGCCAAGGCATTCAGCTCCAGTGCAGCTTCTGTGGGCACTGGCAGAGCTGACCAAGCCACGGGCAGGTGACAGGAGGTGCCTGCAGCTGGGACCTCAGGGCTCCAGCAGGGGAAACCAGGAGGTTTTAGTGAGCAGGCTGGGCTGTGTGAGGCCTTCAGCTGATACTCAAACTGCCCTCGGCTCCCACAGCCTTTTCAAACGTGCTCACAGCAGACCTGACTCAGGGCGATCTGTGGAACCAGAGCATCCTCCAGCTCCAGTTTCACAGCCTGAGGCAGAGGAGCACGTCTGGCAACCCTCCAGGGCTGGCACCAGGGACTCAGAATGCTGCTCCTGGCCCCAGGTAGAGGCAGAGTTTGCTGGGTTTGCTCCTTGTAAAGATTTACAGCAACTTCATGACTCCTTAGCAGAGAGAGTCATAAAGGAGGAGCTGGAATTCAGGCTGTGTCCTGGTGAGATTCTCATCTTTGTTCCTTGCAGATGTTAAGTCACTTTGAGATGCAAGTCATTTCTTTGAAAAAGCTTTCTTTGGGGCTGAAATCTAATGGCAGGAAATTAGCTGTTAATCCTGTCTGTTCTTGGACAGACCAGACATGCATAATAAACTCCCCCTTGCCTCCTCCTGCCTGCCCAGTGATTCACTTTGACCTGAAAGCAAACATTTTCTTCCACAAAGACAATGTTTATGAGGTGCAGCCCCAGTTGGCTCTGATGATTAGAGACACATGGATCAACCTGTGTGGAAGCTGGGATGGCTGCTTGAAAGGAGCCCTGCTCGGGAGGGCTGAGATCACCAACCCTGGGAGAATCAAACGAGCAGCACCAGCCTCACATGTTCCAAACCTGCATCCAGACTCCCTCCCAAACCTGCATCCAGACTCACTCCCAAACCTGCATTCAGACTCACTCCCAAACCTGCATCCAAACTGACTCCCAAACCAGCATCCAAACTGACTCCCAAACCTGCATCCAAACTGACTCCCAAACCTGCATCCAAACTCCCAAACCTGCATTCAGACTCCCTCCCAAACCTGCATCCAAACTCCCAAACCTGCATCCAGACTCACTCCCAAACCAGCATCCCAACTCCCAAACCTCCATCCAAACCCCCAAACCTGCATCCAAACTCCCAAAGCTTCATCCAAACTCACTCCCAAAACTGCATCCCAAGTCCCAAAGCTGCATCCAAACTCCCAAAGCTGCATCCCAACTCCCAAACCTCCATCCCAACTCCCAAAGCTGCTGGGTAACCCTTGCTCCTGTGGAGCAGAAGGCAGCAGAGCTCTGGGATTTGTCTGGGAAATGTCCCCTGTCCCTGATTTCTGCTGCTCAGGGGCTCTGGGAGAGCCTTTGTTCCCCTCCTGATTCCATCTGTTGGTGAATTTAGAATCACAGAAGGATCATGAATCCAGCCCCAAAATCCCGCCCTGTGCATCCCTGGCAGTGGTGCCCAAACCCTCCTGGAGCTCCTGAAGGTTTGCAGCAGTGCCCAGTCCCAGGGGAGCCTGGTCAGGGCCCTGCCACCCTCTGGGGTTCTGAGCCTTTTCCTGAATCCCACCCAAATCCCCCTGGGCCACCTCCAGCCCCTCCCTGGCTGCTCCTGTGCAGAATTGAGCCCCACAAACCCCTGTGGGAGGCCCTGGGCACTGTTCCCATGGCGGGCACAGGTGCCAGGGTGGCTGTGGGGTATTGCTGTCACCCATGCACCAGGTGCTCCCTCTCTCCTCTCATGCTTTGTGCTTGATTCCTGCCCTCCCTTATCTCTAAAAATAGCAGTGCTGCAACATCTGCTTATTTAAGTAGTTCCATTTGGTCCTAAATCCATCAGGTTCTTGTAAAAAGGACTTTAATAGGTCATTTTTCGAGTGAATGGCTGGGAGTTAGTCAAACTCCTCAGGCTGGGAAATGGCATTACATACTTCTCTCTTGCATTGATTAATTATTTTTTTTTAAAAAAAAGAATAAGCTGTTTTGAAATTTTAGTTAAACCAAAAGGAATTGAAGTGAAATTCATATGCCAGGCAGCGGCCTTGTGAAATGTAAACTGAGTTATAAACCTATAGAAAATGGATTTTATTATGGAAATGTAAACTGTCCCCTAAGCATAGCAGAGGGAGGTGATGCTGTAACAACATACAAGTAAGTAATAAACAATAGCCAGTATTATATCAGATGGCTGGGTACAGCTAGAAATGTATCTGTTTGGGTGTTGAATTATCCCCAAATTTGAATTATGGGCATATAATTCAAATTATCCCCTTCCAGCCATATAAAGTCTGACAGACATATTTTTTTAATATACTTCTTGTGCTGTTTTGCATTATGTCACATCCTCCAGCGTTAAAACCACAGCTTTCCTAACATGATTCATCAGAAATCAGGAGGGAAAAAGAGTTGAGATCTGATATAGTGAGTACTCTTAAATTACAGAGCAGCTCTGAGTGCAGTGTGAGACAGGGGCAGGGTGAATAAGTGTGTCTGAGGCTGTCATGTCCATGAACTGGGAAACTCACTGGCTCACTGAATCATTTCCTGGTCCTCCTGCTCATCCATCGACACCCAGAGAACCAGGCTGGGCTTGCTGAGATGAAAGCCAGAGTAATTCAGAGCCAGCTGTAATTCTTTATAAAACATACACCGAGTATTTTTGTTGACTCCTGCATGACATTTCCAAGGTGGCTGGGAAGCCAGGCCATTTGTTACCCAGGATCCAGATCAATAGCAAGCACAGAGGAAAACAAGTCAAGTGAACATCCAGTGGGGAGGACAGGACACCTTCCGAGTTTGCCCATCTCAGCTGAGCTCAGTGCACGCCTCAGGGGAACATCCTGTTCTCCTCAGCAGCGTTTGCAATCGCTGAGAAACATGAGGCATGAGGAAAAGCTGCTGCCTTACAAATCTGGAATTGTCAGGATTGACCAGTGACTAAAGCAGAGCTTTGCTCACCCTTTTCTCCCCCTGTTCCTTCTATAGCTTTTCTGCCTGACCAATGGCTCATTTTTGTAATGCAGATTCCAGAAGCATCATGTGCTCTGGCACACCTGAATTCCCCCTTTCACTATTGCCAGCTGCTTTATCACCCCTAAATTACTACATTTTAGCATAGAGAGAACAGAATCCATCCTAAAAATCTAAATATGCACTTTTTGTCAGACATGATCTGTCCAAGAGGAAAATAATTTTCTGTATTGGTTCTCAAATAATCTTGATCAAATTTCACAGTAAAGACTCTTGCTGACTTCAGGGGCTTGAGGACTGAAAGTTTTCAGGGGGTCTGGGCTCATGTTTCATGATCTGATTTGAAAGCTAACTTTTCAAACATCCCTTGTTTGATTCAGAACCCTTGTACAGACTCAGGACTTTCTTCATCTCATTTTAAGGATCAAGTGTATTCCCCCTTGTATTTTGGATGCTGTCCTAGCTCAGGGAAGTTTATAACCAGGCTTTTAGAGCGCCCTATATTAAAAGATGGAAGGGTAAAAAAATTGCACCTCGTAGGTTTGTCCATGAAAATTGCTCCTGGCTAAGATTTAAAAGAATTAACACATCACCTGGACTTTGCATGTGAAGCTTTAACTTTTTGATAAACAGCAAACTCATCTCCTGCTGTGCCAGCTATTTTTAACCCACCTTGTGAGTATGCTTTTTTTATTGCTTTATACAGCATATCTGATTCTCTCTAAAGCACAAACTAAAAAATCTATCGGGCTGTCATTTGCTGCAGAGTGCCATCTATCATCATGCAGCTTGGCAGCTGTAGTGCTGGGAGGGAGGGGGGCCGGGGCAGGAGGCACGCTCAAGGACTTTCGCATGTAACACCAAAAAAAAACCCCTTGTCACAATTATTTATGGCTCTTGCTGGGGCACATAATAGGACACATAAAACCTGTGTTTGGTGCGGAGCAGCCTCGCAGCCCCGCGCCGGGCGCGGGCAGTTCTGCTTCACACACACATTTCCTGAACATTGTTCATTTCCTGAACAATGCCGAGCGCCCGGGCAGTGACAGTGACAAATTCTGGAGGCTCTGGCTGCAGCTCTGCAGGCTGGCGGGGAGCAGGGGTGTCAGTAATGCAGGAAAGCTGCCAGTGACACCCAAACGCTCCTGCGCTCCCGGCCGCGCTCTCCTTCTGAAGCTGCAGGGAAGTTCTGGAGAAGAAAGTGGCAGAGGAACCTGTGCCAGGAAACAATTCCTCCTCACTTGATCCTCTGTGGAGTTTGGTAACCCCAATTCTGCTGTTGCAGGGGGGCCCCACGAATATTCAGCAGTATCAATATTCCCCATGGATATTGCTGGGAGTGTTACCTGGTGTGAGGGGGTTTGGGGTCTGTGGTGGCAGCTCTCTGTGACCCTGCACTGTCCCCTCTGCCTCAGCTCCCACTGATGGATTCATTTCGGGCTGCTCCTCTCGGGGTGGCAGCCGTGGAGAGCTGTGCTGCTGAGGAAACCAGGGTTTGGTAATGAAACATAAAACTCGGGTCCCATCCAATAAATTGTCGTGCTTGCAGTTTCTCCAGAAAGAGCATGGACAGATATTAACCTCGATGTCCCCATTAAAGTCCTCTGATACACTTTTTATTTCCCATATCTCATAGCATTTCTGAGCTCCTGTGTTAAGCACCAGACTCTTTAATTAGCACGAGAGAGGCCAGGATAGGTTTGCTCCTCTGGAGCAAATCAGTTTTGAAGGGACCATCCACAAAACCACCAAGAATACAAATTAAACAGAAGCACCTTGAGCACAAGGTGTGTCACTTCTCTCAAGGAGCCACAGACAGCACTCAGGTACACACAGTAACTGAGCCTAAACCCACCTATTAATAATCATGGTTACTTTATTTAAGTGGGATGAACCTGCCCTCTTCCTGCAGGAAGGAAGGTGGTGGCTTTGGAACAGCATCAAATAATAGAACATGCCTAGGAAGCAAAAAAAAGAAAAAGAAAAATAACTGAAAGCCCAAGTTAGCAAGAGTTGAACTGTAATTTTTTTTTTTTTAATGTGGTTTTTCTGTTGAACTAAGTGACAGAAGTTCACTCAAGCCTGTTTCTCCTGGGCATGTTCCTACAGGGCAGTTCCTACAGGGCAGTTCCTGCAGTGCTCCTGCAGGAGGCAGGGCTGGTTTAGGGCTTTGCTTTCCCCCTCGAAGCTCCCCCAGCCCCAATTCTCTGCAGCAGAGCTCTCCCACACCAGAGGGGCTCTGGGCAAGGGGCAACTGGAACAGCTCCGTGCTCTCCACCTCCTCATCTGCACCCTCTGAGCCCCGGCCCTTTTCTCTTCATGGCTTCCAGCCTGAGGGGGACAAAGCAATGACTTTTGGGGTATGTGGGGAAAAGCACAAATACTGTGAGGGTTTTTGGGGTTTACATTTGATAGATCTGTAGAGTAGCTAGAGAAACAATGGCAGTGTTCCTCAGTGAGGTTCATCTGGTGGAGCTGATCTTATTCTCCATTGAATTTATTGCCCAGTCATGTGGAGATGGTTTGGTTGGTTTGTAGCATGGGGATACCACAATTTCCAGAATGTATGAATGGTGCAGCCTTTAAACTGGTGGATTTGGAACCTCCCACTCCCAAAAAAAGTCTGCCCAAGAAAGTTCTTTCCAATGCTAATATAAGAATCCTTGGAAAGCAGAGGGGAAGGGAGCAGCAGTGGATACAGAAATTGCAGACTTGATCATTTCCTTACCAACTGTTCTTAATAATTGTGCTCAGAAGTGCAGGGTGTATTTTTACATTTTTGGTTTTCTGAGTGTGCTTAGAAACTGCTTTGCCCACTCTGAGACAAGTAATTAGTATTAGAAAGTAAAAATATCAATTAAGGTTTACATTGATGTAAAAAACCAAGGAGTGCCCCATCCATTCTGCTGCCACCTGAGTGCAGCACCTGAGGTTTCCAGCAGCTAAAAAGTGCATTCTTGTAAAAGAATTTTACATTATTTCCAATGTTTAGAACATGAAATATTTTTATTTATTATACAAATACTTTTAACTCTTTGCCACCTACTGACTCTGACACAATCGGAGCTTTTCCACGAGTCAGCACACCGTGTTTCCAGATGGGTTGGGTTTTTTCCCCAAACCAGTCCTTCCTAAACTTCCAGCCTATTTGGGTTGAAATCCTCGCAATGCCACGCCACGTTGTTCCTGACACCAGTTTAGTGAGATGTGGCAAACATGCAGCTACCAAGGAAATAGTTTCCTTAGCAACAAGGAGCTGCTGACACCACTCCAGACGAGCCCACCCCAATCCCACTCGCTGGGGTGGCTGCTCCTGGGCTCTGGCTGCTCTCTGCAGCTGCACAAAGCAGATGTTGGGGCCCAATTTGTGCTCTCACCATCTTCACTGAAGGAGGAGTCCATGCACAGCCACCTGCAGCATCCAAACTTTGGGATTTAGCACGGCACATCGACACTTGAAACAGCCAGGGTGCAAGTCTGAGCTTAACAAGGCTCCTGTGGCTGTAAGCTGAGCCCAGCTGGCACATCCAGCATTTAACAGAGCTCAGTACAAAGCAGTGGCAGGAAAAAGTCCTGGTGGCACTGCTGACACAGTTTTGTGGTCAGAGGTATTTAAGTGCTGCTGATGTAAGGGGCCCGTGGAAATGCAACGTTAAGTTTAGTTAGTTTTAGATAAAAATAAAATAAACACTCCCCAGTCCCAAATGGGAATTGTTGCATCCCACTCATCTATAATAGCAACAAGAATGTTGCCTTTGGTGGGGGAGGGAAAGGCTGAACCTGCTTCAGTGGAATTTTGGTTAAAAAAGTCCCATACAAGTTCCAAAAAAGCAATTTCACCGGGACATTCCTTGTTGCTGAATTTTAGCTGATATCTTGGTTCTGCTGTCCTGATTTGGCACCAATATTTCATGGATGGCCCAGTGCTCATGGTGCTACCCCGAGCCCAGAGGATATTTGAAAGCAAATCCTGCTCTGCCACATTTCCCTGTGCAGGACCCCAGGGACTCAAACTCCCAAAGGGATCAGAATATTCCCAGCTTGGGACAATCCCCAGGAGTCCCTCGATGAGGAGATGATCTGGGGCAAGTGCTAAATGCTGACTTAACTCTCAAAATCAGATCTCCTTGAACTGTTCCCTGATGGCACCCAAATTTAAATAGCAGTTTTGCTGTTGCTTAAAAGCTGTGAAGTTTAATTAAATATTTGTTCTTAAAACAAAAAAAAAGGAGTGAAAGGAGTTTTTTTGCCATGCTGTACATAAAAAAAGCAGCACAGACATGCTAAATATATAATATTTAATATAAATTCAATAATATATTAATGAATAAAATTAATATAACTTCCAAATAGCATCTAGGTAAAATTCAGTGGCTTCTCTTTGCCAGTTTTTATGATTTGGGGCATATTTTGAATAAAAGTCTCTCCTGAAACAGGCAGCAGTACCTGCATGGTCTTAAAAAATGCTGTTACATTAATTTTCACTGTAATTGGTTAATTAACAATCTACAACAAAAGGAGAGCATTGCAAAAGTGAAAAAATATCTGTTCTATTTCAAACATGAGAATCAGCAGAAACTCTTTGGAATCAATAAGAATCTTTATGATACTTTGGCCGTAGAGATCTGATTTTGAAATTAAAGCCCTTTTTGCTCGCACATAAATTAAATGTAGAAGTTACTGCACAAATATCTCGAGAAATACGTCTGGGATCATTAATATTTGCTGGAATTAAATTATTAGTTTGCCTTTAGCCCCACTGAGCTGAACTCCGGATAGATCTTGCTTTGTGCTGAGCTCTTGCAAATAATGGGGTTTTTTTTAAAAAAAAAAATTAATATAACTGTAAAAAATTGTGCATCTTAAAGACCTGAAATCACCTGCTTTTGGGACTGCTTTGTTTTATTTTTGTACCCCTTTCAAACCTGTGCCATCTATTAAAGAACTTTTAGCTGTTGAGGTGCTGTAATTCAGTTGCTGTTTCAGCAGTTCCACATGGAGCCTCTCCCTCACCCCGAGTGGCTGTGATTTGATCATCTCTTTCCTGAACCCTGGCAATTCTGTGGATTTCCTTGTGTGTAATTAGATGGATTTGGTCTGAAAATCAACAGTATTTCCTGGCCACTGGGTTTAGAAATCCTTGCTAGAAAGAACACTTGTGATAAAATGATTTTTTTTTTTTTTTTATGCAAGTATTATAACCTGCCATATAACTTTAGCATCAGTTCTTCAATTTGAGGAAATGTTGATTTAAAGCATAGCTTAATACAAATTTTTCAGCGAAGTGTAACAGTAAAAAACCTTAGAAAATTCCTTCCTTAAAACTATCACAATAGTTTGCCCAAAGACAGAGTTTCAGTTTAAAAAAAAATATATAAAACTTTGAGCTAGGATAGTCTTTAAAAATATATATTAAAAAACTTCTCACTACCAAAGTCACATTCATAAGTATTAAGTAATAATATTTATATTCAATGTATCTGAGTAATAAATATTAAATTTTGAGAATATATTTGTAACCATATCAATGATATCTAATGCAGGGTCAGGTTTGGGGCTTTCTTGATACATTTGTAATTTGACTTTTAGTAAAAAGAGCCAAGCTGGTTACACTGGAATAACAACAGAGAATTAAAGCCTCATTTATTCCATAGTGCAATTTTCCCAGAGCATCCGCTAAAATATTCCTACAAACTCCTCCTGTGGAATACTGGCTGCACCCTGAGCTTTGCTGGTGGGGTAGCAGCTTCCTGGTGGGGCAGCAGCTTCCAAACCTCTTCCCAGTCTCAGTCAACACCTGGATCAACACCTTTCCTTCCCTGGTGTGGCTGTGGAAACGGGGTTCTGCATTGCTCCTGAATCCCTAGGGATCCATCCATTGCTCCTGGATCCCTGGGGATCCACCCATTGCTCCTGAATCCCTGGGGATCCATCCCCTCCTCCTGAATCCCTGGGGATCCATCCCTTCCTCCTGAATCCCTGGGGATCCATCCCTTCCTCCTGAATCCCTGGGGATCCATCCATTGCTCCTGAATCCCTGGGGATCCATTCCTTCCTCCTGAATCCCTGGGGATCCATCCCTTCCTCCTGAATCCCTGTTGGTCCATCCCTTGCTCCTGAATCCCTGGGGATCCATCCATTGCTCCTGAATCCCTGGGGATCCACCCATTGATCCTGAATCCCTGGGGATCCATTCCTTCCTCCTGAATCCCTGGGGATCCATCCTTTGCTCCTGCATCCCTGGGGATCAATCCCTTGCTCCTGAATCCCTGGGGATCCACCCATTGCTCCTGAATCCTTGGGATCCATTCCTTCCTCTTGAATCTCTGGTAATCCATCCATTGTTCCTGAATTCTTGGTGATCCACCCATTGCTGTCAAATCCCTGTTGGTCCATCCCCTGCTCCCAAACCCCTGGAGATCCCTGGTGCCTTTGTGGCTCCAGCTGGAGCAGCAGGGTCCCTGTCCCTGCCTGTGCTGTCTGTGCCAGCTCTGCCCATCCCAAACACCACCCAGCCCAGCCCAGAGCCAGTTCCAGGGCAGCTCATCCCAAGGGCAGCTCCAAAGCCCGTCCCAGCCCTGCCTGTGTGGGTGTCACACAGGGCCCATTTCCCACTGAGCTGGAAATGACCCTGATCCTCCTGCAGCCCTCCCCAGCCCTCCCCTCCCTCACTCTCAGCCCAGGTGAGACTCCTTTTCTTCCTGCAGACAGACATTTCAATTTCATTCTTTCCTCTCTGGTGGTTAACGATGCCAAAAAGCAGCACCAGGGATACCTTAGGACTTCAGCTTTCCTGACACTTATTAAAAACTCCACGTGAGGACAGGGCTGCCTGTCGAGGTGGCTCAGGCAGAAGGGCTGTGGCACAGAGCCACAGGAAACTGGGCCACGGATGAACTCCTGGGATCCCTCCCACTGCAGATGCTCCAAACTTCTCCAGCAGTTTAAAAAAGGGGGTGGGAAAGGCTGTGCACCTTTCTAAAGCCTTTTCCAAGTGCTGGGGTGGAGGAGACACTGAATTTTGCACGACCATGGGCTCCCCTGGGCCAGATTGTGCCAGGACAGGGAAGAGCAGCTGTCAAACCTGAGATCTGCAGGGGACACAGTGCAAGCCAGAGCATCCTCCTGCCTACAGCACAGAGCAGGGAATTGATAGGGATTGACAGCCAAAATATTAATTGGGATTGATAGCCAAAATATTAATTATCCACCTGTGTGAGCTTTGCCAGGCTGGGAATTGCAGTGAACTCTTTCAGGCCTCTCAAGGCCAGGTTTGGACACGGCTTTGAGCAGCCTGGTCCAGTGAGCCACAGTCCCTGTGTTTGTTTCCTCTCCTTCCAGAATGGTTTGGGTTGGAGGGACCCCAAATCCCAGCCAGTGCCACCCCTGCCATGGCAGGGACACCTCCCCCTGTCCCAGTGTCCAGCCTGGCCCTGGGCACTGCCAGGGATCCAGGGCAGCCCCAGCTGCTCTGGGAATCCCAGCCCAGCCCCTGCCCACCCTGCCAGCCAGGAATTCCTTCTCAATATCTAATCCCTGTTGAACCTGGCCCCCTCCTGCAGCTCTTCTCCTCCATGCCCTGACTTGACTTCACTGAATGTTAAATAAGACCCAGAAATGTCTGGAAAATTTCAGTTATTCTGTTTTGGTAGCAAATGAAAACTGAAGCGCCTTTGGACAAATTAGTGAGGTTGATCCCCACCATTGCATTAGGAAGTCTTCAGTGTACACTGAATTTCCTCTTATCTATATTTATATCTGCTGCTTGCTGTTTTGCTGATAAAACACCAGCCTGATTTCAAGTGCTCTGCCCTGAGCAAACTGCACAGAAATAGGAACATTTCCTTGACACAACATCCATTAACAGGTAAATGGTGGCACAGGACCAGCTCCCCATTAGAGCAGGCATTGTCCAGCACCAGAGGGTCACAAGAGCTGAAATGCTGGGGAGCAGCAGCCTTGGGGTTGTGGTGTGAGCTCCCACCAGCCTGGAAAGCAGGGAAGGTCCAGTGACTCCTGCCTGGGAGCTGCTCCCTGTTTCTGAGGTTAATGAGAGGGGAATTAAGCACATGTGCTATCTCTGAGCTGCTTCTGTAAGAGCTGCTAATATAGCACAGAAGTAATAAACCAATAAATTAAAGGTTCTTAATTATCATTAGAAAATATTGCTATCTTTAAATGCAGATGCAAACTAGGGAGAAAAGAAGTAAAGAACTTTCTGTTTTTAAATTAGCATGAATTAAGAAAAAACACAGCTCGGATTTTCATTCTGACTTGTTTTAAATGGGGAGATGCTGAATATGCAATGATTTTTTTTTTTTTTTTACATTAATAATAATAGGAAATGGTAGATAGTGGCATCTCAGCACAATTCTAATTTAATGAGAAACAATAAAATAGTTTTCCAAAGGGGCCTATTTAGGTCCAAGAAAGGGGGATATTAAACTTTCAAGATTTATTTTACTTTCTTTAAGGTGTGCTGATGTGCATTTTCTATGACTATATCCTATCTGCTGATTAGATCTTCTATAATTTCCGTGCTTGGAAAAGAGCTGATATTCTTTCAACTGGATAATGTTGAAAAAGTGTCAAACAGGGCACCTCTTTTCTAATTGTGGTTGGGTCAATCTACATTGCAAACCATTTCCTTTGAGGAAAGGGAAAGGAAAGGAAAGAAGGAAAGGAAAGGAAAGGAAAGGAAAGGAAAGGAAAGGAAAGGAAAGGAAAGGAAAGGAAAGGAAAGGAAAGGAAAGGAAAGGAAAGGAAAGGAAAGGAAAGGAAAGGAAAGGAAAGGAAAGGAAAGGAAAGGGAAATAGGAATAGGAAATTCTTGATCCACTTGTGCAGGTCTGGATCTTGTAGAATTTAGAAAAGAAGGAGAATCATAAACACGGGAAATATCACAGAAGCTTCATGCCTTTGCCAGAAAAATTCCACCACAGTGTGAGACTCCTTGCAGGGGACAGGGAGAAGGGAACTGGAGTCTCTGGGGGATGTTCCGGTGTCTGCAGGACAGGCCTGAGCCACCACCTGCTGCATCAACTGTCTGACACTCTGATAGAAAAAAAAAAATGATAACGGATCTTTAGGATATTTTTACTTTGCTAGAAATTCCTCTTATTTACCTGTTTTTCCTGATTTCTTTGCAGTAACTGGTTGTGTCTCCCACGTAATGAATAATCTGTCTCACAGAGTGAGAGCTTTAGTTGTAAGCACACAGTCCCCAGCTCTGTTCCCTGCAGTGCTCTGGGAAGGGTTTTGGGGTGCCCTGCTCAGCCAGGTACACTTGCTGCTATTTGGGCTTCAAAATATGGATTTACCCTAAGAAGAGCAGGATAGGAGGGCAGCATTTGGGCCGTTTCAGGTTAATAAATTAAAGAATTATTTTAGGAACAGCAAGAATGCTGGATTTTGGATCATTCCTTACTGACTTTGTTTGCAGTGATCCTGTCACTGCCAATCCTTTGGGAGGCCGTTTTGGATAAATTTCAGCAGACACCATTATGATCAAAATATAACATATATTTGTTCTTGAAGCACATAATTAACTACTGGAATTCATATTTAAACCACGCTTTGCTCATTTCCGTTTTCTCTAATGTCTCTTTAGTTCTCTTTTTTTGTTGTTGCTGTTCCAAAGGTCTCTGTTAAAAAGCCCCTCTTCCCTGGGAAGGACACTTGCTGTATAATCCTTTGTTAGGATAACAGGACCATCTGGTCCCATCCATCTCCCTCCAATTGATGCTGGGTTAATTGCAGCCTGTCAGCAGGCCTGATTGACACCCTGTTTTCTCTGCTCACCAACAGGAGTCTATTAACAATGCTGTTTGTCTGGGTTCTGGGACATCTTTGCACAGCTGCTTGTGTGGGACCATCCACTCTGCCCAAGTTTTGCTCTCAGCCATTACAATGAAAATACATAAAAAGTAAATTAATCATAGCTGTGCTCAGATTTGGTGGTTAGGTGCAACCCAGTGCATTCTTCTCTAAAATGGAATAAGCTGGTTTGGAAACAGTAAATTAGGGGGTTCATTATTGCTTTAGCAGAACAACAATGGCATCTCTCCTCATCCTGTTGTTGGGCATTGTCCCTGCAGCATGGCAGGAATTAATGGGCACAATGCCTCTGACTTCAACAGAACTGTATTCATTTATCTTAGCCTGAATTCGACCTCAAGTTGTGAAATACTTCATACAGAATGCCTGAGTGTCTCTGTGGATAGAAGCACTGAACAAACCTGGCAGGCAGGTGCTCATGCAGCTCAGGGTGTCACTGTCCCCATGTCACCAAATGGCGCTGCCAGCTGTGACCTGGCTCTGCTCCCCTCTGCCTCTGGGATCTGTGTGCTGCATCCAAAGGATCCCTGATGGATCCTCCCCTCCTGTGAGGCCTCACTGGTGCCTTCTGGGACTCCCCAAAAGCAGAGGCTAGATTGAATTAAGAGAATAAGAAGTTGTTATGTTTATTGAAGGGCCTTCAGTTAAATGTCAGGCAGATAAAGCCCCCAGGAGCTGCACCCAAAAATGGATGATGGGTCACAGGTTTCACATTTGTATAAGTTTAGTCCATGTGCATATTGGGGGTTAATCTTCTAATTACAGCTTCAGCTAATGAAGTCATTTACCCCAAGTTTTCTGCCCCCAACTCACTTTTGTTTTACATTTCTGGACCCTGAGGCAGTGAGGTGTCCTTGATTGCCAGGCCTGGAGAGGAATTGTTGTGTCTGCCCCAAATGGGGAAGCATCAGCTCCCACTGTGTGTGCAGCTTAGAGTTACACACTAAAGAACTGCAGGATTACAAATGTATAAAAACCAGAAAAGCTGAAATCCTCAGGCATCCTCAGCACGAAGCCCAAGGTTCCTGCCCTGTCCTGCTCCCACAGCACCCATTTCCAGCTCCTCCTCTGATGGACAGCCCAGATTCACTGCTTGCCATGAAAAGAAATGGCCCAACTAATTCATCACTTTAAGCAAAGCCAGTTTAACAACTCCACGGGTTTTACTGCTCCGACTCCTGCGAGCTTCAATTTGTTCTGCTTAAATCACTTGGTGGGAGAGCAGGCAGCCCGGCTGGCTCCTGGCTCTGCACTTTGTGCTGCCAGCACAGCCCTGCCACCAGGCTTTGACATCAGGAGATCACATTTTGCATCCCCTGACTCCTCCTCTCACATGTGCTGACATTCAGCTCAGAGATCTGTGCATCATTCAGAAAATCCACTTTTCCTGAGGCTGCACTGACTCAAAGTGCTGCAGAGACGCTGCAAATAAAGCACAAACAGGTAACACAACCTGCAGCGAGGTGCTCAATGTTGAAAACAGGCCAGCTCTCTGCTTTCTTGGGAGTTTTACTCTGGAATGCTGCCTGATTGTTAACACACAGCAATGTG
Source organism: Agelaius phoeniceus (assembly GCF_051311805.1). Taxonomy (NCBI): domain Eukaryota; kingdom Metazoa; phylum Chordata; class Aves; order Passeriformes; family Icteridae; genus Agelaius; species Agelaius phoeniceus. The sequence goes on from NC_135281.1 coordinate 14,771,986, forward strand.
TTTCTCCAGAGTGATTGGACTAAAATTCGATGTTTTCAAGGTTTGTTCAGGAAGGTCGGTGGGGTTTTTTATGCCCAGTGTCATCTGGTCAAAATCAGACAGAGCCTGACTTCAGAGCAGCTGAAAGCTCTTTACCAGCAGTTCTTCTGTTTGCACAGAAATATCTCCAAAGTACCTGAGTGATGTCACACAGAGCTCTGTGAAACCACAATGCAGAGAGCCCCAGCACAGCCCAGCAGGTGCCAACCTGGGCCAACACCCGGCTGGGGGAAAGAGCTTTGGTAACAGAATGGCAGCAGGGAAACTCTTGGTGTTTCTTCTGCTTCAGAACAGAAAATTTTCTTACCAGCTCAATTTCTGATAATTTTTCATTTGTTATTCTTTTTTTTTTTTTTTTTTTTGTGCTGTAGTTCTCTACTTCCATAATTTCAGCATACTATTTATAGATCTCCAAATCCCAGCTCCCTGGTACATGTGGTTGAGAAATACTTCCTTCTCTTCAGTGAATATTAGGCCTTTACATAACATATGTGCATATCACTTACTTGCTCTAAATTTGGTCTCATCTGCTTCCACTCTGAAAATGTTAATCTGTGAACCATTTCTCCAAAATTCTTTGTAGAATTATTGGTGGTTGGCATTCCTATTGTGAGAGATCGAGGCACCAGTGCTGCTTTGTAGTAGAAGCTGTTGCTTTTGGGGGGGAAAAAAAAGTAGAATTCCTTTGGAAGATGGCTCAGTCAGGAGCCCCAGTTTTGGTTGTCACGTCCTAAATGACAAACCCAGTGCAGCTCCCAGTTGTGCAGTGAGTGGGGCTGGGCTGGGGCTTTGCTCCCCTCAGAGGTTGGGTAAGTGGCACATCCCCACGTGTGAGGGATGTGAGCACTGCAGTACCATCAAACCCCATTCCTAAGGAAATGACAATGCTTTCTGCTGCTTTCATTGGTACTTTCACATGGCAGTTGCTATAATTTAACGTAATTATATCTTTCACTGGGTTTTTTCCTCCTATTGTACAGATATTCATGTTTCCTCTGATGATAGCTTTGATTGCAGCTCCTGGTTTTCTTATGGAGAAATTAATTGCTTACCTTGCTGCACCTCCAGAGATGTGACCCCCTCAGATCCTTGCTGGGTGTTTTTCCATCTCAGGCTCCTCACTGATGAAGCAGGGAGATGCCTAAACATTTCTATTCACACTCACTCTGTCCCCTACTGGATTTTGCAATTGTCATGAGAATAGTAGTTCCTTGAATTAATCTTGTTCCTAGTCATCAAATTATTATAACTTAGTTTCAGCAAATACAGTAGCTACTGGAAAAAACACATTACTTTGTGGAGCTGGGTGAAATATTGTGCACATACAGCAACTGCGACAAAATTTGCCACTTCACTGGGTTTGCAAAAAGGGAGAAAAGGAGGAAGAAACCCCCCCTTTTCTCCTGCTGTAATATCACTAATTACGTCATTATCAAAAGGCCATTCCATCAACAAAAATGTGCTTTTTGTACATTTTATGCAAGCGACCTTGAAAGTTCTAGATGAAATAGAGGTTTTGTTGCACTTTTTTGGGACCAAAACCAGCAAATACCTGCTGATGCAAAAGAGAGTGGAGAAGGGCTCCAGCCCCAGCCCAGAGCAGCAGCAGCAGCAGCAGCAATGCTGGAGACTGCCCCAGGCTCAGCTGAATTCCTCTCATCTCTGTGTCCCTGCACAAACCCAGCCAGGCTCCTCCAGCCCCTGTCCCCCTGCAGGTCCTGCCTTCCACTCTAAGTCACATTAGGAGATCTTAGGGACACAAAATTGTCTTTTATTCTCTTTTTCCTTTATTAATTGTATTTGAAGTGCCTGGTGGAGGCTTTCCAGGTGCAGGGTGTGTGGAGTAATGCAGTGCTGCAGAAGTCAATTAAAGTCTGTTGATTCATGCTGGCTGAAGAACTGTCCATCTCCAGGAATTTCTGTCCATAGGGACTCTTCCCTTTCCCAGTTTCTCTGTGTGATTCCACTGCTCTTTCTGCTGATGATGAAAACAGGGTTTCAGAATCAGGCACCAAGAGACAATGAGTGGTGTTTCCATCTGCTTTTCAGATCTGATCACCAGGACATTTCGGTTTCCTGAAGAGCATTTGTAGCCATATTCCAGCGGGTACCCTGAGAAAAGCTAACAACTATTAGCTAAAACGAAAATATAAATCTCATTTGTAAAAGAATTTACCTTTTTGAAGGGTAATTTATCCAATGCAGATAAAATTCAGATGGTTCTTTGGGCTTTTTTTGCAATTTCAGCCCAAATTCATGGGATCAAGCTTTGCTCATGCCAAGCCCAGACCTTCAGCTTGCACAGGGGCTCAGGCTTCCTGAAATGTGTTTTCCCAGGAGGAACTGCAGGAAGAAAACATCCAAGGAAGGAAGGAAGGAATGACCAGCCTGACCCTGCTGGTTTGTGCAGCCGAGTGAAACCAGAGCTGCCAGGGCAGGGGCAGCCCCTGTGTGCAGGGCAAGGTCAGAGTGGCTCTGTCGGGGCTGGTGGGGACACCCTGAGCCCTGCAGGGCCCAGCCCGTGCTGCTTCTGCAGGAAAAGGCTTGAGAAGCACTCAGGTGGCAGGGAAAGGCTTGAGAAGCACTCAGGCAGCAGGGTCCTTCCTGGCTGTGTTCCCTCCCCAAATGTCCAAGGTGTCCCCACCTTGGGGACAAAGCCAGGATGGGCTGGGACCATGGAAAGCACACGAAGGCACAGAGCAGAGAAGAGGAGTGCAGGAAGGGAGGCACAGCTTATGGGATCCTGTGTTCCTGCACCCAAAATTCGGGTTTAGCCCCAGGAGGGCTTTGGGTGCCTGCGAGGTCTGGCTCCTGGAGGCACAGCCATTCCTGCAGAGCCCTTTCCCGCTGTCAGAGCTGAGGGAGGAGAGGCAGCCAGCCATTAAAAGGTGGGAAAGCATCCTGCTGTTATGTATATGAGAGCAGGGCTTTGTCTTGTCACATGTCACCGGCGCAGCGGTGGAGGGAGAGAAAATCCTATTGGTATGTGCTGGAGTTTGCAAGATGTCCTCCAAACCTTAATTATTGGAATGTGTCCTGGGATAAGTGATGCTGTCATTGAACCCTGATTAGTTCAGAGGCAGGGTGGATGCAAGAGGGAGGAAGCATAATGTCAGACTGGTTAATTAGCAAGCAAGCAAGAGCAACCCAAATTGTACAATCTGATGAGCAATTTGTCACCCACTCGTTTGAAATGAGAAATGTGGTATCACTTTGCATTTCCTTTGTGTTTTCCATCTTTGGATCTCTTTATACAGGAACCAATTTTGTGGCTCCTCTGTGGGTAAGCAAGTGCTAGGGAGATAAACTCAGGGCTCAGAAGTGACTTGTGCACACATGAAGACCACAGGCAAAACACCCGAGGCTGAAGCAGCAGCCACACACTTAAACTTGGATTAGAAATAAGAAAACTCAATGCATGGCAATCAGAGATGGGAAAGAATGCAAAATTCAAGGTCAGAATATTTAGACTGTGGATTATCCTGCCCCCAGCACGTCGAGGTTTTGGTTTATTTAGCATTCCCTAGTGGGTAAATGAATTTTTAGGGCACAAGCTTGGGGTAAATATATTTTGTGCTATTTTGGTGACACAAAAACTACTGAAAGCTGATTTAAAGCAGCAAGTGGGAGTTTCTGTCTGCATGTGGATGTTCTTCAGTGACACAGTGCTGTCAGATGGCTTCAGCACCACCTCAGCACCAGGAATCTGCACAGGGGAACCAGCACTGCAGGCTCAGCAACAACCCCACAGTTTGGGGGTGATTTTATCACTGTAGGGATTTAGCTTGCACAAAACCAGAGAGATTCCTTCCACCCTGCAATTCCTGCTCCTGAACTCCAGCTCGGATTTCTGAGGACTGTGTGTTGAAGTCTCCTGTAGCTGTGATGTTAACTCTGAGAGCAGCTCCTGGTGCTGGTGCTTTGAGCATCTCCCATGGCAAAGCTGGTGGTTTGTACATCTCCCAGGGCAAAGCTGGTGCTTTGAGCATCTCCCATGGCAAAGCTGGTGCTTTGTACATCTCCCAGGGCAAAGCTGGTGCTTTGAGCATCTCCCAGGGCAAAGCTGGTGGTTTGCACATCTCCCATGGCAAAGCTGGTGGTTTGCACATCTCCCATGGCAAAGCTGGTGGTTTGCACATCTCCCATGGCAAAGCTGGTGGTTTGTACATCTCCCATGGCAAAGCTGGTGCTTTGAGCATCTCCCAGGGCAAAGCTGGTGGTTTGTACATCTCCCATGGCAAAGCTGGTGCTTTGAGCATCTCCCAGGGCAAAGCTGGTGGTTTGTACATCTCTCATGGCAAAGCTGGTGGTTTGCACATCTCCCAAGGCAAAGCTGGTGGTTTGTACATCTCCCAGGGCAAAGCTGATGGTTTGTACATCTCCCCAGGGCAAAGCTGGTGCTTTGAGCATCTCCCAGGGCAAAGCTGCCTCTCAGCAGCCTCTCATTGCTTTGGAATGCTTTAACATGGAGAAGGGCAATCATCCAAACCTGGAACCTGGAAGTGTTCAGCCAAAAAAGCAGAAAATCATTTGCTGTTGTTCTTCCACCACGGGAAGAGGGGGGTTTTTCAGCCTTTGAAAAGCACAGAGTGCTTTGGCATTTCCTGGATCACTTTTGAAGACTTGCAGCTTCTGAAGGAGCCCTTGAGTGATCTCAGGAACGAGCAGTGCTTTAAAGCATCATATCAAGCTTTTATAATAATGTCTTCAAGATGTCTATCACATTTAAAGGCTGAAGAAGGGCTTGTCTAGCTGAGGGTTTGTCTCTTTTTCACATCTAATCAGTTGATCTAATGAAAGGCAAACTGCATATATCTCATCTCTTTGGAGCACCACAGTCCCTGTTGTGACTGTTCCCACCATTACAGGTGCATCTGGGCATAAATAAACATTTCCAGAAAGTGATAGAAATGACCCATTTAAGGATTGGTCTCTTTAAAGAGGAGAATGAGCAAAAGGAAATGTTTTCATTTTTAAAACAATTGGTATCTTAAGGGTGCAGATTTCCCACAATAAGTCCCCTGCTGTTATTCAAGAATTCAGGAAATGAGAATTGTCCTGAAATTCCTGCTCTGTCCTTGTGGTACCAACAGTTTGCTGCTCTTTGTCACTTATTGATGCTTGGTATTGATAAGTGTTTTCCAGTGCAGAGTTTCTAGCAGGTTTGTGGTTCTGCATGAGAGATCTGTCCAGGGATCCTTGATCCTTCAGAATTCCCTTCCTTTCTGCATCAGTGGATCTCAGGATGTGGCAGCTGCAGCTGGGCAGGGAGGGCGATTTAGGAAGGCCCTTTTGCATTTATAGAACTTTAGAAATGGATATATTCAGAGACCCTGCATGAGCTCAGTTGAACCCAAAACCAAAATTCAACCCCAAAACCAGCATTCAACCCCAAAACCAGCATTCAGTGTTGGGATTTTGGCAGAGAGGTTTCTGTGACCTCCTCCCAGTGTTCCAGTGGGGACAGGAGCTCCCCACTCCCACCTGTTCCTCAGGGCAGATTTTAGACTTTGCCTCCAACTCCAGAATAATTTGATACTGTCATAAATAATATTTGTTTTGTAAAGTTTGGGTTAGATTTCAGCGAGATGTTTGGGTTAGATTTCAGCAAGATGTTTGGGTTAGATTTCAGTAAGGTGTTCTGAGTGAAATTAAGGTGAGCATAACCCCTGCCTGCATGGCTGCAAGTGAGGTCACATCCCTCAGGATCTCAGCTGGTAAAACTGAGTTTTGAGGGGGTTTAGTGTTGCTTTCCTTTCCAAAAGTGGATTTAGGCTGGGCTGATGCATCTCCAGGCTGTCTGTGCCCAGGAGCCTCTGGACTCTCCATTTTTTGGTTCTTGGTGCTGATGGAGGCTCTTGGTGGGAGTGGAACCAGCCTGAGCCCAGCTCCTCACCCTGCAGGGATGATTTTGTTTTTGGATTTTTGTTTTTGGAGGGATGAAAGCTGCCACAGGCTGCTTCAGCCCAGCACAAGGCAGCACAACCCCCTCTGATTGTTTTAAGTTATTTCAAGGCAGTTGCTGATTATCATTTGGGCTCAGGAATATTGACACATCAGTATTCCACCCGTGGCTGCGCTGCCACAGCTCAGAAACACCGAGCTAAGCTGGCAAGTACCTTTTGTTCACAGCTCCTCAAATTAAAGACAGGTACTTTGGTGTGTCTTCAACCAGAAACAAACTGTGAAAATTCATTTCCCAGTGCTATTTGAGTATTTTTGTAACTCACTATGATCACACTGCATATGCAGATCCAAGTTAAAAATAAGCTTTTCAACTCTTGCTTGTTTATACAATATTAGAAGCACTTTATAAAAGTGGATGTTAATTAATGCTGTATTTTAATGGCGTTCCTATGAATTTGTAAGTACATTCTGGAGAGACTATCAAATATAATTTACTTTCAAAACAATTGGGGATTATCATGATCAAAATAACTCAAATATTATTTTTTTGATTTCCACTACCCTTACTGTGGAATGGGTTATGTTTAGATGTCTCACACACAGAGAAAGGAAAAAAAAATCTAAAGAATTATTTCCTTTTTTTCAGTAGTGATTTTTAAAGAGACTTTCCACCTTCATTTCCATCCAGCAATTTTCAAAGAGAGCTAGGAACGCAGTGAGTTTTCAAAGGGACAAGCTGTCCATTTGTGCTCCTGCAAACATGGTTCTCTATTAATTTAATTTCCTATTTAATATATCCTGTGTGCATCCAGCTCTCAGCCAACTAATCCCATGCAGTCAGAGGAGCTGTACAAACCTGTTGAGCACAGCAGCAATCACAAAGTTCTCCACAGAGATGAGCCCCTTAATAACTCAACCTAAAATACTGAGGGGGTTTAAATGTTTTTAGTGGAAATCATTTGTGGTGCAAACTCCTCCCCTTCTACCCAAAACACAAAGAAAATATCACGTCCAGACAAGAAAATTTTTCAGGTTCATTTTTAAGGAAAGCACAGGAAATTTTTATATCTATCTATTAATTTTTATGTTTCTGTCCATTTTTATATCTTTCTATAGATAGATTTTTATATCTATCTATTACATCTAATAGCTAATATCTAATAGATATAATAGATATGAAATCTATTCTAATAGCTAATATCTAATAAATATAATACATAGATATAAAATCTATGCTAACAGGTAATACCTAATAGATACAATACATAGATATAAAATAGATGTAAAATATCTATTAGATATAATAATATCTAATAGATAGAATAGATATAAAATCTATTCTAATAGCTAATATCTAGTAGAGATAATAGATAGATATAAAATCTATTCTATCTAATAGCTAATATCTAATAGAGATAATAGCAACCAATAGATATGAAATCTATTATAATGAATAGCTAATATCTAAGAGATACAATAGATAGATATAAAATCTATTCTATCTAATAGCTAATATCTAATAGAGATAATAGATAGATATAAAATCTATTCTAATAGCTAATATCTAATAGATATAATAGCAACCAATAGATATGAAAGCTATTATAATGAATAGCTAATATCTAATAGATACAATAGATAGATATAAAATCTACTCTATCTAACAGCTAATATCTAATAGATACAATAGATAGATATAAAATCTATTCTATCTAATAGATATAATAGATATTAATAGAATCTCTTCTACCCAGTAGCTAATTTCTAACTGATAGGAGCCTGGGCCTTGGAGCTGGCTGCCAGCAGCCCCATGGGCCCCTGCAGAGCCCAGCCCCGGTGCCTCCTGCCCCATCTGAGTGGTGGCTCTGGGGCTCTCCAGGAGCTGCATCCCCTGTGCTTTCCCCTCTCCCTGCTCAGAATCCATTTTCATCTGTGCTCTCCACCAGAAAGCATCTGTGTTTTATTACATTTCATCTCAGGGCCAAGAAAGGAATATGTTTTGGAACTTCCCAGCACCATCACATAATTTTCATTAACAGGAGGAGGAGGGAAGTCCCAGCACCCAGCACTTGAAATGACCTTACAGAGACCACAAAGGGAACAAAGGCTGGGGGTGGCAGGGAACTTATCCATGGGGCAAATTCCTTGGTGTTGCACCAATAGAGAGCAATCCATGGCAGCGTTTTGGTACTAAAATAGTGAAGAAAAAAAAAAAAGAAATTTTAATAAAACTGATGCTGATTACACAGAGAACATAAAATACTGCTCTGCTGTAGGAGCCATATATCAGCTGAGCTTGCACATCTTCAGCAGTGTAACTACAACGAGCCATGGCTGCCTGGGCTTTAAAACCTTGCAGGAGAAAGCAAAGCCTTTGCAGCATTTCTTATTAGCATTTACTCCTGTTACAATCCCTGCCAGAATTTTCCACTGTCAGCAAGGAGAAGGCTGAACCAGAAAAGCCAGAAAGAACCTGTGGTGGTGCAGCCACAAAACCAAAACTCCCAGGCCTTTCACACCTTGCTCCTGTCATCCTTTCATTTTTATTATATTTTTTTAGTAGTCTGAGTTCCATCAATGTGTTTAGTCAAGGTCCTGGTGGCCTGTGAGGAGCAGATGTTCTCTGGAGCTCAACCTCCTTGGAGAAGCTCTTTGAGGTGCACAAGAGTGAGCTCAGCCCAAGCACTCCTTCCCTGCCCTGCTTTCCAGTGGCATTTATGTTTTCCATGAATTCAGGAGATCATTTAATCCTCCTCAGATTCCCAAAGTGTAAAGTTGGCCTTGATGAGCCCATAATGAGGCCAAAAAGGTCAATCAGAGCTGGAAGGTGGGAAGTGTTTTTCCAACGCAAATTCTTTTTCAGGCCTGGACTTTTCTGTGAAGTTCTGGAGATAATATTTTAGCTTTTTTTCCCCCCAGTTTTAAATTGCTATCTTGAAAATGCACAATAGCAAATTTCCCCAAACTTCAGCCAATGGGGATCAGCCCTCCCAGATAATGTAAATACAATTAGTTGATTTAAAGCACATTTCATGTTCTGCTTATCTGCTAAGTGTTTCAGTTATGGCGTTCATACAGAATGAGTCACTCATACATATTCCTCAAGGAAGAGCCAAAAGATGGAAGGAAAATACAGCCTGAGGAAAAAGTCTATAAAGATTTCTCGCTTTTCTAATCCCTTCTCTCTAATGTTTCTTTGTAAATTTGTCAGATGGGAATGAAATTGCCTCATAACTCTCCAGATGTGAAGAGCATCACTGCACAAAATTACGTACTTGTCAAAGCAAGGGGGAATTTATGTTGGTGTTCCTGAGATGTGATTTTATTCAGTCTATTTCCTTTGTGCACATCACAGCAACTAGAAAGACAAAAACAGCTAGTTTATGTATATCTTCTTTTTTGCCCCCCCTTTTTTTCACCTCTGGTGAATTTTTTAGCTTCTATTTTTCCCTTTTGTTTTCTTATCCCCCTCCCCTCCCTCCTTTTATCTACTGCTTATTGCTAGTGACAGTAAACTTCATCCAACAACACTCTGATGAGAGCAGCTATGATTCTACCAGCACCAGGCAGTTCAGACAAGTGCTACAGTAATTTTCCCAATGGAGCACACAGAAAGGTGTGGCTTCTCTCCTGGTTAGGGGAGATGTTTGTTTAGAAACCTGCAGCGTTTCTTACAAGCAACCAAACCATGATTGCGTTTGATATTCTGCTTTACGTTCTAGTATTTTAATTTAAACTTTGTGCATTTTCCCTCCAGGGCTCCTGGAGTCAAATATTGTGGTCAAACTCACCAAAAACTTCTTCCAGTGATGCCCAAGTAAGTCCAGTTTCTTTGTGCTGCTTTTGATGATATTGTTGGCAGGTTTTGTGCAGTGCTCGTTCCTTTAGTTCAAAGTCTAACACATAGGGTGCATAAACCACTCTGAATTGCAGCTCCTGCTGGCCATGACCTCCTTGAGACATTTGAAAACTTTCAGTTCTTTAATCCTCCTATTTGTATTTCTCCAAGACACACAAGATGGTTTTAAACCCGGTATTAATGGGGGGAAAGACAACGAGCCAGGTAAAGGAGATCTTCAAGGCATTATTCATGGTGGATCTCTGAACCTCTTCTGAAGACTGGGATGACTCCTCTCACTTAACAGGGAATTTTAGGTCCCATCAGTCTCCATTATCCCTGTCCTTGAACAGCCCAGTTATGAAAATCAAAAGCCTCCTCCTCTTCTTTGTTTTGGTTTTTTTTTTTCCCCTCCTCTCTTCTTTGTTTTCCTCCCCTCTCTGGTGTTTCCTTTGGAAACTACTGTTCACTTACTTTTTAATGTATTTAAAACCAGCCATATTCTGAGTGCTGAGAGGGCAAAAAAACAGGGGATGCTGGCACACCAAGACATGCCATGGATTTACAAGTAAAATAAATACTCTCAGTTCTATAAGAGTAGGTGCTGTGCTGAGGATGCCAGGATTTTTCAAGGGAACGTTGGAAAAATGTATTTATCTGGACATTAAATTTACTGGGAGCTGGACTGGGAGGTTATAAATAATTGCAAGTGTTAAAGCCCAACTTGGTTCTGTCTCTGCTGAGAAAGCACCTGTAAAAACACCTCTGAACTATTCTGGAACTGGTTTTAAGCTGCTAAAACCTCCATCAGGGATGAGGAGAACACCTTGGAGGCTCTGGTAGGGCAAAGTCTGTGCAGATCCTCCTGTCTCTTTTTATATCCCCCTAGAGCTTCCTTGTGACCTTCCAGGTGTCGTCCTTGTGCAGTCAAGGCCAATCTCTCACTGGAGACAGCTCCAAAAATAAACACAGGGTTACTGTGCCCCTGCCTCATCCCCTTGGGCCCGTCCTAGCGGTGGAATCATGGCTGGGAGAGTCAGTCCTGGAGTGCTCACAGCACACAGAGGCTTTGTGCTACCTGTTGGACCAAAAAATGAAAGTATTTCCTTCCCTTCATCGTGCTCGGGTCCTGCAAAGAGTCCGTGTGTGAAACAGTCCTTGGAATGAGAGAGATGATATTAATATCCATCAGCATTTAATCCTGCTGAGGTGTAAAACACTGGCTTAGAGCAAGGAAGGAGAGCTCCTGGAGCCAGCCCAATGGTTTCCTAAAGCAGCTTTCCCTGTGCTATGTGGGGTATAAAATTATCACGGTGTTGGTGGAGCTGGAGGCTGCTCAGAGCAGCCTTGGGAGGCCTGGAGATCCCCTGGAAAAGCAGCAAAGTAAATGGCAAGCCACATATTGTAAAGTAACAAGAAGAATTTTTATTATTGCCTTTTTTTCCCTTTTGTATTTTTCTTACCATTTTGATCAGCTGTACATTGTTTATAACCCCTCGTTTACCGGCCCCAAATATCATTACAACGTCTGCACCGTGATCTATGCTTGGTTGTTACCCTTTTAATGGATAAAAAAAGATTTAAGTACTTCATTCTGTTGCATTTTGACAGCTGTTAGCCATCATTTTTCCATTCACCTGCATTTAGCAATCCCATAAAGGGAGGCAATCTCAGAACTAACAAGAGCTGGGCACTGCAAGGTGATAATTCTGTATCACTTTGGCCTATAAATACCTGCCAGGCTGGGGGCTGAGTCAGCAGTCTGTAACAAAGTGGCAGCCGTGCCCTTTTATCTGCGCGAGTGTTTCACAGCAATTGGACTATCAGCCCCTGCAGTGAAAATCCATAGTATCGATCAGGCTATTTCTCCACTGTAATTCTTTTGTAGGAAATCCCTGATGACAAATTTTATCTGCACCACTTTTTGATTGCTGGTTTGATGTAAGCGATCTCCAAGGGCAGAGTTAAGCTCCTGGCCGTTCCACATTATCAAGCACCAGCTTTATTTACTGAAACTACACTTGTGGTCACCAAGCAAAATAAAAAAAAAGGGGGGAGACAGGGAAAGGAGGAGGTGGAGGAGGCTGAAAATTAAGAGCAAAAGAATATTTCAAAGTGCAGGAGTGCAGGGGTGGAATCACTTGTATCAGCTGCTGCATTGTTAAATAAAAGCTTCTCCTGCATTAACAAATGCACAAACGGGGGAAATATGTTTTGATAAAAATATCTGTGGGACACAGGGCTGTGTCTGGCCAGTGGGTTGGGCTGGGAGCTGATCCTGCAAGTTCTTATGCAAGGGAATGGTCCCACAGTTCCCCCAGGACCCTGCTGGGAGCCACCGTGCTCATCAGTGAGCAGGATGGGAGTTCATTCACTAACTTATTTTATTTTATTTTATTTTATTTTATTTTATTTTATTTTATTTTTATTTTATTTATTTTATTTTATTTTATTTTATTCTATTCTATTCTATTCTATTCTGCTTTATTCTATTTTATTCTATATTTATTCTATGTTTATTTTATTTTATTTTATTTTATTTTATTTTATTTTATTTTTATTTTATTTTATTTTATTTTTATTTTATTTTATTGAACTGATATTTATTATTTTATGCCCAAAATGTTGGTGTTATTTGTGATGGATGGGAGTCAGTCTCAGGTTGGACTGGATGATCCTGGAGGCCCTTCCCAGCCTCACTGATTCTGGGATTCTGGCATTCTTTGTTAGGGCCTTACGTGTCAATTTTGAGGTAACCACTGATCCATTCCCACAGAGATTTTATCCTCAGGTGTCTCAGGGCGCCCAGGGTTTGCTGCTGTGCCCAGAGCTGAGTTTGCTGTGGCTCTGCTCTCACCAGTGCAGAGCCCCAGGGACAAACCTCTGCCTGAAACCTGCTCCCAGCACAAACTGGGATTAGTGGTACCACCCTGTGGAACAGATGATGCTCCTTAACCTCCAGATTTAGCTTGGAAACCCTGCCAGGGGAAGCTCAGGATTTCCAGTATCCCTCAGCTGAGTGAGAGTGGGGACCCTCAGATAGTGCAGAGCACAGAAATGCCATCGCTGGGAACTCAAAATCTACCCCAAATTCACAATTTCCCCCAGCTTTGATTTCAGCGTAGGCCGTTGTCCCAGCAGAGCTGTTACAGATTATCCCTGGACAGCCAAGTTCCTGATTCCTGCATTGTTGTTATCCCTGGACAGCCAAGTTCCCGATTCCTGCATTGTTGTTATCCCTGGACAGCCAAGTTCCCGATTCCTGCATTGTTGTTATCCCTGGACAGCCAAGTTCCCGATTCCTGCATTGTTGTTATCCCTGGACAGCCAAGTTCCCGATTCCTGCATTGCTGCTGAAGGAAGCCCTCATTCCTGAGCCCAGGGAGGGTTTCTGGTGGCAGCCACTGCCGTGGCACACGGGGTTACTCACTGTGACTCTGCAGAGATGTTTGCTCTCTGCTGAAGTAATGCAGCATGAAGCAGGGAAATGATGTCTTCTGTTTTCTGCACAGCCCTGAGTCACTGACGTGTCCCAAACACAGCACGTGCAGGCCAGAATTACTCAGGAAAACAGCCTAGCTCTGGCTTGGGGCTTTTTCACCCAAAACATGTACAGCACAAAACTAAAAATAGCCTGCATAGCAATGAGATCTCCATCAAGGAAAGATCTGTTTGTGCTCCTGCCTCTGACTGTGTCACTCTGCTCAAATTCAGCTGCCTAGAAAATATATATCTTTGGCTGGGAACATATATCCAGAGGTGTGTGTTTACTGAGCAGCAGATATTGGATTAGGCATGGAGCCAGTCCAATTTCATGACTACACCTTTGAAAAATTGTCTGATTAACACTGAGAGGAATAATTGCATGTGAAAGGAATAGTAAACATTCCCCACTAGAATGGATTTTCAGCAAATAATGTGAAATACCTTGTCCATTCAGAACCCCGTCCCAATGAAAGCAATTTAATCATTTTCTTAAGCAATAAATTAATAGCAAGTAAGTATTGAGAATAATTGGGATTGTTTGGGAGAAGCTATTTGGCTTTTTATACAGTTGAGCACATTCCAAGGCTGAGTAAGTTCAAAGTTTGCAAATTTGATTCATAAAAGCGGAATCATAAAATACAAAGAGAAGACAATAAGATTTCCAGGGGGACTTGAATGAATTCAAAAATCAATGAAATCCTTTATGTAAGTTTTATGTACTGCACATCTCGGCCCAAGATTTTTGATATAACTTAGATCTTATTTTTGATATAACTTTTGATATAACCAAATTCAAAGGATGCAGTTTAGCCCAAAGTCTGTTATTATTATTGGTGAATTACCATAAATCCCAAACCAGTGTGCTCAGAGGGTTGGTGCTGTTTGTGACAGGATTGACCAAGGTGAGATGGGTGGGGATCAGTCTCAGGTCGGACTGGATGGTTCTGGAAGCCTTTCCCAACCTCAGTGACTCTGGGATTCTTTGTTAGGGCCTTACCTGTCACCTTTGAGGTGCCAATATTTGAAGAAACAGGTGACACAGATTGTTCACAAATTATTTGGATTTATTGATTTTACATTTTGTATTTACATTTACTCCTGATGAAAAGCACTGCACTGACACAGGCAGAATCTCCTTTGTGGGTGAGCTGTGGACAGTCTGTGCTGCAGTGGCCACCACCCCATGTCACTCAAAGCACTGAGCAGCCACTGAGTGACAATGACTTCCAATCACTCCTAATGTGGGCTAGACTGGAACCAGGGCCCTTGGAAGAGTCTGGATCCCATTAACAGCTCCCCAGTCCCAGCGTGCTTGATTGCTCTTAATGCAGCAAAGAGGTTGTCTTCGCTCTCCTTTATTTCTTTTTTTTTTTAACTGCTTAAAATTAGGGTGGGGAGGTATTGAAATACTCAATTTGCAGTTTCCCTCTATCTCTAATACCACGTCTAGAGGAGCAGCTTTCATTTGCACTGGGAATACCTCCTGCTGAAATGAAATTCTCTTTTCTCAGCCCTTGATGCCTTGTCTGGCACTGATGGATTTTGCACACCTAGACCTCCCCAATCAGTGAAAGCTGCCCTGATTCTGCCTGGCAGGACATTACAGCATGGTCCCAGACTCTCATGATGATTCCTGGGATATCCTCAGTGCTGTGGGAGTGAACCAGACAGGAAATGAACCATTAGGTGCTAATTTCTATCTGCAGAATACCTCTCGTTAAATTTCCTATATCAATTATAATTTTTTTGTCATTATTTTCAAACGATTCTCAGAAAAAAAGCACTGAAATATTTGGCATTTTCATCAGGGCAAGCACCACGCTGGTCTGTTTGATACCAGCACTGCTGTACCATGACTGGCCAAAGCTTGGACTTGGTGATCTTGGAGATCTTTTCCAAAACTAAATGATTGTGTGACTCTGGGAGGAGCTGGCAGGGAAGGAGAGGACAGTGGTGGGGCTGCAGGTGCCCCCCTTGGGGTGGTTTGTGTGCTCAGATTCCCCTGTTGGGGTGATTTGTGCACTGCAGGCTCCCCTGTTGGGGTGGTTTGGGTGCTCAGATTCCCCTGTTGGGGTGGTTTGGGTGCTCAGATTCCCCTGTTGGGGTGATTTGTGTGCTGCACATTCCCCTGTTGGGGTGGTTTGTTTGGGGTGATTTGTGTGCTGCAGGTTCTCCTTTTGGGGTGGTTCCCCTGTTGGGGTGGTTTGGATGATGCAGGTTCTCCTTTTGGGGTGGTTTGGGTGCTGCAGGTTCTCCTTTTGGGGTGGTTCTCCTTTTGGGATGGTTTGGATGCTGCAGGTGCCCTGTTGGGGTTGTTTGGGTGCTGCAGGCTCCCCTGTTGGGGTGGTTTATGTGCTCAGATTCCCCTGTTGGGGGGGTTTGGGTGCTGCAGGCTCCCCTGTTGGGGTGGTTTGGGTGCAGCAGGCTCCCCTGTTGGGGTGGTTCTCCTTTTGGGGTGGTTTGGGCGCTGCAGGCTCCCCTGTTGGGGTTGTTTAGATGCTGCAGGTGCCCCTGTTGGGGTGGTTTGGGTGCTGCAGGCTCCCCTGTTGGGGTGGTTCTCCTTTTGGGGTGGTTTGGGCGCTGCAGGTTCCCCTGTTGGGGTGGTTCTCCTTTTGGGGTGGTTTGTGCGCTGCAGGCTCCCCTGTTGGAGTGGTTTATGTGCTCCCAAGCTGTGCCCTGCCTGTAGCAGAAAGCACAGCTGTGCCTTTGTACACCAATGCTAAAACTCAGCCCCGGTGCAGCATCCCCAGCTGCAGGGCTGGCCAGGTCATTTGCACCTTTCCAGGCTGAAGCAGCCTGGCTGCAGCACTCTGGAAAGGTGCTCTTTTCAGCCTGGAAAGGTGCTTTGTGACCACCCCAAAAGGAGAACACCTCCTGTGACACCTGCTGGGAGCAAAAGGGGGCAGCTCAGGGTGCTCTGTGACCCAGCACCTGCCTGGCTCACCTCTGCATTGAAGAGACCCTCTGAGAGAGCTGGAAAATTTCACTCCACTTTCTTCTCCCAATTTCTGGTGCTTTGGGGCAAACTCAGCGTTTTCATTACCATTTCAGATAAGTCTGGAAGGAGCACAGACATTAATGCAGATTACAGGCCAGAAATGCTAAGCAGCAGCAGCTTCCTTTGATCTGCTGAGATATGTCAGTGGTAAATATTTCTGCAGCCCTGGAAATGAGCAGCGTGGAGCCCTTGTCCAGATAAATGGGAATTCAGCCATCCTGGGACCCCTGTGGTCCTGCAGTGCCTTCCCAGCCCCGTGCTTTGGGGCTGATCCAGGTGAGCTCCCCTTTTGGCAGGGCTAGCAGACATTGTCACCCCACATCTCAGTGTGTGAGCAGATCCCCTTTGAGGGACTCATTTCAGGGCAGGTTTGCATCTCAAACTGCCGTGTTCTCCTTCAGAAAATGCACCAGCAGCACAGCAAGGGCACTTTCCAGAGGAGGGAATCAAACCTGGATCCCCCAGTTCCACCTCATGCTCCTACCCTGGAATCTGGGTGGGCATTGATGCTGTTATTCAGTTTTAAAAGAAAGAACTTGAGCCCTTCTCCTATACCAGAAGTGGTTCCTGAGCAGGAGAGAGCAGGAAAGGACAGGAATATTATTCCTACAGGCAGGATCTATCCTATTTATTTCCTCATTTCCTGGACTTAGGTTTCTGCTCTTCTATTGTGGTTTTGGCCCTGTTGTCAGGGCTCTGGTGCACCCCATATCTTTTATAGAACATTTAAATGCCTGGCCAATGTATGATTTTACTAGAATTGTCTCAATTTAGGCTTCAAAATTGAATCCTTCCTTTACGAGGGCATTGAGATTAACAATGTTCAGTGGTGGGCTCAATGCATGGGGAATTATTCAGCTGGAATTTACAGCTGAGAGGCTGCTCACGTTCAGGTCTCTGACTCACCCCTGAAAAGTGAAACAAGTGCATTAAAAATAGTATTTGTGTAGATGTTTCCTTCCTGATGGTGTTTCCTGGGGAGAGAAAATGATTCCTTTGGGCACAAGGACATCTACCTGGGGCAAACCAGAACTGTGGGAACGTATCTCCCAAGGAATTGAACAAATGAGCTGCTGAGGTTTTTCCCTTTAAAACCCTGCTGATATTAATTAGAATTGTAAACTGCATGCCTGGTTTCATCAGACCTGTCTCCCACCATCAAACAAACACAGTCTAATGTCACATTATTGAGGTCTCCCAGCTGCCAGAAATTCCCCTTCCCAGCTTCCAAGTGTTTTTCCTTCACCACAAAATAACAAGCGAGTCCCATGTGTTTGTGGGAGCCCTGCAAGTGCTGTCTGTAAAAGTCATGTCACAACCTCAATCAATCACTCAGCACTGGCCAGAGCTCGGGTAGATGATCCAGAAATCCTCCTGCCTGTGATTATACTGCAGGAAATAGCACAGTGCTGCCTGACAGCAGCAGCAAAATACTTTAGAAAGAGGCCAAATCACCAGAGTTGCCCAAAGAGTTCCTTCCTGTAGCTTCTGGGCTGCATCTATTTCCACATGAGCCACAAAGTGCCCTGGAAGGTGGGTGACAAGTGGAGAGTTTCACAATTTTTTGCTTGTTCATGAAAACATTACATTTTCTAGAATGGAACATATTTCACTAATTAATCCATCTGTTATGGAATAACCAAATGCCACAGACCACTTAGAGCCATGGAGAGCACAGCCTGTAGATCCAGCCTAAGCTTCCTTAGACTGGATATTCAAAATTTATGTATCTGCCAGTCAAGATATAATAAAATGCAGAAACATGCTTGTAAAAAGAAATGTGATATTTACTGTTCAGCCATGTAATATCTCCTACTTATACATCTCCCTCGAGGATATCTCGATGTTATTGGAAGAGTAGTTTCCTTAGACATGCTCCCTTTTCCTCTTTTCTAGTTCTCTTCTTCCTTTTTGTTATTTTCTCTTTTTTTTTTTTTAATTTCCTAATTCTCTTTGGAAAGTGCCAACCCTTATATTGCCATACTAGAAATTAGTAGGATTTGAGACTTAACAGTGGGTTTATTTTAATGAATTTGTGATATAAAGCTGAAGAGCAGTTTAGAGTGTGTAAGTGTAAGGAGGATTTGGGCTTGAGTTATTTGAGCCAGTCTGAGCCCAGCCTCCATGGACATCCACCATCACTAAATCAGCACCAGGAAAGGCAGAACTGGGGCCTTTCAGTGTCTTCCTGCTGATTTCAGCCCATAGGGTTCTGGCTGTGTTTCCCAAGCAGACTTTGGGAACCACAGACCTCTTGCCTGCAGGTTAAAGATGGTTAAAGGAGAGGTCAGGCAGCTGTGTCCAAACTGGAGTACAGCTCTGGGTTTCAAATCCTCCCAAGTGGCTCTGTTATCCCAAGGTCCCCGTGCCCATCAGTGTCTGTGTGTGCAGCTCCTCTCCCAGGGCCAGGCTGAAAGGAGGTTGGTTTCAGGTCTCTGAGGAGCCATCAGGGTGTTCTGTGATACTCAGTGAAACTAAAATCATTTCATGCTGCCTGTTGGTGAAAGAACAGAGAATACACCCTGCTGCACACTGTAACTTCAGGTCTCCTTGCTTTTATCACTTTCCCTGCTTTTATGATGAGTGCAGAGAAAAAAAAAATCTCTTGTGAATGGAAGTCTTGTTTGCCAGCAAGAGTTCTGAAATGTGGAGAGGCAGCACAGGCCCCTCTGCTGCCCCTAAAAGGTGTTGTCTATGTGGCCACCAGCTGGGCTGCCTTCCCCTAAACCAGCCTCCATCCCAGCTTCTCAATAGTTTGGGAAATCCCCGTGGTGGGCCAAGGAGGAGGCTGTGGATCCACTCTTGAGTCTCCATGCTCTGTTCAAGCAGCCTGGAGGAGATGGAGCTGCTCCTGCAGCATCCACACAGGGCCACACCGTATGCCAGATTTGTTCCATGAATTTCTCTCCTCTCATTGCCTTAAGCACAATTACAAATACATTATGCAGTGTGAATTTTCACCCTTTTTTAGCATTCAGTGGTGCTGTGAACCACCAGCCTTTCCCCTCAGTGTACTGGGTTGAAATCAGTGCATTCCCCAAATATCCTGCTGCCTGTGCCACCCCGCCGTGACCCACGGAGGGGACGCCACCGCCAAATGCTTCCCCTGATGGGGTTCAGTCAATCACAGCCATGAGATCCTTGAGATCTTCACCCTCAGCCTTCAGAGGGGTCAGGGATGCATGGCCAGGCTGCTCCTGGGTCAGCACACAACGAGGGCTGCCAGAGACAGCTCTTGATTCTCAATGGGGGAGCCTTGGGTGGACAGGACGCACCAAACCAGCTCCATTTCTCCATTTTAGGGGCACACCAGTCCTGCAGGGCTCTGGCTGCTCCTTGCCCTGCCTCCTTTCATGTGATTTTTGGCAGGAAGGCCCTGCCCAGCACCAGCGCCATGCTGAGCAGGCCAGGCCACCTCGGCCTCTGCTGCCTCCAACAGAATTTGACAGAAATTTAGCAAAACTCGGGCTGCAGATTGAGAGGCCGTGATCAATTCTGACAGCGTCCTGCTCTGCTCAATATTCCCTCTGAAGTGCCTGGAACCAAATGCCAGCAGAGAGCATTTCTCTCTGGAGTTCAAGAGGGGAGATGTAAACACAGGCCGTAAAAGACCTGCATGTCTGCAGCTCGCAGGGGTCGTAATTCTTCCCAGCAAAGTTACCTTTCCTGTTTCTATGAATTACTCTTACATTCTTGTAAGAGATACGGTTTGAGGTATTTATGGTGCATTCAATTCTGCTATCATTGATTTACTGGACTAAACCTGCTCCAGGATATGATGTAAAGCCCCTAATTCCAAAAAACTCTTCCATCTCAGCGAGAACAGCATTTTCTGCCCTGTTGCCCTCCAGCAGATGACCAACGGAGATAAACAGAGGGCACTCCACTCCCGGTTGCAATGTGCTTGGTGATGTGAAGGAATCAATCAGACAAAAGCAGATTATTAGAGTGTCTGAGAGAGATCAAACATTGCTGGCATCTTCACCCACACACGGTTGATTTACAGGCAAGCTGATAAAGTGCTGCAGCTCACTGTCAGAAGTACATGACAGCTCCTCTAGCTCTATGGATAAATTATTGCTGAAGCCCATGATAACATTTCTCCACCTAGCAACCAAACATAACAGGATGTGGCTTTTAGTACTCGGAGCCAGAATGATACAAAGAGAAAACACAGAAAACTCTTCAGGCAGGGAGGCAGCACGCAGGGAAGGCGGGCAGGGAGAGATTTTCACACACACATGAGGGGGGTGTGTCTGTGCTGGCTCTGCTGGTGGAAAATTGGCCGGGTTGGAGCTGTGGACCTGCAGAGACGCTGCCAAAATGCCTGGATTGCAGGCAGGGGCTTGAATGGGGGCATGGGCAGAGCCCTGGCGTGGGTGATGGGGCTGCTCCTGTCACCTGAACACCCCTCAGACCTACTGCAAATATCAGGTGTTCCCTTTGGCTCGGAAAGGCACCAGCAATAAATGCACTCGTCGTGCTTTAAAAAAAGGCAAATCAAAATAATCCGATTATTTGGGAGACGGTGCTAAAGAAAGATGCAGTTCAGATATTCTTTTTATCTGCCGGCTTATAAAATAATAAGTGATATAACCTGCTAAATATTGCATCATGGCTATTAGACATTGGGGCTGTGCTCAAAAATTAAGTTGGGTTAATTAGAGCATGTACTGTGTGCCTATAAAAGACTAAATCAGGCTCTGTCTCGGGAGCCAGACGTGAGTGCTTTTCACAAACTGAGAATGTGACCCTGACAACTTAAAATCTAAAGTACATTGAAAGTACTCACAGGTTAGAGGTTCTGCTGCCTCAGATGCCTTTCATAAATTCTCTTGCTTTGAAATGCACTTCCTTATTTAAATTTTTTTTTCTCTCTTTGTTGGTCTATCAGAAGTCATCCCACAGAAGAGTAGGGAAATGAATATGGAAATAACTGTATGAAAGAAATTATGGAACCTGTTTATCTGTACTGTTCTGCCAAATGAACAATCAGAAAATGTGATTATTTTTTTCTTTTCTCCCTGTGGCTTTTTCAGTTACAAGAATTTAGCAAAGGTGAGAGGTAAGTGAGAAATTCTGAGATGTAAAAGATGTAATTTGATGAGATCCCTGAAGTGATTCTTTATAGTATTTGTTAGTTTGTCATATTAAGGGCTCGGTGTTGTTTTTATGGAGGGCTCGGTGCTGTTTGTGTGCAAACAGACCTGAGCCCGGTTTGCATCTGGAGTTTTGGGGGTTTCTTTGGTGGCTGCTGTGGTGGGAGGTGGCCCCGGCTCCTGGCCCAGTTCACCCTTTGCTCTGGTTAATTCCTGCCCAGCTGCGTTACTGCCCACGCCTGGCAGGGAGGAGGCACTGCCTGCAATGCTCTCCTCTCTCTTTTCATGGTCCAGCTCCTGGTGGATTGCCTGAAGCCCCCCTTCCCCTCCTGCCTGTGCTTGTTGATCCCATTTTAAAACCCCCATCTCACTTTTCCACCCCCTCTCATGCTCCTCCAGCCACGTTACAGGGCAGTTTCTGTGGGACCTCACGGGGAGGATTTGCCAGAGCAACTCTTGTAAAAGCCAACAGAAATTGCGTGGCTTAATCCTCGTGTGCTGCATTGAAAAATTACCCATAAATATTTCACCATTATGTTTTATTATTACAGTCAAATTTGTTTTATGTACTTATTATTTAAGGGATAATAGGGCAGGTGTCCCGTTTTATGAGGCAATAATCTGGTTCACGTTGGCTCCATAGTTTATCCCTCCCAGAGAGCTGCATTATCGCCAAGGGACATGGGGAGCTTGTCTTATTATAGTAATAATCATAATAACAACACCACCTATTCCTACAGCACCTTTCCTCTGGAACCCAAAGCATTTTATAAATCTGATTTGATTTTTGACAACTGGGGTCATCTCAAGGATTATTTCAATAATGCCAGCTCTGGAGTGAGGACGGAAACCAGACTTTAGAGCACCAGATACCCTCCCCTGGGTCTCTGGAAACCTTTGGTGCTTCTCTGTGCCTCACTCAGATATCTGGGGTGCAGGGGGTGAGCCCCAGGTTCTGATGGATGTCCTTAGCTGTGGCACCAGGGCTTCAGACACTCTGGGGTGGAACAGGATGCCCTGAAATTCAGATGGCAGAGATACATCAGAAAGCTGCTCTGGGGAGCTGGGCTGCAGGCAGGGACAGCCTCACCTTCAGGGAAGGTTTGATTGAAACCAGACCCAGGGGGAGGGATGGATTCCCACCCCTCCATTAGGGAATGCTCCCTTCCCAGGTGATTGGGGTGATGTGTCCTCAGCAAGGTTGGAAATGCTGGTGCACACAGGGGCTGCTGTGGGCAAGAGAAACCAGAGTAAATCCCCCTGAGCTGTGCACTGCTGGGAGGTGTGCTGGCAAATTACCTCTGTTTGGGGCTATATATATTAGCCATACATTACATATATTAGACTATGTACTGGATATCAATTATATATAATAGATATTAGCTGTATGCAATGTTTTAGCCATACTCAGGCCGCTGTTTTTTCCTGAACACCACGGTATAAAACTGAGGGTGTCTTCAGCATCCAGCACCAATGTGTGCCCATTCCCAGGCCCTGGAATGAGCCACGCAGAGCCTTGGCTTTCCCTGGGTGAGCTGAGCTGTCGTGGTTGCCCTCAGCTCTCAGCCCTGCAGCCAAGGTGAGCCAGGAATGATTTCAGAGCTTGGCATTCCAGGTTTTCCCTCAGAGCCAGCCCCTCCTAGGGAAACATTCCCAAACTGAGATGAGGTTTGCATTTTATTACAAGTAAAAAGAGGATTTATCTATAAACATTGCTGGCTTTTGCTTCTGCTGTTACTTCTCTCTTTTAGATTTTTTCTTCCTTTTGTTCTCTTTCTTTCCAGAAAGGCAAAAAACCCTGGGATGTTTGGCTGTAATATGAGTATCTAATAATTTCCAGTAATGGAAGTGGTTTATTTCTACTTGAAAGTTGAAGCCAGCTCTGATGAAGTTATATATTCTTTGATTAAATAAGATATATAAGGCTGAGTCTGCTCTCTTAACATCCCAGAGCCACAAGGGCTTTAGCTACTCAGAGGCTGTGTTACTCATTCCTCCCTTATCCACAATCCCAGGCTGACCTAAAAAACTTTCACAACTAATGCCTGACTGAAACTGCCAGATTTCCACATGAAGTCAGAATTTTACTATTTGAATTTTCCCCACGGAGGGGAAAAAAAAAACCTTTACAAGAAATTTCCAGAGTTTTTCTTACTTACATCTTGCATGATTCAGCATTCTCTGAATTTCTCTGAACTCTGATTTCCTCAGTCTTGGAGGAAAAAGGACCAATTTCTGCCACCTTCATAGCTGATAACCAGATATTTAAAATATTAGTGCCTGGGTCTGCCAGTGGCTGCTTAAAAGGATTTTTATGAGTCCCTACCTGTGTTTGTGAGTGCCTCAACACCTCCAAATGTTTCATCTTATTATACTTTGTATTGTGGTGAAGGGAGAGTGCTTTCATTAGATCCATCAGCCATTCACAAAATATAGCTCTGTGCCACATTTACATCAGGAAAACAAATCATACTGCGCCTCAACTTTCCCCCATTAGGAGCTGGATGGATGTCTTGCCTCACCCAGGCAACGGGAGATGTCAAAAGTTCATTGGATTTACGGATTACAAATCACCAGTTGTCTCTCAAGCATTGTGCAAATGATCCAACGTTGTTTTATGGCACCGAGGGAGCTGGCTGGGCAGGGATTCAGGCGTGTGCTGAAGCACCTTGTTGACTTCAGCATCTAAATATCTAAAATGAACATTTTCAGTGAGAACAAGAGACACTCTCTCCTCTTTCCCTGGACCAAAGTGTGGCTTAGTCCCCAGTCTCCTTCCTCAAGAGGTATTAAAGTCAGTCCAGGGGCTCAGCACATCAGCACTTCACAACTGGAGCAGCTACATCTAAATTGCCTCTTTTCATTTATTTGGGTTTGTTGGTGGGGTTTTTTGCTTGCTTATTGCAGAATGTCACGTTCTCATAACTTCCAGAAAGTTGATATTGCAAGAAAAAACCCAAGTTGCATCTGCCTCATTATATTAAAACGTTAACATTTCTAATATTTCCTAATGGCACCACAATAAAGTAAACATGGGAATGAAAAGTTCTATGCCAAAAGTGGAGCCTGGAGACAGTTAATGGGAATGTGTTCCTGGGGTGGCTCGGGGTTTGCTTTGGGGAGGTATAGATGATTATAGAAAATTGGTTCCATTATTCCCCCAATTACAACGTGCAAAGTCATTTTACCCTGCACTGATGGCAGAGTGGGGACCAGGCAGGTTACAGTGAGAAACACGATGTAGCTTTTGGGTTGATTTTTTATTTTCTGCTTGTGTATCGTGCCCTGTGTTCCTGCCTGTTTTTATGTAGGGTGACCCTTTGTCATCTGGTTGTTATTGTTTAAATAACAACCCAGACAAGGGGCACGTCCCTCAAACAGCCCCATTCCGGTGCTTTATGGACCTGTGGAGGTCCCTAAAGGAAACAATGGGGTTTTCCATGCCCTGTCCCAGCCCAAGGGTTCAAACCCAGCCGAAAGCACCCACAGGAGCTGGGGCTGGAGGCTGGGGGTGTCAGGAGAGCTGTGTGATGCCTGTGATCAGCAATTCCGCATGGTGAGGAGGGAACAGATGAAGTGTGGTGTTGTTCGTGCTTTATTATCTTGGACTGGTAACTGAAGAGCTGCTGAGGGCTGGGTCCTGCAGGGAAAACCCACCCTGTGAGCTCCCTGGTGCTCCTTTGTGCTCCAGGAGTTCATCCACCCAGCCTAATTTATGGAATGCCTGCATGTCCTGGCCTTCCAAAACTCCACCAAACGTGTTTCAGATGCGATGTCTCCATCACAGCCCGTGCTGCATGGCAGGACAGGAGCAGGGCAGCGCCTTTCCCCCGGCTCATTGCTGTTATCATTGCTGTTATCATTGCTGTTATCCCTCTGAACACACAAAGAATGGATTCCTGGAATGCAATTCCCTGGAATGCAAAGCAAGGCGACTGCTAAAGCTCAGCCAGGGCTCCATGCTGAACTTTGCAAGCAGGAAAAACCTTCTCCCATCTTTGCAAGCAGGAAAAGCCTTCTCCCATCTTTGCAGGCAGGAAAAGCCTTCTCCCACTGCAGCTCAAATCCCGTCAGGGAAGGCTGGCACAGCCCTGGCACCATGGCAAGGCTGGAGCAGCCTGCTGAAGGTGCCACTCATCACCTCATGGAGTGAGCCCCTGGTGGAATCGGCTCCCTGGACTCCCTTCAAATGGGAAATAAGGCCTGCAGGGGTTCAGTACCTTTTAGGCCACCAGCAGCCTGATAATCTGTGTCCCCTAAAGGTGCCTGACCTCTCACAGAGAGGACACTGTGCCTGGGCTGAACTTGACTATGATAAATTCGCTGGTGTTTTGTTTTAGGACTTGAGCTGCTCCAGCAGCAGCTCAGATGTGCCAGAACCCCAGAAGTGCTGAGGCTGGAAAAGCCCTCCCAGCCCGTGGAGTCCAGCCTTGCTGAGCCATCCCCAGCTTGTCCCCAGCCCAGAGCTCTGAGTGCCACCTCCAGCCCTGCTCTGCCCTCCTGGCTGCACACAAACCCAGAACGTGGAGCTCTCCTTCCCCAAGCTCTATCCCAACATATGGAAATGGGAATTCCCAGGAATGTTGTCCTGGGGAAATGTAAGCAGCCCAGAGCTCAGCCCTTTGGCCAAATTCCTGGCCAAAAATATTGACAGAAAAGGAGAAAAAAAGCTCCCCACAGTCACAGAAGGTGTCCAAGAGCTCAGGGTAGATCCATCCAAACTGCTGGATGCTGCAAGAATTGTGGAATTTGGCTCGCCTGGCTGCCTCCCTCCTGCACCAAAACTTCAGTGCAAACAGAAAATGAAAATTTCTTTCTTCAAACACGTTTAATTGCTTTCAAGTTTTGGCATTTCTGTCACTATTGGATTTCCAGGGTGTCCCATGGTAATGATTAGAACTAAGCAAATACCTCAAAATATTTTCCATGAAAACTCCTTTGAATAAAACATTGAATAGCCTTCAGCTGTGTTCACACCCCTTTCATATTTGCTTTCTCTGAATATTCCAGTGACTGATTTATGGGCAGAAATGTTAACTGAAACAGCAATTTTTAAGGGAATGTTGCATAACATTTATGGAAAGCAGATTTTAAACATGGATATAGTATCTAAATGTAGCCTAGTTGGAGTAAAAATCATACCAGGTGATTTAGTCCCTTCAAGCTGAGAAATCATCTCAGCGTCCAAAAGTGCAGAGACCACAAACAAAAGGAGGCTCTGTCCACCAGACAGCCCAAAAACGAGGGTTGGATGCGGGCAAAGCTTGGAGGTGCTTGGTGAGTTTGGAAGAAGTGCCTGAGCAGCGATTGTGTCCAGCTCCTGCGGACAAAAACCTCCTCATAAATCTGGCCCTGACTCAGAATAAATGTTGGATATTGAACACATTTGAAAAATGTGAAAGCAACTCAAAGTTAATTGTGAGGAGGAGAAGAGACTGAGTTGGCTGAACTTCAGCTGTTTACTCTGAGTAAGTTGATTGGCCTTACTAATGATACAGGAGCCTTGGCTGCTTCTTGGAGATGTCATTGTCAAAGAGCAAATATTTGCATATTGCTCTTCAACATCATTAGTTTTGTTTTGGAAGGCGAGTCATTAAGACCAAGGTTTGAGGAAGTGTACAAATATTGCACATCTCATTTGCATCCGTGACTAATTTGTGCATAAATCAGGTGAGGTGGCTCCGAGCTGACCAATCCTGGCGCCCTGGGATGTACAAGGATGCTCACAGGCCACTCACGGTATCAGCAGCGCTTCAAAGAGAAATTAATAATAATTAAAAAAAAAAAAAAAAAAGCTGAGCGAAGCTTTAAAACTCAATTTTTGCACATGAAGCTCTTCTCCATTCTGTAGCGTGTTCCAGGGAGAGAGAGCTCTGCTGGTGCAGGGAACTTGGACAGATCTGCATTATTCCCCTCGGAGTGCGAAAATATCTTCATGCCATCTCGGAAAAAAGCTCATTTAAATGCTCTGTGAATGCAGCCCTTCCCAAAGGCCACGATGTAGTCATGTATTTTGGATGATCTGCCGCTAGAAAAGCGTGCAGCTAATGCACCCATCTCACCACGGGAAAGACTGAAACAAAAACACCAAAAAAAACCCAGAGAGAGCAGCTGAAAGCCAACGCACAGCCTCTAACCCAGATTCCTGCTCTGAAACAAAGGTGGCCTGGGGATGTTCTTGTTACCCAATTCCAGCAGCAACCACGGCTTGCTCCTTAAAAATGAGGAGCCAGAGCATTGTCAGAGGGACACTCACACCCCATTGTGCCTTTCTCACCCTCCTGATTAACTCTCTCTAAAATATCCTTATCAAGCAGCAGTCTCGAGGCTGGAGAATGATTTGGGTTCTCTTTCTCTGAGAATGGGAGAATTTCCAGTGATAAAAATTGCCAGCAGATATTCAAGGAGCTTTCCCCAAGAAGTGGAGAAGTTCAGGCTGAGATTCTCCACCACCATATCTCTGGCATGGTGGATAAATGAACACACTTCAGTTTCCCTTTCTTCCCTCAAAGATCATTTACTTACCCTTCTGCCATCACATGCTAAATTAACTCACGTCTTTCTTTTATTAAGGAGACAGCTTTTTTTCTGAGCTTCTTAAACTTTTCTAAATTTTCTTACCACAAACACTGCTCATTTTGTTTCTTATCCAGAGACTGATAACAGGGTTTCTATAAAAATGAACATTCATGATCAAAGAGCAACTCTGTATCATAAACAAATTACAACAACTGGGCATGCTTTGAAATAGCTTAACCTAATTAAGCTCAAACACTTTCGCAAAAGCTTTAAAAAAATGGGTGTAATTGGAGCTCCGTTCAGGTTCAGCTGACTTCATATTTTTAGTTTGGTTGGCTTTTTTTTTCCCTTTTAGAGCTTTGCATAAACAAAACATTTTGACAGTGTTGCCTTCCTGGGAAAAAAATGTTGGTGGTGCTGAAAATTCAGATTTCCAAATGAAACACAGTTCTAATTGCTCATTTTTGCAGCTCTGGGCATGTGTGTGAGATGTGCCAAGAGCAGCCCTGAGTGCCTGGGATGGTGGCACTGGGGTGGCACTCGGGGCAGGGTGGCTGGGCCAGTGCCCATTGTGTGCTGGGCACCCAGGGGGCACTGGGAATGAAAATCGTTGCATTTTTCTTTAAAAAAAATCTGTTACAAGGGAGGTTTTGAGGATTAAAAAGGAAATCCCAGTGGTTTTCCCCTGTTAAACCCCACGGTGTGTGGAGCATGTCCAAGTGTTAGTCCAGCCATGTAATTCTCCATCTTTTCCATGGCATGGTGTTGGTTCCTTGTGGAAAATTAACTTTAGGCTGAGATTATCAGACACTCAGCTTTTCATATCTTATTTCTCATCTCACTCCCCCCACTTTAAAGGTGTTGTAAAAACTTTTCTCACGTGTTTACTGGTTATAAACGTCTGAGCCACAAGGATTGATCACCCCCTTAAATCTGATTCCAGGGGATGGTTATTATTATTATTATTATTATTATTATTATTATTATTATTATTATTATTATTATTATTATTATTATTATTATTATTATTATTATTGTTATGACGATGATGATGATAGTACACCTGCATCCTTTAATTACTCAGGTCAATGTTTTACAGGTCCAGTAACACCTGTAGATGGTAAAATGGCCCTCCAAAAATCTCTCTTTATTGAAGCATCAATTTTCTTAAACTTAGAATGAATAAATCTTCTGTAATCTCTATAGAATTGTGCCCTTCCCTCATCACCATAAAGCCAGAATGCTTTGGTTATTATCTGCTATAATCTGTTGTTATCTGGTCTTTTCTGCTGTAGTGAATTATTTCCTCTTTTTCAGAAGATTTTAATTTTATTGATTTTTTATTTCATAATGGAAACAATTTGCTGTTTGCCCAGCTGTGGAATTTCCATAAGGAGATGGTGATTTGCTGAAGGCTCTAATTTACACTTCTCAGGAATATTTGTGGGAAAAGGATCTCAAATCCATTCTCATCTGCTCCAGGTTTTTCTGCACAAGTGTTAACGCTGAATTTTGCTCTTTGCTTGTAAAAGTTTACTAATGATTACTGAAGGCTTTAATTGAAACAAATTTATGCATATAGCTCAAAAATACTTTTGTTCTGCAATGCTCAATTTTTTTAATATATTTTTCATTTCTTTTCCATTTCTTGAGGAGAAAATCTTCCGTAAAATTTCTTTTCATGATTGAAAAGCACCAGAAGTGCTAAGCCAAATTACCTGTAATTATATAACCTTCTGATTCTGCCTGTGTTTAACAGATTAAATGCTCTGTCTTTACAACTTTCAAGGTTAAGTGCCCATAATGGGACATGCTGGGGAGTAGGGTCATATAATCCCCAGCAAGTGGCACTCAGCAGCCCAAATGGAGGAGAGTTATTAAAATCCATAACATGCAACTTTCATCTAACGCTCAAATTATAAGGGAGCCACTTGGAAAGAGCCAAAGGCTATTTGCAGGTTCAATATATTCACTTTGCTCTCAACAGTGATCAAAGTTGGGAGCTTCACACGGCTCGGGCTGATGGAGGAGCTAATTTGGAGGAGCTGCAGAAAATGCTGTTCTGTCCCCAAGCTACAGCAGGTTCATAATTGGAGTTTTCCACCTGGGAGGGAGCAGAGCCTGCACTGCCCAGCTCCCCACAGGGCTGCACCAGCTCATGGGCAAGGGTTAAAAGCCAGGCAGATTAATCTGGGCACCAAGACAAATTACACTTCTATTTTTTACAGAAAGTTTTCTAACTGGAGTGGTTCTGTTTTAATTGGGGACTATTACTTTAAATGAAATGCAAGATTGAGAGTCTTTTTTGCAGGGATATTTCAGTCACTGTCAAGACCTCCCAATAAGTTCCTTCCTGCCTCTCTTCCACATATTATTGTTTTTTCTTCTGGAATTTTCTAGAGTTTACCAATATTTTCTTTTCCTAATCTACCCCACGTCCCAAGTCTATAAAGTTGGGTCCAAAACCTTTTGGCCTTGGGGTGACACATGACAAAAGCAGGGTGGTTTTCTCTTCCCCCCAAAAGGCCCTTTTGAATGTGTCACTGTCACACTGCAACAACTGCAGTGAAAGCCCTTGATCAAAACAACCACAGCACCTTTGCATGGCTGTTTTTGCTCTGGCAGTCCTTGAAATGACCTTGGCTTAATTACCTGCATCTCAATGAGTGAATCTACATAGCAAGTGAAGGTTAATTAATGAAGGATCATTTCTTACTTAAACCCATCAGGCAGTGGCTGACAAGCAAGTCTGGCCCGTGCAGTAGCAGCCTCTGTCTCATTAGAAATGGCCAGATTGATGTGCTGGGGCTGCTCTGGAAGCAGGGCCAGGACAGTTTGTTAATGAAGAGAACTGATGGGCTCCTGCTAAACACTCAAAAGCCTCTGTCTGTCATCACCAGCATCACTGAACTTCAGTTTTTCCCACCAACTCCTCCATTTCCAGAGTGCCATTTGTGCCTTTTCAACCCGAACTTGGAAGATTTCCACCCAAAAGCTGCTGTGAGATTTCTCCCTGGCTGAGATGGGCAGAGCACTGAGATCCTCTCTCACATATTGGGAGCTGCATCACCCCAAAGCTGGTGGCTGCAGGAATTGCTCACCTTCAGCTCCCTGTCCTGAGTGCATCCCTGTCCTCCAGAGCTGGATGTGCCTCTGGAGCCATTCCACAGCTGGACCAGGCTCCCCTCTGGCACATCCCTTGCCCTGCACCCAGGAAAGCTCCTCCCAGCCCTAGGAAGGGCAGCATTCCTGGTGGAGATGACAAAGGGGTCACCAAGGAGTTGAAACTCCAACACCAACATGCTCAGCCTGCAGCAGCTCCCGGGGGTAAAACACCCACAAAGAGCCTGAAAGCCAAACCAAAAGCCCAGAAAATAAGAATTGGAGAAGACAGCTCCTCAAAGCAGCTGAAACTAAAGTTCAGAAGTTGTGCTGAGAGCCCTAAAAACCCTCTGAAGTTGAGTTTGTAAAGAGCCAGGCTTGCACTGCCCATAAATCTTTTCTTTCCAGTCACTCGTGGTGTTCCTGATTTTAGAAAAGCTCTTGCCCTTCATCTGCTTGGAAGCCCGTGGGGGAGAATGTATTTCTCCAACAATAAACAGGGTCCCAGCCCTGCCCATGGCTTAGGGTGAGGCAGGGAGCTGGGTCCTGTGTCAGGGGAACTTTCCAAAGCCCAGGTGAGGCTCAGCCCCACAGGAAGGCTTTGCACGGGCTCTGTGGGTCACACCTGGCTCACACCTGCAGGGACTGATGGCACTCTGAGCCCTCTGCATTGCCCAGACCCAACCACACCCTGTTCCAGCACCTCCCAAAGGAAATCACAGCACAGAACAAAGCTCAGGAAGATTTCTGGGTGCTGTAACCCGAGCAGAGGGATCCAGCCTCACCATGAAACCATTCTGGGGTCCTGAGCACTGATGCTTTGAGGCCAGAAAGTGCTTTCCTTTCCTTTCCTTTCCTTTCCTTTCCTTTCCTTTCCTTTCCTTTCCTTTCCTTTCCTTTCCCTTTCCCTTTCCCTTTCCCTTTCCCTTTCCCTTTCCCTTTCCCTTTCCCTTTCCCTTTCCCTTTCCCTTTCCCTTTCCTTTCCCTTTCCTTTCCTTTCCCTTTCCTTTCCTGTTTTTGACTGGGGAGCCAGGTTAGATCCATAATTGCCGATTTTCTCACCCTCAACAGGTTTTCCAAATGCAGAAGTGGCCAGGGAGGCAAACATTTCTCCTTCTGGTGAACAGAAGGTGTCAGGCCAGAGGTCTGTTCCTTCCATTGTGTCTGTTTGATCTTGCAGAGTTACAGATTTGGCTGCCTTGCCTCATCTCTTTTTTCTTCAGGTTATAATGTGCCTTTACCTTTTCCAAGCTCTTCCCTTCCCACTCTTATCCATTGATGAAGAAATAACAACTGAACAAGTCTCAAATATTTGGTGTTTTCTCATCCTTGCTCTTGAAGGTTTACATGAGTGAAGATGGGGCTGAGCTCAGAGGTAAAACTTGAGCACACTCTAGAAAATAATTGAAAAGGCGAATTGCTCCCACCTGATATTAAGTGAAAAATACCTTGTGTGACCCTGCTTCTGTCTGATCTATAAAAATTGATTTTTTTCCCTATATGCAGAAGTATTAGGAATTGTTTCTGGCTTGAGCAGGTGCCAGAATTTAACTCACCACTCTTCTACTGTTTTCAAGTGCTGGAAAAAAGAATTATATAAAAAGTTTTCTGTAACTGGGAAAAAGAGCTCATTTACCTTTGTAATTTTCTATTAATTTACTACCAGGATTCATTTTGCATTTAATTCAGTCCTCTAATGGCTTAAAACTGTGTCTTTGGTCTTTACACATTTGTGGTCTCAGCCGTGTCAAGCTTTTTCATCTACTTTATGTTCATTTATTTTAACTTTTAGTGGTCTTCTAGCCAATTCTTTATCCTTTTTATTACAAGAGCATGAAATTTTATAATGCCCTAGAGCTTTGTTAGTCAGCTGCTACAAGGTTCTTAACCTTAGTTAATTTATTCTTTCACTTTTGACTTTCAGATATGGAGCATGCTTTAATATTTTGGTTTTGAATATGAAAGCAACTTTTATTAAGTAGGTTTATGGCATTAATAGATCCTTATTTCATTTTTACAGGAGTGTTTAGGTATCCTGCTAGACACCGAATGTATCATTTTCCATAATTATCTATAATTTTTGTAATATAATTTAAACTCTACTATATTAAAATATTGCTAATATAACAATCTTAACCTTTTTAGGTAATTTTACTCCAGAATCATTGTAAACAAGCATAAAAATGGTTCTTTTTCATTGCAAAACCTGATTTTTTTTTGGTTGCCTATTACATTAACAAGTAATTAAGTCATGGCAGTTTGCTTATGTAGAGAGAAAAAAAGGAGAAAGTCCTAAAATCACCACTTGCTGTAATTTTACATAATTATTCAGAATACATCCTGTATCCCAGCAATGATGTCATGCTGGCTATCCCTGCAATTTGGGGAGTGCCCCAGGGATCCATAATCCCCACAGCCACCTTCCAACATGAACAATTCTGATTCTGGGACTCCCTTGGCGTCAGCCCCACCAGGTTTCCTCACAGGACCAGGGCAGGAGAAGATGCAGAAGTGAATATCTGATAAAAAGCTAAATTTCATCACCAGACAAACAGCTGGAGCTGAGCAGCTGGACAGTGGGAGCAAGGGGAAGAAAAGGAAGAAGAGGATGAACCAAAACTTCCTTCAGCAGAGGAGAACAAGTGCAGGCTGCTCTGCCCAGCCTGGTGCTGCTGAGGGAACGGGAATGGGAGCAAATCCCTACACTGGTGCAAAATAAACTTTTGGGGAAGGACAGAAAGTGATTGCCAAGGAGACCTGGAGCCAGAGTCCAAGCACAGCATCCCTGGGAAAGTGTGGGATGGAAGGAATCCATGGGAGAGGGATTGGCTGGACTGAATCCCTAAAATAGGAATTGGATGGATTGAATCCCTGGAAAGGGGATTGGATGGATTGAATCCCTAAAAGAGGCAATGGATGGAGTGAATCCCTGGAGAAGTGTGGAATGGATGGAATACCTAAAAGAGGGATTGGATGGACTGAATCCCTGGAGAAGTGTGGAATGGATGGAATACCTAAAAGAGGGATTGGATGGACTGAATCCCTGGAGAAGGGATTGGATGGATTGAATCCCTAAAAGAGGCAATGGATGGATTGAATCCCTAAAAGAGGGATTGGCTGGATTGAATCTCTGGAGAAGGGATTGGATGGATTGAATCCCTAAAAGAGGGATTGGATGGATTGAATCCCTGGAGAAGGGATTGGATGGATTGAATCCCTAAAAGAGGGATTGGATTGAATCCCTGGAGAAGGGATTGGATGGATTGAACCCCTGGAGAAGGGATTGGATGGATTGAATCCCTAAAAGAGGGGATGGATGGATTGAATCCCTGGAGAAGGGATTGGATGGATTGAATCCCTGGAAAGGGGACTGGATGGAATCCCTGGAGAAGGGATTGGATGGATTGAATCCCTGGAAAGGGGATTGGATGGATTGAATCCCTGGAAAGGGGACTGGATGGAATCC
The DNA here is from genome assembly GCF_051311805.1 of Agelaius phoeniceus. NCBI lineage: Eukaryota > Metazoa > Chordata > Aves > Passeriformes > Icteridae > Agelaius > Agelaius phoeniceus. Next base: position 14,806,440 of record NC_135281.1, read on the forward strand.
CTAAAAGAGGGATTGGCTGGATGGAATCCCTGTCTTTGTGGATAGGGATGGCAGAAGGATCCAGCCTGGAGAGGGACACAGACAGGGGTTGTTCCAACAGGGAAAGCAAGGAAGGTTTGAGGCAGCAGCAGTTCAGTGTCTGCTGGTTCCCTTTGCCTTCGAGGCTGCGTGCACCAAGAGACCAAAATACCAATTCTGGGCAGCAATCACCAATCCAAAGGGGGGACAACTGGAAAATTATTAGCAAGGGAGAAAAGAGTTCTTGTGGAATCAATGGGCCAGGCTTGAAATAACCACATTTGTCTGCAGTGTTCCATTTTTATACCTTTTGGCTTCCAGGAATCTCCATTAATCTGAAATTTTAATAGAAATGCATTTTCATTTCAGCCCAGGTAAGAGTCCTTGCTATAATTCTCCTTCTCAATGTGGTGGAGTTGTTATTTCCCCTCCATTATTTACTCATGTGTAAGTACCAAACCAGCTCCACTGCACTGGAGCTTCATTTCTGTTCCACAGGGAGCTAACACTTTACATGATTATATATATATATATATATATATATATATATGTGTGTGTGTGTGTGTGTAATATATATGAACATTTCTTTGTCAGGTAGAAGCTTTTAGTTATTCTGACATGAGGCTTTCACACTGCAAAAATATTACTAATACTATTTTGCCTCTAAAGTGCATTTGTTATCAATATGCACTTAAACTGGTGATCAAGAGTTGGTGGGAGAGACACCTGCTCTGCATTTCTTATCTTTTTTAATACCTTAGGGATACATCACTTAATAATTTAGTGCTAAACCATTTAGCATTTTAGCCCATCATCTCTTATATTACACATAGGATTTCAGTAATGTCTGATAAAATTATGTGTTAGCTGCCTTATGTGTGTGTAAAACTTAATAAGTCTTCTTCCCCCCCTCAAGTTTAATAACTGATTTCTTACATTTATGGATGTGAAATTTTATTGCTCATGGATATAGTTTGAACCTAAATCTTCATATCTTATAAATTGATTTTTAGTTTCCTTTTTGACCTTATGAATTTCAATCAGACATTGACCTCTTGTTGCTCATGAATCTGACTGATTTAGTGCCATATAACAATAATACTGTAGAAAAGCATTATCATAAGAGCCCACAGGGTTTGCTGAAACCCATAACTAGATTTTGGAGGCCTCTAGCAATAATAATTCTTGACCCAAGACTATTCTCTAATACCTTCATCCTTTACTGTTCTGGACTGGCCAATCCTTGTTTTAGTACATTCAAGGAAAGTGGTGGAGACTCCCAGGAGGATAGGAGCTCAAACTGTGTGGAGAAGAGAATGCTGAATATACTCCTGTAAAATGAGGCTTATAAAAGACCAGCTCTGTCTGGGATTTGTCACATTTTGAAGTGAGAGGGAAAGACGATTTAAAAGGAACCTTTTGTGACAAAAATTAGTATTTACTCAGTGTTTGAGATATTCGGAAAATAAAAATTTGATAGTAATTGTCTTTACTGGAATGTGTTGTTGTTCTTCAGTCTATCACTATGGCTGCAGCCTAAATAGAGGACTTGAATGATTACTGCTTTGTTTGCTTGGCTGTGCTAATTTAATTTAATTTAATTGCTTATATGCTTTGCTTTACTGAATAACTGGGTGTTGGTGTTCATTATTCCTTATTAAGAAAGAATCTTAAAGTGAAAGCAGAAGTGGGAAGGCCATGGGGCTGTGGTGCTGGTTTACAAGTGCTGACTTTGGGCACACACATTTCCTGAGTGCCTGAGCATTTCCTGAGCTTCTCTGTGCCTGTCCACAGCTATGGAAATGGCAGTTTTATTTATGAACTGATGTCCAGGACACGAGCAGGGAGCCAACACCAGGAAATCAGCTAAAACTGCTTGTGGCAAACAGGGCAGAGGGTGAGGGAGGGAGGCGCAGGCTGTGAAATGCTGCTGGAAGCAGCTCCCAAGGCTGCAGGTGCTGCAGCAGGACAGGGGCAGAGCCCCAGGCTGCCACGGCTCCCAGGCAGGGCTCACTCTGCCAGGGGCATTCATTCAGGGGATAACAGGTTGGCAGCACCCTGTGGTATTAGAATTTACCCAAGAGAGGCTGCTCGAATTAATCCTTCTCACTTGTGCTTGGTGATTCCTTTGCTGTCACTGCAGAGTTCTGCCACAAGGAAAGGCAGAACTCACAGCTGGACATGAGAGTCTGTGCTGCTCCTGATCCTGGCTGCAGAACTGGATGAAGAGTGCACTTTTTGGCCTGTGAAAGACAAACCTGATCCCTTTGCAGCTGTCTGGGAAGTGAATCTGAAGGCACAGGTGCTGCAGGACGTGCCCATATCCAGTTCTGTCCTATCAGATGTGCCCACAGGGCTCCTGCAGGACAGCAGCAGCCTTTATTTCCTTTACTTCCTGCTGGAAGGCAAGGGAAAGGCACAGTGCTCCTGTCCTCCTCATGAAGGCTATCACATCCTTGATGTTTGGCATTTAAAAATGAATCAAAAGTGAAGCCCTCTCCATGGCAGGTCCATTTCCTGCAGGTGCCCTGCAGAGCCCTTGGCACTCTGCTGGCACCACCAGCAGCTCCCAAAGCTTCCAGGGCACACACAAAGCTTAAACTGGAAGCTCAAAGCCTTCTCCAGCACCACTTCCCTGGAGCAGGCACTGCAAGGTGGGGCTTGTGGTAGTTTGGAATAAATGGTGCCAAGTGTTGCTGCAGGACCAAAACTCAGATTTGATAGAAAAAAGCATGTAGCAAAAGAACTTCTGCTCCCCCACGGGCTGGGAGCTGTTAAAGAAGGAATTTGTGTCTGCTATATTAATGTTCAAGGCTTTCCAATTTACACACAGAACACAAGAGGTGAGAAGTCCAAAATATAAATATATGAGTAGAGCTGTGTGTCATTACTACTCTGTTTATGATGCTGAAAAGTCAGAACTGTGCCAAGCCACTGTTTCCTTATAAACTATTTAAATAATTTATTGACATGTAAAGTTAACAATTCTCTGTGTTTACTCCAGCTTGTGTTAGATCTGATATGAATGAGGCTCTTTGGACCTTGCATTTTTATCTAATTTCCTCAATGTTGGCAATAATTTTGCTGTTTCAATAACTTATCTTATTCACCTGCTGCTAAAAACACTTGTCATGTTGAATTACATGCCCTGCACAGATATTGTTGCAATTAGCAATTACAAAATATCACAACAGAAGTGTACAAAGGTTTAGGATCCAGATTTTTGACTGTGTAATCATGTCCTAATTTGCTGAAACACGAGCCAGCAAGCTCTGTTCATCTGAACATGTTTTTTATTGATCTGCATGTGCAGATGCAGTAATTGCACATGTAAATTTGGAGTCAGTGATATAAATACAATAAGAAATTCCATGTTTTTCCTTATTCCCAGAGTTCCTGACTGGGCCATCCAGCAGCACTGGGCACAGGGGCTGGGGAACCAGAGCTGCCTTTCCTCAGTGCAGCTCCTGAGTTCATGAATCTGCAGACCAAGGTCTCCAAGGTAAGACTGAACCCAATGTTTTGGGTACAAATGGACTCCCCTCCTCTTCCACAAACACTTCCAGGCGTGGCAGGTGTCCCCACAGGTCACCAGCAGGTAATTGTCTTCAGCACAGACCGAACAAATGAAACCTGTCTGCAGAGCATGTGGGGAGGGGTGGTTCCAGGAGCCTCCTCAGGGTCACTGCAGCCCGTGCCAGTGGGAAGTGCTGCTCTGAGTGCAGGAGGGCACAGGGTGGAGGCAGTTGCTGGGTCTGAGTGCTGGTCACTTTGTGAGGAGAGGGTTTTTCCACTTACTCTTCATAGCAAACAGAAAAATTAACCACTGTGCCATTGCTTTTTTTTTGTTTGTTTGTTTAAGAAATAAAAAAGACAAGAAACTATTTTAAAAACATTATCTAGAGATATATAGATGGGAGAGAAATCCTGGAAACATTTATTGCTGCTGTTCCCATCCAGTGTCTTGGTGCAACTCTAACCAGGCAGCTCCTGGGGACCAGCAGCTCTGGCTTCTCTGTGGGCTCTCCAGCCACTGGAGTCTATTTTGATTTCTTGGTGTCCTTTCTGGTTGTGTTGGATTACTCATAACTGCAGCGCAGTGGTAGCTGCCAATACAAATTTAGTCTTTTCTGTTTATTCTGTACTGTCCTGTCAAAGCAGATACGTCTGCTTTGCATTAGAGCTCAAAACTTTAATTGTGGGAAAACGATGAGTCACTGCAGCCAAGGTAACCCCGAGCCTGTGGCAGGGACGTTCCCCTGATGGGCAGCACTGAAATGACACCAGGGCCACCAGCCAGAGGCCCCAGCTCTCACACCCAGGTGTCATTCACATTCCCCTGGGACACTGGGGCTTTTTGAACAGCCAGGAGATTGATTTGGGGTCAAGTGGGAAAAAAGCATAGCAGGAAAAGGGAATCTTCCAAGCTCTATTAGCAATTCAGGCCACCTGCTTGGGAGCATCTGATGAAATTGGCTCAAGTGGCTGCTCAGACAGAGCAGGATTGTCCATTCTCAGCCCCTGAGGAGGAGCTGGGCAGGGAGTGATGGCAGTGACCATTCCTGGGAACCACAACTGCCACCACCCTGAGAGGAGCAGAGCAGAGCCCAGCTGGCTCAGGACACAGAGTCAGCAGGGCTGGGAGAGACCCTCACATCACCCAGCCCCACCATCAACCCAGGCACACCACCACCCTTAACCTGTCCCACAGACCCTCAGATCATCCAGCCCAGCCCCACCACCATCCTTAACCTGTCCCAGAGACCCTCAGATCACCCAGCCCCACCATCAACCCAGCTCCACCACCACCCTTAACCTGTCCCACAGACCCTCAGATCACCCAGCCCAGCTCCACCACCATCCTTAACCTGTCCCAGAGACCCTCAGATCACCCAGCCCCACCACCATCCTTAACCTGTCCCCAGAGACCCTCAGATCATCCAGCCCAGCCCCACCACCACCCTTAACCTGTCCCAGAGACCCTCAGATCACCCAGCCCCACCATCAACCCAGGCACACCACCATCCTTAACCTGTCCCAGAGACCCTCAGATCACCCAGCCCAGCCCCACCACCACCCTTAACCTGTCCCAGAGACCCTCAGATCACCCAGCCCCACCATCAACCCAGGCACACCACCATCCTTAACCTGTCCCACAGACCCTCAGATCACTCAGCCCCACCACCAGCCCAGCTCCACCACCATCCTTAACCAACCCAGCCCCACCACCATCCTTAACCTGTCCCAGAGACCCTCAGATCACTCAGCCCCACCATCAACCCAGGCACACCACCATCCTTAACCACCCCAGCCCCACCACCTCCCCTAACCTGTCCCCAGGTGCCACCTCCAGGTGCCACTTGAACACTTGCAGAGATGGTGATTCCACCACCTCCCTGGGCAGCCCATTCCAATGCCTGACCACTGCTGCAGTGACAAAATAATTCTCATATCTAACCTGAACTCTGAACCTGCCCTGGTGCAACTGAAACCAATTTCCTCTCATCCCTTCAGCTGGGACATGGCAGAAGAGCCTGATCCCCATCTGGGGGCTGCACCCTCCTGTCAGGAGCTGTGGAGAGTGAGGAGGATGGAGAGAGTGAGTGAGGCCTCCCCTTTTGCAGGATGGAGGTCTGGCAGCCTGGAGCTGAAGTTACACCTTCCCTGGCAGCACTGTCCCTTGCAGAACTTCTCTGAAGTGAAATCCATCTCCAGAGCCACACCAACCACACTCAGGTTCCCCAGGAATGGAGCACTGAGCCTCTCTGTGCCTGCTGGTGCTGGCTAAAGGAAGGACAAGCTCAGCCCAGCTCCTCTGGAGCTCCCTCAGGCCCAGTTTGAGTTTCCCCAGGCTGAGGTTGCCATCAGCCCTTCCCTGGTGCCTGGACTGTGGCTGTGAAGTTTGCTTGGAGAGCCCAGACCACATCTGCATATCTGAGCTTGCCTTGCTGCATTCCGAGCAGAACTTCTCAAGGACAAACCCAGCAAGGCACTCCAAGGCTAAATTAAGTGTCTGCAGGATTTCCTTGTGATATGGTAAATTTCCAGCAGAACAAATAGCAGAAATGGAGTAGAAATGCAGAAGGAAATCCCAGGAAGGATTGATAGAAATTAATTCAAAACCTTTTTTCCCCAACATAATTTGGGCAAGACATAATAGAGTTCACAGTTTACAAGTAAGAAGCAAAAAGCAGGAAGTACATAACTACTAAAAGAGCTCAATTAATTCCCATTTCGTGCTGCATCTTTATGGGGAAACTCAGCTGTGTGCTAATGATCCTCAGAAGAACCCAGACAACACTGATGCTCCACTTACACTTCTTGTTAAGGGTAAAATTCACCCTATTGAAGAGGACAAGCTTAAGATCTATGCATCCACTTAGTACCACTTATCCCAATTTTCACTTAACAAGAGCCTAAGTAGTGTGTACGTCTGGATTGTCCTTCTGCACTAAAGTGAATTTTCTCCCCAGTAAATTAGATTGGTCTGATGTGTGCTTAAAAGGAAGAAATCTTTGCTTTCATTAGGGGCTGTGCTGGGAAATTGCTGCTTGACCTATGACTTAAACAAAAAAATTTGCAGTTGTTCACAGCTGCCCTGTGTGGGACATGGGATATTTGCAGCATTTCCCAGCTGATCAAAGAGCAAAGCTGAAATGATGGAACCCTTCAATCCTGAAGGGGAACAAACTTCATGAGGGAGCTGCTCATTGCTTTGTTATTCACATCCTTCTCGTGGATGGTTTTTAATACACATTTCTCTTGATGCTCGAGTCAAATTGGCACAGAGTGGGTTGAGAAGCATCATGAGACCATCAGCAATCCCTCAGCAGAAAGCACAGAACAGTGGAATGAAGTTTTATATTTAACTTTCATCTGAGATAAACATAAACAGCAGAGTTTTGCCAGCCAAGGAGTCCTGAGAAAGCTGAATTAAATGGCAGCTGCTGTGTGTGTGCAGCCCTGCTGTGCTGTTGGTCACCAATGGCGGGTCAGAGGCTCCCTGTGGGCACCCACCCTGCTCCAGGGCCAGTCCTGGGGCAGGACAAATGCCCATTGCCCATCCCCAGTGCCCATCCTTGCCTTCAGCCTCCTCCTGCTGCTGCTGCTGGAGCAGCCCCAGCCCAGGAGGTGCAGGATCCCTCCTGTGGCCCCAAATGCATGTTTTTATTTGCAGGAACAGGGGCTCTGGGAGACACTGCAGCCACAGTTAATGAAGTCCTTAATGAACTGACAGGCCTGCCTCTTATCTCACTTATGCCAGATTTAAACCTATGTAACTCCATTAACTTGGTGAGTTGATCCTAATTTTACATAAGTGTAAAAAAGATGAAAACCAGGCATTTTATGTTCTCATTATCTAAGAGAATACAAAGTGTGGAGTTCTTGAAAATCTTTTTTCTGTTTTCTCTCAGTTGCAGAGAGATTTAAGGGCTCCTCCACCTCTGACCCTCCCCACTTTCCCTACGTACCCATTCCTGCAGCTCCTTGCTCTGTCTCCCAAGTGAGTCTGATCGTGCAGGTTTTGATCTCTCTGTGGTTTGGTACCTCCTGAAATGAGTTTTGTAAACTTTGTTCCCAGTGAGCACATTCCTCCTGGCATGAATCAAAACCCTGCATTCTTCCCCCCTTCCCACGGAGCCTCTTCTGAGAGTTCAGCCTCCCCCAGAACATTCATGGCTTTCTTTAATGCAGAGAAATCACCAGCACAGAACCAGTCACACAACAGGGCTGTAAAACTGGTGTAAAATTGTGGAAATGAAGGCAAAATCATTTTCCTCCTCACAGGTTACCTCTGGAGATGTTTAATCTTGGCCTCTTGTTCTCAGCCAATTCTGCTGAACTTTCTCTGCCTGCAGTAGTTTACTTTCCACTTGAACTCTAGAAGATCAGTTTTACCCCAAGGAAACACACTCTGTGTACACAGAGAAAATGATTTCAGATGGTTTTGGTTGGCTTTTATTGTGTTTTGATATTGATATGGTTTCCAATAGAGTGCTGCAGGGCCCTGCCTCCCCAGGCAGGCTGGGATGGCAGCGTGAGCCTGGTCCTGCAGAGCCCAGAGCAGGGAGAGGCTCGGTCCCAGCAGGTCCTGGGCCAGCTGCTGCCAGCACAGCCCCCAGGGATGGCACCAGGGGCAGCACCACCCAGCCAGACATGAGAAATGCTGAAAGCACACTCCCAGCTGACCTCCCGTGTCAGCACTGCAGGAATGCCTCTGACTTTGATGGAGTCACTCATAATTTACAGCTCTGGGAGATCAAACCCGCAGCCCAGAGCACAGAGATGTTAACAGGGACAGTCCCTGTCACAGGAGGGCTGCTGCTTCTAATGGTACCTCCTGTCACTCAAGCCACACACTGCGTGTCACTTATGGGGACAACGGGTCACCCTCGTCCCTCTGCTGAATGGGATTAAAAATACCAACATGAGAGGCAGAATGGCGGAAATGAACTATCAGGAAAATAAATAGGAGGACTGGAAAGAGAAATCAGTTGGAGAATGGAAGGCTCAGCCCTGCAGAGCCCCAGTTTCCCAGGCTGGGCAGGGGCTGCTGGTGGAGCCCATCCCTCAGTGGGTCCCAGCCCTCGCCCCTCACTGCATCCCCTGGCCAAGGGAGGCAATGGGAGCCCCAGCATCCCTGTGCAGCCACAGCCAGGCAGCATGAGGGCAATCCTCCTGCCCAGGAAAGCTATGTCAGGGTTGGAAATCACTGCCTGAACAAACACCACTCAGGGAGCCAGCTGAAGGGGAAACAAAGCGGATTTGGGATGTGAAATGCTGAGTAGGGGATTGCTTCCCCTCTGCTTGGCCCTGCCATGTGCCCAACCCTTTCCATTTCTCAGGGCAGTGACCAAAGGTTAAAATGAAGGCTGATACCCCTTTTGTGTCCTTTATCATGAATTAACAAGACTTTTTTTTGTTGTTTTTCCTGGAAAAGAAAGAGGACCCTGTTCCACTGACCATCAGGTGGACTTTGCTGTACCTATTTACAATCCTGGACTGCTGAGAGCTCCCGTCACTTTAAAGATCTGTGAACTCTGCTCTGTGCCACGACCCCACACTGCCAGAAATCCTGAGTGTGCAAAGGAGTGCATCAGGATGAGCCCAGCTCTGAGCCCCAGGACCCCTCTGAGCGAGGGGCAGCTCTTGGGAGAGGCTCTGGGAGCCCTGCAGCTGCTCCTGCAGCCTCTCCGGGGGGACACAGCCCTGGAACTCAGCCCTGACCGGGATTTTAACCACACAAGGTGCAGGAGATTCCCAACAAGGTAAGCTGGGCACGATGAGGCTTTTAGAGCTCAGCAATACCTGGGGGTGGCAAACACCACAGAAGGGCTCATGCAATCTCCTGGAAGGTCTGTGCAGTACAAGTTCAGTTCATTAACTGCAGCTGCCATCTCCAGAAGTCAGCTCAGGCTGTGTTCCTGAAATCAGACCTGAACCCAGATGGCAGAGGTGAACCTGCCTTGCCAGCCTCCTCCAAGAGAGGCTGCAGGTTCAGAAACAATATTTATACTCCCAAATCTCCATTGCTCTCTCTTTTTTAAGCTTATTAAAATTAAAACCATGACCTGCCACATCACATTACATCAAAACATGATGTAACTTCTTAATTTAAAAAAAAAGTTTTAATTTATGATTTTGTATTATGCCACAAAAAGCTTTTGTTTTCCCCAGAGAAACTATAAATTTTTTCCAATGACTGTTTCTCCAGTATCTTTGGCAGACTGAAGCAGTGAGGTTGGCAAAAAGCAGATATTTAACAGCTCCTGACGAGCAGCTCATGAATCACCGGGCTGGGATGCTGGCACACAGCTCCCTGCAGGTACCTCTGAAATCAGCCAGGCTCTGCTCCTGCTCCCTGCAGGACCCTGGGCTCTGGCTGCTCCCAGCCCTGAGCCACTGCAGCCTCTCCAGCCCCGGTTTCTGCAGGAAAACCTCTCTGTGCCAGTGCCCCTGCAGCAGCAGGGTCCAGCACGGATTGCTACTGACCAGGAGAATGCTTCTCATTGCTCCTGCCATGAACTGTTCTGCATCCAGAGATGTGGAAGTGCTCTGTCAAACCCTGCTCCTCGGCACCCTGCACAGGGAGCTGAGGCACAGGGGGTGAGGAAAGGCAGCTGTGCCCTGCTGGTGCTGATGGATTGGATTCCTGAGCCTGCCTGTGCCCCGGGGCCAGCCCAGGCCATGCAATGAGGTCTCTGCTGGCCTGGGGCTCTCACAAACTGATGATTTCTTTGGGAATGCTCTGGCTGGGGTGAAGCCCAGTGGAACTTGAGAACAGGGATTGTTGCTGTCCAAAGCAGGGGTTTCAAGCCCTGGTTTCCATACAATTGCTTTCTGGAGTGGGCTGAGGGCTGCAAAGCTGCAGCACAGGGTATGGTCAGGCTGGCTTAACTGTCCCCCTAAGGCTGGGCTTACTTCTCACCAGCTGCTAAAAGCCATGATGCTGTCAGGCCCAGCTGTGCTGGCCGGGCTCAGCTTTCTCTGAGCCCCAGGGTGTGATCCATGGTGCCCACGTGGGGAACAAAGCCTCCCTAAAACCCCTGAAGCTTTTCCTGGGGCACAGCGTGCCTTGGGTTACACTGAGCACCCCAAACACAATCACTGCTGGGCCAGGGCTGTGAAATGGATCTGTTTAGGTGGATATTCCTCTTTGCAAGGGGTAATCCAATCCTATCTGTGATTACTGCTCATACTGAATGACCTAAGAGGGGTGGGAAAGTTCCTGGAGTGCTTGGGGTGTAAATGTGCACAGAGACCTCAGGGGAAAGGGGCCAGGGTTGTGTCAGGTTCTTGTGGAGGAGCCACTTTGGGTGCCCCACTGAGAGCCAGGGCACAGGGCTTTGTGTCCTGGGAGAATCCTGGGACATTCCCTGTTCCACCTCAGGGTCAGCCAGGGCAGAGTTCTGCCTTTAGCACCTGTCCATGGTCAGGAACCCACCCTGGAGCCATTCCTGCATGGAGCATGGGCAGAGTTCTGCCTTTAGCACCCACCCAGGGCCAGGAACCCTCCCCTGGAGCCATTCCTGCATGGAGCATGGGCAGAGTTCTGCCTTTAGCACCCACCCAGGTCAGGAACCCTCCCCTGGAGCCATTCCTGCATGGAGCATGGGCAGAGTTCTGCCTTTAGCACCCACCCAGGTCAGGAACCCTCCCCTGGAGCCATTCCTGCATGGAGCATGGGCAGGAACCCTCCCCTGGAGCCATTCCCACATGGAGCATGGGCAGAGTTCTGCCCTCAGCACCCGCCCAGGGTCAGGAACCCACCCTGGAGCCATTCCTGCATGGAGCCTGGGCAGAGTTCTGCCCTCAGCACCCACCCAGGGGCAGGAACCCACCCTGGAGCCATTCCTGCATGGAGCATGGGCAGAGTTCTGCCCTCAGCACCCGCCCAGGGTCAGGAACCCACCCTGGAGCCATTCCTGCCTGGAGCCCCTTCCCATGGCTGCTGTGTGCTGCAGTGAGGGAGGGGTTGGGAATCCCCTGGGTGGGTTTTAGACAGGATCACACCTGAGAGGTGCCACAAGGGCTGTGCAAAGCCTCAAGTGCCAGAGCACGAGGCTGAAAGGAGCTGGGGCTGCTCCAAGCCCAGCTGTGAACCCACAGCTGAAATCTTTGTCCCTCCACAGCCTGGAGGACACTGAGAGGAGATGGAAGGGCTCCCAGGTGAATGGATGGAGCTGAGCCAAAAACCCCCAAACTCTCTTCCAAATGTGGAAGGAATTATCTGGGATGAGTCTCCTCTTGACTTGACATAGGAGGTTTCAAGTTTCATGGCATCTTACATTATTGTTTAAATGTGTTTCAGGCAAGAAACACACTTTTTAAGGCCAGGAATACAGATTTGTGAGATGCTAAGACACCTGAAAAGCAAGAATACAGATTGTAGGATGAATATTTCACAGAGTAATTATTTAAATATATTCAAGTATGAACATCTTTAGATCCTAAATTTAGTATTCCTTAAAAACATAATATTACAATAAAATCTAGCCCGCTCTCACATTGTTCCTCACATCCCAACTCTCTGTTTGAACCAGCTGGTTTTTTTTTTTTAAATTGTGCCTTGGTTGCTTATTTAAAGCATCCCAGTGATATTTTTGGCCCAGACTTTAACTTTTGGCGCAGCAGTGGCACACACGGCGCTGCTGCAGTGCCCAAAGCACAGCAGGGCTGCCCTGATGGGAGAGCAGCTCCTGCTCCCTGCACAGATGCCCTGCCCCAGGTGGGGTTTGGGCACTGCCTGGGCACAGCCAGAGCCTGCAGGAGTGTCAGGATCTCTACTGCTCACAGTGACCCCAAGAAGAGTTCCAAAGTCTCTTTTCCCAGCCTGGCCTTGATGAAGCACTCAGGGCTCTTCATTTCTCCATCTCAAGGTTGTTTATTGTTTCTTATCTATAAAATTTTCTCCTGCCCTGCTGAGGTCCATCCAGCAGGACAGTTCCAGGCACTCTGCCTGCCCCAGGGCAGGGTTATGTCTTTATACTAAAAACTACAATGTGTACAATGTTTACAATCACTTCCCAATACCCATCACCTGTGTTAGACACTGAGCTTCTACTCTAAACCAATCTGTGAGTGCCACCATCACAGCAGAAGATGGAGGCCAAGAAGAAGAAGGAGAAAGGCTGGACACACCCAGTTCCCTCCATCTTGCCTCCTGAACCCCCATACCAAAAACCCCAAAATCGACTTTTCCACCCCGTGATAACTGCACTAATATTCTGCCTAAACTGTTGTGGCTTGCTGAGCTTCATCCAAGGCTGGGAATTTGCTCCACGGGTCACAATCAAACCCACAGGGGCGTCTGGGGCTCTGTGCCAGGGTCCCTGAGCCCCTGGCAGGGTCTGGGCTGCTCAGGACAACCAGGGGGATCCTGACACAGGAGCACCCTGGGCATGGAGCAGCCAGGGAGCAGCAGGAAAGGGGCCCTGGGGAGATGTGACACCGAGTCCTGGGGCAGGAGCTCAGGCTGAAGGAGCTGAGAGCTCTGGAGGTGCTGCTGGAGGAGGGAGAAGTGCTGAACACTGGGGGAGCCAGAGGAGGGCATGGACACTGCCTTGGGAGAGGATGGAACATTGGGAAAGCAGCAGGAGGGGATGGAGACTGCATTGGGAGAGGATGGAACATTGGGAAAGCAGCAGGAAAGGATGGACACTGCATTGGGAGGGGATGGAACACTGGAAAAGCAGCAGGAAAGGATGGACACTGCCTTGGGAGGGGATAGAACATTGGGAAAGCAGCAGGAGGGGATGGACACTGCCTTGGGAGGGGATAGAACATTGGGAAAGCAGCAGGAAAGGATGGACACTGCCTTGGGAGGGGATGGAGCACTGGGAGCTGCTCTTGGGAGCTCCTGAGCACACCCTGAGCTCTGGGGCAGCTGGAACAGAGGTGGGAAATCCTGGTTTGTTGTGAATGCCAATCTCAGCCAGGGCCCCAGCTCTGCACATGGAGGTGAGCCCTGTTTAAGAGCAGCCCTGAGCTCCAGGGGATCCTGGTTTGTTTGAATGCCAATCTCAGCTCTGCACAAGGAGGTGAGCCCTGTTTTAGAGCAGCCCTGAGCTCCAGGGGATCCTGGTTTTTTTGAATGCCAATCTCAGCTCTGCACATGGAGGTGAGCCCTGTTTTAGAGCAGCCCTGAGCTCTGGGGGATCCTGGTTTGTTTGAATGCCATTCTCAGGGCCCCAGCTCTGCACATGGAGGTGAGCCCCGGTTTTAGGGGTGGTGTTTGGGCTGGGAGCAGCTGGGTCTCCAGGTTTGGGGGTGATTCTCCCCCACCCCTCCGAGGGTGTGACTGAGGCACAAAGAGGCACCTGCAGGAACCTGAGCCTGCCTGCAGCTGGGGACAAGGCACAGCTCACACACAGCCACACCTGCCCTGTTCAAAGCAGACCTAAAATGCTCCTAAATGCTCACTGAAATGCTCTGGAATTGCCCCTGCAGTGACACAAACACCTTTTGTTATCCATGGTGTCACCAGCCCAATAAATGCTCCAGTTCTGGACATTATCATCAAGCGTTGGCCATGACAGAGTTGCTGATCCCCTTCTCCAGCCACCACCTGTTTGTTTTCCTGCCTGGGTTTGGGGTGTCCTGGTGGAAGATTCCATGTCCTGAGATGCCCTCACTGCCCCATGTTCGAGTAGGGTGTGCAGAGATGATGGGGAAGGTGCAAGAGAGCCCCAGAATTTCTGCAGCCTCAGGGTTCCCTCGTGTCCCTGCTGCTCTGTGAAACCCAGCAGGCTTTGTGCCTTCACAGCAGGCATTTCAGAGCATTCTCACATCTGCCATTGTCAAATGCAACCTTAGGGCCAGAGAATGCTCAGAAATGCTGGGTTTGGGCCCAGCTCTGCCTTTGGTGGCTCAGCTTTCTGGAAGGAGCAGTTTGGAGCCACGGGAGCGAGTCCAGCCCAGCCCAAAGGTGGCCATTTGGGCCCCTGGTTTATTTTCCCAATTTGTTTCCCTGTTTCCAAACCCTGCACTAACCCAAAGTGAACCTTCCCTACCAGAAGGGCCAGAGCAGAACTCTGAGTAATTTCAAATACAAATGTGCAATGAAACCTCAGCCTGGGTGATGCTATGAGAAGGAAGAGTGTGCAGTTTGCTTTATGTGCTTTTAGCTGTTCTACCCTACACTGCAACATGTGCACCCACTCTTGTAACCTTTACTGCTGTGCAAAGATGATCTGTCATTTCTACAGGAGATATGTATATATATATATTTATTTATATATTTATTTATTCCCAGGCAGCTCCGAGTCCTGACTGCCCTCTAGAGAAATTCTGCTGCAAAAGCTCAGACCCACGGAGTCAGCAGGAAATAACTGCAGCCCCAATCTCAGCTGCAGCAGCTGCACAGGGGCGGGTGCAGGATCTGGAGGAGCACAAATGCACTCCAGGGATGGCTCCTCTCACTGTCCTTGGCAGCTGTGGCCAGGCACAAACAGCCCAGCCCAGCCACTGCCTGGGAAAGCTCAGCAAAAACTCCTTCTCCATCTCCCACGGGATGAGGCGGAAAAGAAATGGAAACATTTTTGGTGAAGAAATTAAAAACTGCCTCACATTCACCTGGTTGGCACGTGGTGATTAAATGAGGGAAGCTGCACACCTGAAACTCTGCCTGTGCTCTTACCCTGCTCCCACACTTGCAGCTCACGCTGGATGTGCCTGAGGATGGCTCTGGCTGGGATTTCCTCTCTGCAGACATCCCAGCCCCTCCTGGATGCCCTCTTGGTGTCCCTGCCATGCACTGGAGCATCCCAGAGCTCCCTCCCCAACCCTGGGGTTCAGAGAGCGGCTCCCACAGGCACCCCTGGCCCTGCAGGGCTTCATTCAGGGTTCACAAGGTTCATTTGTGTCCTTCTGTGGGATCACAGCATCAGAAGGAAGTGCAGTTTTGCAGTGCTGGGGGATGTAATTCCACACGCTTGGGTCAGCACAGGGAAAATGGCATTTTAGCCATGAGAAACAGGGCAGAGCCGCTCAGGATGCACTCAGGAAGCTCACATCCTCTTTGGACCTGACAAACAAGACAGAGGAATGTAAAATGCATGTTTGTGTGTGTAAAACAGCCCAATCCTGCTATCCTGCAGCATCTTCCTCATGGACCAGGCTGTCCCTGAGGGCTCCTGTGCACAGCTGAGCTCACAGGGTCTGCCCTGCCCACACAGAGCCCAGGAGGGGTGACAGGGGCACAGGAGCTGGGCTGGAGCAGCCTGGGCTGCCCTCTAATGGCACCTGTGCCTGGAGCACACCTGGATCCTGGATCCTGCTGGGGTGTCCAGAGCACACCTGGATCCTGGATCCTGCTGGGGTGTCCAGAGCACACCTGGATCCTGGATCCTGCCGGGGTGTCCAGAGCATCCCTGGATCCTGCTGGGATGTCCAGAGCACACCTGGATCCTGCTGGGATGTGCCAGGAGCACCCCTGGATCCTGGATCCTGCTGGGCTGTCCAGAGCACACCTGGATCCTGCTGGGATGTGCCAGGAGCACTCCTGGATCCTGGATCCTGCTGGGATGTGCCTGGAGCACACCTGGATCCTGGATCCTGCTGGGGTGTCCAGAGCACCCCTGGATCCTGGATCCTGCTGGGGTGTCCAGAGCACAGCTGGATCCTGGATCCTGCTGGGATGTCCAGAGCACACCTGGATCCTGGATCCTGCTGGGGTGTCCAGAGCACACCTGGATCCTGGATCCTACTGGGGTGTCCAGAGCACACCTGGATCCTGGATCCTACTGGGGTGTCCAGAGCACACCTGGATCCTGGATCCTGCTGGGGTCTGCCAGGAGCACACCTGGATCCTGCTGGGGTCTGCCAGGAGCACACCTGGATCCTGGATCCTGCTGGGATCTGCCAGAGCACACCTGGATCCTGGATCCTACTGGGGTGTCCAGAGCACACCTGGATCCTGGATCCTGCTGGGGTCTGCCTGGAGCACACCTGGATCCTGCTGGGGTGTGCCAGGAGCACACCTGGATCCTGGATCCTGCCTTGTAGAAAAAATGCTCCAAACTTCTCTGAAATGCAAGAAAGGCTCTGCTCAGTTTGAGGCAAAGTTGCACTCAGGGTTTTGCTTTATCTGAATCACCTTTTTCCCCATAGATTTATTAATTGTCATTTCCATTGACTCTTCCTTCTCTTCTCCACTGAGTAATATGGAAATCTGCAAAGGCTGAACTGAGGGTTTGGGCTCAATTTGAGTTGTTTAGACATTTTTATTTATTTTCCCAATATTTTTGATCTGAGGCAAAGGTTGCTTTGCCCTCTGATTTCGTTATCACTGCTTCCTGAATATCCCCTGCTTTTTCCTCAGAGCAGTTCAGAAGCAAGGTTCCTGTTCCAGAAGATCTGTGCCAACATGGAAAGCCCAGATTTGAAAGGATCTTCCCCTGCCTGGGCAGGAATTTCAGAGATGCCCACGGGAAGGGACCAGGATTATCTGATTTCACTTCACAGGAACTCCATGCCTGGGGCCTTCACCGCTGCAAAGGTCAGGAACACCTCCCCAAACATTGATTTTTTCCTGTTATTCCCAATGATTCCCCTCTGAGCTGGGCAGTGTGAGGCTGGGGAGGGGAGCTGGAGCAGGGGGTGTTGCAATGGAAGTGGTGGGGTGGGCAGGGGGATTTGCAGCTCCGTCAGCACAGCTCCCCTGGATCCATTAGCACCCCTGGCCCTGCTGGGAGGGGAATCACAGCAGCACCTTCTGCTTGAGCTGCCACAAAAGCAGCGAGAAATCTCTTTATTTCCTGGAGTGGCACTTTGGCAGTGTCCCCTCTCTCCAGTGGGCTGAGGGGATGCACAGTGGACAGAGAATGCTCAGGGAAATACTCCAAAAATTGGGATTTCTGCTTCATTTCTCTCTCTCTTTGCTCTGTGTCAGGAGGACCTACAAAAGGTGAATTTTAACAAACAACCAACCTCATGGAGGCATCTGAACTCACAGCCCCAGAGCTGGTGAGTGGCTGATCTACCATTGGTTCTATGCCTTTGCTTTGGACTAGAAAATCTCCTTGAAGCTCAAAAAATCCTCCTGGCAAACACTTACGCCTTTCCACACAAGAAATTGGTTAAAATAATGAATAATTGGTATCAATTGGTTTAAACACTGAATAATTTCCAGTGAAAACTTGTTCAGGCAAGAAAACACCCATCTACCTCTATTAATGGACCAATCCTGCCCTGCCAGTGCCACCTGAGCCCAGCGTGGGCAGTGCCTGCCCAGCTCATTGGGAGCACAAACTGTGCCCAGAGGAGCCTTGGCTGTGACCATTGTCCCTGTGAGTGACCCCTGCTCCCTGCCCACCCCCAGCAGCCAGCCTTGCTTTATCTGTTTATCCTCCATCCTGCCCCCCTGCCTTCATTCAGGGTCATTGCTCTGAAACCCTTCCTGGCCCAGCCAGGGGGGCACACAGCACTGTGGGATTTGGTGCTGAGGTGATTTTAGTGGCAAGTTCTCACTGGCTGCAAGCAGGGAGCTCTGCCTTGGCTGTCCCACAGCTGCTGGGGCTGCCCCTGCTCCTGGCAGTGCCCAAGGCCAGGCTGGACAAGCTGGGTGTGGGAGGTGGGATCCAGGTTGTGGGATCCAAGTGTGGAAGGTGGGATCCAGGTGTGGAATGTGGGATCCAGGTGTGGGAGGTGGGATCCAGGTGTGGAAGGTGGGATCCAAGGTGGGTGTGGAAGGTGGGATCCAGGTGTGGAATATGGGATCCAGGCTGGGTGTGTCCCTGCCATGGAATGGGATGAGATTCCAGGTCCTCCCAACCCAAACCCTTCAGGGATTTTATGGTTCTGTAAGTGAATTTCTGATGCGTCCCAGCCCTGGCCCATGATGTCAGACATGGACTAAATTGGGTTCTTTGGGGTGGAGTCCAACACTGGCAAATTTTCTTCATTGCACTTGTCAGCTGCATTATTCAAAACAGCTTAATCCTGTCTGGCTCCTTGCACACAAATGTAACATGCTGATAATATCCATTCCCTTTCTTCTGTACCTTTGTCTCTCTCCATTATCATAATTCTGTCTTCCAGCTTTTTCCTCTGCTGAGCTTTCAGAGACCTCCCTAATCAACATTTGACACAGAGGGAAGATGGGTGGCACCAGGGTGGGTAAAAGGCTGTGCTGCAATTTGAGGGGCTCTGCAATCATCTCCAGGAGTGACAGCACAACCCAAGCAGCAGCTACAGCTCCCTCACTCTGGGGAAAAACTATTTGATTTTAGCTAGAAATGTATTTATATTTATGTGCATATGCTTGTACACGTCAAATATTAATTTCTTTTATTCTAATTTCCTCTCATTTCCATCTGTCCCTGCTGCTCATCGGGCCAGGGCTGGGCTGGCTCTGCTCAGGCTTTGCTCTGAGGTGGCACAGGGCATCATTGCAGGCAGGAACTGTCCCCAGGAGGCCACTCCTGCTCTGGCCCCATCAGGGGCTGTGGGCAGCCCATGCTGGGAACACTGGGACAGGAGCCCTGGGGCAGCACTGGGAGGAGCTGGAGCTGCTGGGGGAGCCCAGAGGAGGCTCCAGGATGGGCAGAGGGATGGAGCAGCTCTGCTGGCACAGCTGGCACTGCTCAGCTGCACAGGAGAAGCTCTGGGGTGAGCTCAGTGCAGCCTGGAGGAGCCAAGAGCAAAGGTGGAGAGAGAGGATTCCAAGGGATGGAGGGGCAGCACCCAGGGAATGGCTTCCCACTGACAGAGAGGAGGGTCAGGATAGGGATAAGGAGGGAATCCTTTCCTGGCAGGGTGGGCAGGCCCTGGGATGGAATTCCCAGAGCAGCTGGGGCTGCCCTGGACCCCTGGCAGGGCCCAGGCCAGGCTGGAGCCCCCTGGGGCACTGGGAGTGTCCCTGCCATGGCAGGGGTGGTGAGGGGACTCTTGGGGTCCCTTCCAAGCCCGGCCCCTCCATGGTTCCATCCCAGGAGCAGGGAGCCAGACCCCCATGGGCTGCACCCAGGGCCCCCAGAGGGGCCAGGCTGTGCCCCAGCTCTGGGTGGGCACCAGGAAATGCCCTGCAGGGCCTGGAGAGGGAAAGGCAGAGCAGGAGCACCAGGAAATGCCCTGCAGGGCCTGGAGAGGGACAGGCAGAGCAGGAGCTCCAGGAAATGTCCTGCAGGGCCTGGAGAGGGAAAGGCAGAGCAGGAGCTCCAGGAAATGTCCTGCAGGGCCTGGAGAGGGAAAGGCAGAGCAGGAGCACCAGGAAATGTCCTGCAGGGCCTGGAGAGGGAAAGGCAGAGCAGGAGCACCAGGAAATGTCCTGCAGGGCCTGGAGAGGGACAGGCAGAGCAGGAGCTCCAGGAAATGCCCTGCAGGGCCTGGAGCAGGGACAGGCAGAGCAGGAGCACCAGGAAATGCCCTGCAGGGCCTGGAGAGGGAAAGGCAGAGCAGGAGCACCAGGAAATGCCCTGCAGGGCCTGGAGCAGGGACAGGCAGAGCAGGAGCACCAGGAAATGTCCTGCAGGGCCTGGAGCAGGGACAGGCAGAGCAGGAGCACCAGGAAATGTCCTGCAGGGCCTGGAGAGGGAAAGGCAGAGCAGGAGCACCAGGAAATGTCCTGCAGGGCCTGGAGCAGGGACAGGCAGAGCAGGAGCCCAGCCCTGACCCCGCAGAGGGGCCGGCCAGGCCCAGACATTAAATGTGACCCCAAGCACCTCCCATTTGTAATTGGTAACCCCATAACAAACGGTTCCCATCACTTCTGATGTGTATATGAGATCTCTCCTGGCCCTGCAGGGGAGGGATCACTTGGCTCCCTGCAGGCTCTGCTGCAGGTTAATCCATGGGTAAAGAGCAGGAGGAGAGGAAAGAGCAGGTCAGGCAGGGGCAAAGGTGGAGAAGCTCTGCTTTAAACACTTCATGGGGAATTGTAAAACTTCCAAACAATTTAATAGATTAACTTCCCCTTTCAGTGGCATCAGTAAAACTGAATTATCATCCTCACTTCTAACTGATGCCCAGGCCCAGCAGGCATCCATCAGGGATCATTCCTGATAGAGCAATCAGTCCTGCCCCAGATACCATCACCAAAAATCCTCTGCACCCCAGAGCTCTCCGGAGGCCTCGGCAGTGAGAGGGCATTTGTCTCCCCTTATCTGCTGCAGGAGATGTGGGAGGCAAAGGCAGAAAGGGAAATCTGCATTTGAATGTGCAGGGGGCAGAGCTCAGCCAGCCCGGAGGGTGTGCCCAGCTCAGCCCCTGCCCCACCTCAGAATCACACCAAGGGAAGGATTGGAGAGAAAAACGAGAGAGAATGTGGGGAAAAGGTGTTCCTGTGGTCCTTGTCTAGGACATCTTCCATGACCTGAGCCAGAATCTCCAAAATCCCAATTGTCTGAGCCAGAATCTCCAAAATCCCAATTGTCTTCTCAGAGATGCCAACTGGACTTCTCTTTTTGATTCCTCTCTGGTACCAGCTTTGAGCTGGATGTTTGCCTTTCTGATCTAGTAAAGATCTGTTTTATTTAATTTTATATGTATCAAAAAGAACTGGGGGAATTTATACAAGTTTCTATAATTATTTTAATCAGCAATTGGATTTTGTTAAGGTCCGTCCTAATGAGCACAACTATTATTTCAATAAATAACTTCAAGAACATTCCTTTTACTAAAAATATCCCCACTTCCATTTGTCCATTTCCACTACAAAACAGGGAGATTTTTGGCAATAGGAAATCGTATTTGACTGAAAAATAGAACAACTTATTTGACAAATTTATAACTTATTTGCTAAAATAAGAATGATTTTAAACTTATTTATTTTCCTGCTCATTGCAGTTGCATTTCTCTATTATTTGACCTCAAGGTACAAAATCAGAGCAAGTCTGTTTCTCAGGCAGGTATGAACTGTGCTAACACCAAACTCCTTGGATATTTGTGGATGATGATGTGGCCACTGGAGCAAAGGGAAACTCCTCCCTCCAGCTGAGGAGTTGGGATTTTCATCAACAACCAGGTTCAGGGTAAATTAAGAGGTTCAGTGTAGCAGAGTTCTTCAAAGGCTTTCTAGTTGTTCAGCTCCAATTAAAAGTTGATTGAATTGGACATTTAATTCCATTTGTGTCTATGAAAATCTCTCTTCTGTAATGTCCTGGGTTACAAATCTGAAAGAGCTGAAAAAGCAGGGGCACAAAAATGTGTGAAGAATGCAATGAAAGTATTTGTTTTGGGGAGAATTATGGTATTTACAATATTTAACAAAGAGCATCTCCACAAAACCACACACACCACCAGATAATAACAAATTAAGACTTTAATATTAGTATTTATGTGTGTGATCCATCAGCCAAGAAATTGTGTGGGTTTTATGTCCAGAAAATGGGTTTTCTGTGGTGTGCCAAAGGCAGCTGATGGAGAACAGCCAGCACAGCCCTGCTGGTGGCACAAAACTGAGCAGCTTTTGCAGGGAATTAACAGGGGCAGCAACTGGAGTGGAGCTCAGAAGTGATGACAACAGAAAACTCTTCAGGGGAGACAGTCTGACTCTGCAAAAGTTACTGACATATGTAGGACAGGAGGAACAGCCCAGCAGCAAACACAAACCCTGCCTGAGGATGCTGTGGGGAGCTGCATCAGAAGGAATTACAGGAAAAATGCAGAGGTAAGGAGCCAGGCAGGGCTGGGTGTGCCTGCTGCAGAGAAACCAGCAGGGCAGAGCAGGGCACAGAGACCAACAGGGCAGAGCAGGGCAGAGAAACCAACGGGGACAGAACAGGGCAGAGAAACCAACAGGGGCAGAGCAGGGAACAGAGACCAACAGGGCAGAGCAGGGCACAGAGACCAACAGGGGCAGAACAGGGCACAGAGACCAACAGGGGCAGAGCAGGGCACAGAGACCAACAGGGGCAGAGCAGGGAACAGAGACCAACAGGGCAGAGCAGGGCACAGAGACCAACAGGGCAGAGCAGGGAACAGAGACCAACAGGGCAGAGCAGGGCACAGAGACCAACAGGGCAGAGCAGGGAACAGAGACCAACAGGGCAGAGCAGGGAACAGAGACCAACAGGGCAGAGCAGGGAACAGAGACCAACAGGGGCAGAGCAGGGAACAGAGACCAACAGGGCAGAGCAGGGAACAGAGACCAACAGGGCAGAGCAGGGAACAGAGACCAACAGGGGCAGAGCAGGGAACAGAGACCAACAGGGCAGAGCAGGGCAAAGAAACCAACAGGGACAGAGCAGGGCACAGAGACCAACAGGGGCAGAGTAGGGCACAGAGACCAACAGGGCAGAGCAGGGAACAGAGACCAACAGGGCAGAGCAGGGCAGAGAAACCAACAGAGCCAAAACAGGGCAGAGAAACCCAAACCCAACAGGGCAGAACAGGGCACAGAAACCCAGCAGGGCAGAGAGAGCAACAGGGGCAGAGCAGGGCAGAGAAACCAACAGGGCAGAGCAGGGCAGAGAAACCAGCAGGGCAGAGCAGGGCAGAGAAACCAACAGGGGCAGAGCAGGGCACAGAGACCAACAGGGGCAGAACAGGGCAGAGAAACCAACGGGGGCAGAACAGGGCAGAGAAACCAACAGGGACAGAGCAGGGCAGAGAAACCAACAGGGCAGAGCAGGGCACAGAGACCAACAGAGCCAGAACAGGGCAGAGAAACCCAAACCCAACAGGGCAGAACAGGGCACAGAAACCAACAGGGGCAGAGCAGGGCACAGAAACCCAAACCCAGCAGGGCAGAGCAGGGCACAGAAACCAAACAGAACCAGAACAGGGCACAGAAACCCAAAAGAGCCAGAACAGGGCAGAGAAACCAACAGGGCCAGAACAGGGCACAGAAACCCAGCAGGGCACAGAAACCCAAACCCAGCAGGGTCAGAACAGGGCACAGAAACCCAAGAGAGCCAGAACAGGGCACAGAAACCAACAGGGGCAGAGCAGGGCAGCCCTGCAGGGTCCAAGCCCAACATTCCCCCCAAACACCTCGGGGTTTTGTGTCTCTCAGGTGCAGTGAGCAGCCAGAACTCTCCATGGGGATTCTGATCTGGGGAGAGATTCCCAGGGACTGAAGGACTTCACTGCCTGCTCCTGGTGGGGATGGGAGTGAGGGACCCTCATCCCCTGGGAACTGAGCAGCATCAGCAGATACGAGCAGAGGTAAGGCAAACTGAAGGGAGGTAACACTCACAGCAGATTCCCAGAGCAGCCCAGGGCACTTTCTGTGGTTCATTACTCACAACAAAGCCGTGGTTTCCACCAGGGCTCTGTTCCTGTTCACTTAAAGAGGGAAGCCCAGCATTCCCAGGTGCACCCAGGTCCCACCCTGCTGGACCCCCCAGCTGAGCCCCTCTGGGACTGTGGCTGCAGGGCCATGGGCTGAGAGCCTGGAAAACCCAGCCCAGGCTGCAAAACCCAGCTGGCAGCTGAGCCTGGGACAGGGTCTGCAAATGCACTCTGCAACCACCACCGTCTGCACACACCCAGCTGACTTCTGGCATCAATAACTTCCCCTTGAAAATCTGATCCAGACTGTCTAGACAAGTCAAAAGGCTCACTTGTGCTTAATAATTTATAATTTTTTATTTTGTCTTCCATTCAGATTAATTTGGAAAGGGCTCCTAGCAAAGCTGGAGTGCTGGGAGGACGTGATTTTTATGATTTTCTTGATTTTTGTGATTTTTATGATTTTCCAGGCCCCTCACACAATCCCCCTGCTCTGGTCAGACAGACCCTTGGAGTTTGCTCTGGAGCTCACACACATAAACCCAGCCTCATAAATCTGACTCTACCTGCTGGCATGCACTTGAGACATCCCCAGCCCATCCAAACACACACATTTGCTTTTTATTTCCTCCTACCAATTTTTTTTCAATAGGAGCATTGTAAATGTTTCAGCAGGTGAACGTTGTAGAGCTAAAAGAAATCGAAATGTGCCTTGTGTTTGCTAAGCAAAGATACCCTGGCAAGACTCTGACACACCTTTACAAGGGTCTGTCTCCCTCCTTCTTACTCAAAATAAGCTTTAACAAATATGACATCTGAAAATTAAAATGTTTGTTCTGAAGGTAATAGCCAGGATCACGGCTAATATTTATGTGATCATTAATATTTGAATTCTGAATAATGTATACTTTTATATATATATATATATCCACCAAAGGATGCAGTGTGGGGTTAAAGTCACATTATTTCCCCTGTAACAAGTGCAGGAGCAGCTTTATTTGCAGGAGTCACTTGCAGGGATGCAAGAGCAGATTACAGATTAATTCTCTTTGTTTCTGGAGGTATCCACGAGGGGCTCTCTCCCTTTGCACTCACAGGAGGTCCAGATTCACAACAGCCTCTTTTAAAAGCTGGGTTTGAGCAGCTCCTTCCTGAATCCATGTATTTCCAAAGCTGCAGTTTGAGCCTTAGAAAATATATTTGAAATACTGGCTAACATAAATCTCCTTTTATCCACTATTCCAGTAAAAGTGCACAAGTTGAGGATAAGGACCCTATTCCTAAACTGTTTGTGTAAGTTCTTGTTAGCAGAGGTGTGGGAGGGACTCCATGCTTGGACAATCAGTGGATATTTCTGCCTGAAGAGGAACATTCACATCAGTTGAGCCTCCAGCTGAAATCTTTTGCTCAGACTGGAAAGGGAGCCAGGGTGCTTGGCACTCCCTCCCAGCAGAATGCCACCAGCCAAGCACTGTGGCCAGTGTGCATGGAGCTTCCTGATCTAAACTCCAGTTTGGGACCTTCCAGCAGGGCTCACACAGCTCCTGACCTAAACTCCAGCCTGGAGCTTCCAGCAGGGCTCACACAGCTCCTGACCCAAACTCCACTGTGGACCTTCCAGCAGGGCTCACACAGCTCCTGCTCTAAACTCCAGTTTGGAGCTTCCAGCAGGGCTCACACAGCTCCTGACCTAAACTCCAGTTTGGAGCTTCCAGCAGGGCTCACACAGCTCCTGACCTAAACTCCAGCCTGGAGCTTCCAGCAGGGCTCACACAGCTCCTGATCTAAACTCCAGTTGTAAATAATTGCAGGTGAAATATGCACCCTTAATTATTGTTTTGCTCACACACCAAAGAAAAAAAAAAACCAAAAACCTGCTGGCATTTGATCCTTCCCTTTGTCTTGTTTTTGTTACACAGCACAACCTTCCCACCACACTGTGCACAGACCTTTTACCCTTTGAGCCTCCCAAGGAGCACCAGGCCCAGGGAAAGGCCCCAGTGTGTGTGTCCAGGTGAGTGTGCAGATCCTGCAGGAAGGCAGCAGCAGCTCTGGGAGCCTGCCTGTCCTGTGGAAGTGCCACTGGGATGTTTTGTGCCCAACACCTGAGATGCTCTGTGCACAGATGGAGCATCCCAGCTCCAGCAGGGATGGGGCACTGTGGGGCTGAGCAGGGCTGGGGAAGCTGCTGCTCTCCTCAGCCCCACTCTCAGCCCCTGCTGTGCATCACACCCAGCTCTGGGTGGGTGCTCCCAGTCACTCCTGCCAGAGGTGCCTGAGGAATTCTCTGCTCCAGAGAGCAAATCCCATCCGTGCCTTCACCTCCACTTTGCCACAGTCCCTAATTAAGGGGGTGCTGCTCAAGAATGAGCACTCACAGCCACACTGAGGCAAGGGAGACGTCTCTTGTTCCTCTTCACATGGATAGGATTTCTAAAAATTCACTGTAGTAATCACAAAGAGCTGCTGCAGAGAATTACTTGAGAAAACCTTCTGAGATTTCAGCCTACCTGGTCCCTTTGTTTCATAACTAGACTGAGCATAATGAATGCAAAAACTCTGTGAGTAGAGCTCAGCAGGGCCTACTTTTTTTCTCCTGGCTCCTGTGATAATAATAATTTGATTTTATAGGTGTCTATCCTCAGACCCTGGCGAGGGAGCAATCTTTACTGAGTCATGAACTTTCACATCATTAAATCCCTCTACATTTATTTTAAACATATCAAAAGTGTCAAGTAACTTTAGATCCACTAAATTTTATGTGCTCTGGGTGGAATGAAGTTTGGCCACTGGGGAAAAGGGGTGGAATCGTTTCCTGAGCAGCTGGGCAGGGACTGGGGAGCAGAGCAGCAGGTCCCTGGACAGGACGAGTGTGCACAAGGACAGGAACCTGAGTAATCTCCTCCCAGGCTGAAGGGAATATTAAACTCTTCTGTCAGTTGGATCTATATTATTTATGGCCCTTTTTTTATTGTTGTTGTTGTTGATTTCAAAAAATATTTCTTTGTTGGTGCAACGCTGACTCCCGATAGAAAGTGATGAAATGCCCAATATGTTAAAAAACCTTATCACTAAATCAGAGGCAGAACTATAAATTTGAGCTTTTGAAACTGAACTGACTGTTGAGGATCATTTTGCTCCTGAAATATTACAGCAGTGATCAATTTGCTGTAAAATTAAGCAGTTTAGCTCTGCAATCTATAGATGGAAAACATGTTGTTCTTGAGCAAAGTTTATGCCCTGCCCAAGGGATAAATTAAATTTTATGGGTAAGACATGCATTATTATACGCTTATCTGTTTAACATATCATTCTTTTCCACATCAGTATTATAAATATTTTTAATCATACATTTGATCTCTTGTGCATATAGTGATATGGTAATTCCCCCTGCCCCCCTCAAAAAATACAACCAAACACAGCTAATTCATCACAGAACAGGGCAGAATATTCTGATCTTCCCCAGAAATGTGCTGAAGGCTGAAGCCGAGCTCCTGGAATTGGGGCCACTTTGCAATCACTGAGCGGGATAAAATTTCCCTGAAGGAAGGAGTGGAACTGCATTCTCCATTTTTATTACAGGTGTTATTATTGAATATTTATCTTACAAGGCTCTAATCAAACCTGGGGGCTGCAGCCCAAGACAATTCAGTCTCAAAAGTTTGGCAAAGTGGTGAAATATGTCCATTTAACAAGCCTGTTAGTAATGGTTTTATAGATTTCTGCTGGTTTTTCTTGAATTCTCCAAGTGGGAGTCAAAGCTCTCAGACTGGCCCCAGCCCTGGCTTTCCACTGTGGGAAGTGTGTACAGAAATGGATCTTCTGAGGGCAGGAGGAGGAGGGAGAAGCTGTGAATCCTCTGCCTTTCCCAGAGGAGAGAGCAGGGAGAGCATAAAATTAAAAAATAAAAAAAATAAATAAATTTTTAAAAATTAAAAAAAAAACCACCAAAAAAACCAAAAACAAACAGGCAGAAAAAAAAGTGTCTTCAAGATGAAATCATCCACCTGTGGAGAAAGCATTATTATTTCTATTACATATCCATTGGAAATGTGCAACTGAACATGTTTGGAATTTCCCCCTTGTCAAAGCCACCCTACAAGAGCTGCTCCATGCCCAGCTCTGGGGAGCCTGGCTCAGGACAAACCTGAGTTAGTGCAGCAGGATGCTGGCAAAGCCCAGCCCAGCCACTGCATTCAGCTTCTCCCAGTCCTGGATCCTGGAACGAGTCCCCAGCTGGGACAGCAAAATTCCTTCAGACAAAATTCCTGCTCCTCGTCTCCTGGAGGAGAGCACGACAAAGGAGGTGGTTCCAGGCCCAATATCTCACACAACTCAACTACACTTGATTATTATTTGCTTCTCACAGCCTGAAAAGAATCCCACTCCCAGATTTGTCTGTCTCAGCCCCGCTGAAGCTCAGCACTTTCATACATATGTATGGATAGCTTAAGTTTTTATGAGCATAATTTGGGCTTTTCAAAATAGTGACACAATAACAAAGCAAAATTGAGACACGCATGTAATTTGAATACTGATTTGGTTTTATCTTTTCCTGGTGCTGGCACTTTTGATGCTGCTCTTTTCCACCCCATCTTCCCTCTGCTCTTATTTCCCAATGAATGGAATGAGTTGGGAGAGTACCAAAACCAAACCCAAAACCAAACCCAAAACCAAACCCAAACCCAAAACCAAAACCAAACCCAAAACCAAACCCAAAACCAATCCCAAACCCAAACCCGAACCCTTCTCCATGACCTCCCTGGGATTTTGGATGCTGCTGCTCTCTCAGAGTTTTCCATCATCTCTCAGAGTTGTGGTTTTGATGCTCCTGTCAGACAGGGACACCTCTGGCAGATGGTTCCGGCCCCGTTTTGTGGAGACCCAAAGCACAAACCCTGATTTTCATTCCTGCATTGCAAGGATGCTCCAAGGACCTTTGCTGGTCGTGTTTTGGGTCCTACACCCCAGAGCTGTTTGCATCCCCCTGCCAGGTGAGCAGCCCAGGAGCCAGGGCTGTGGCTGGGGCATCTCCCAGGCTCTGAGAAGCAGAAATGCTGAAGCTCTGACCTGTCTCCTCAGCCTTTTTTGAGGTTTCTGAGGCAGACCCCCAGCCCTGTCACACCTGAACAGCAGCACAGAGGCCCCTCAGACAGATCTGAGCAGTTCTGTGTCGTGGAGAGTCTGATCCTCAAAATTATTCATTAAAAATACCCACTTAATAATTTCAAAGAGAAAGCTGAAAGATGCTCAGGGGCAATCTGTGAACAGAAAAAGGGGGTTAAATTCACCTAATAAATTATTTGCAGACTGAATAATTCATGGGAAATCCAAGGCACATTTAGAGGGGTTTGATGGGGGCTGTCAGCTCCTCTGGAATGGGAAGACACCTCAGAACCTGGAATTTTCCAAGGCACCATTCCAGTACAGCAGAATTTCCACCTGGAACCAGACATGTGGGTGAAGTTTCCTGTCCCTGATCCCAGCCAGTCCCTGTGTTAGAGGCAAAGCCATAAAAAGCCCTCACAAGGGGTTTATCCTGTCCCCATGGATGTGCAGGCTCCTGGCAGAGGGCAGGAATGGGAATGAAGGGTTTGGTACAGCCAGGACAACCTGGCAGCCTCATCCACGAGCTTGAACTTCACAATGGCAGCAGAATAAAGCTGAGCAGATGTGGGGGTGCAGGTGTGGATCATTTACTGGTCACCTCAGGAATTGCTGTGCCACAGACAGGCTTCAAATGATCAGGCAGGGATGTAAATGAAGATCTGAGACCTTTCTGGATCTGTAAACACTGGGCTTCATCTCGT
Source organism: Agelaius phoeniceus (assembly GCF_051311805.1). NCBI lineage: Eukaryota > Metazoa > Chordata > Aves > Passeriformes > Icteridae > Agelaius > Agelaius phoeniceus. Next base: position 14,835,941 of record NC_135281.1, read on the forward strand.
GGCAAAGGGTTAAACCCAGCACTAGCACTGGGTTTATTTTAACGTGGGATAAAGTTTCCAAGAGGTCCATGAAAATAAGCTGAGGTTTGTCCAAATGCAATGGAAAACCTGGAATTTTAGCACATGAAGCAGGCAATGAAAGCAGCACATGAAACTTTGTAAACAGAGGTGTTAAAACAAATTTAATAATAGACTTTTTAAACTCCCAGATCACTGTCAGAGTATATATGTGTTAAAAGACCTATAAATATATTTTAAAACAATCTATTTTCCTTTCACTTAGCTGCCAAGATCTCCATTAGGAGGTTTGTGTTTCCTTCCAACATTAAAGAATCTCTCTAACATCTGTAGCGATGAGCAGTGAAGAGTGTCAGCTCTGCTTCTGAAACAAGCAGTGCCACCATTTGAAGGAGGAAAAATGTGAAATAATGAATATGCTTCTGCAGATCAGGCTGCTGTGTGTGCCAGGAGATGTGCAAAGCCTCGTGCCAGGCTTGATCTCCTGAGTTTCTCCTCTCCACCCATGAGGAGTGCAGGTAATTATGTGAAACTTGGAGAGAGCATTGCCCAGAGATGAGAACCGTGGCACACAGAGCACTGCAAGGGCTGGGGGCTCCCCTCCTTCAAGGACTGGGCTTTTTTTGGTATAACCAGGACAACCTGGCAGCCACATCCACGTGTTTGAACTTTACAAAGGGAGCAGGTTAACTTTAATCAGATGTGGGACCAAGTGTGGTCATTTCCTGATCCAGGTGTGGATCATTTACTGATATATTCCTCCAAGGATTGTGGTGGGTGTTCCCTTCCTCCCAGGAGTCAGGAACAGAAAGGGATCCCAGCACAACACCAGCCAATCTCAGCTTCACTGGAGCAGCCATGACTTCAAAAATTATCTGCTTTTCTCCATGAAGGTTCCCAGGACAGCAGCGTTGGATGGGGGTTCAGGAGGTTTGGGAATGTTTTTATTATGTTATTGGGAATGTTGTTATTATTATATTATTATTATTTTTGCTATCACAGAATAATAGAGTGACCTGCAGTGAAAGGGACCTGAAAGCTCCACCCCTGCCATGGCAGGGACACCTTCCAGTGTCCCAGGCTGCTCCAAGCCCTGTCCAACCTGGCCTTGGGCACTGCCAGGGATCCAGGGGCAGCCACAGCTGCTCTGGGAATTCTATTCTATTCTATATTCTATTCTATTCCATTCCATTCCTCCCCAGCCTCACAGGGAACAATTTCCTCCCAGTCTCTGAAATAAACCTTTCCTCTGGCAGTTTGAAGCCATTCCCTCTTGTCTGTCACTCTCTCCATGTTCTTTTAGGCTCCCTTCAGGCACTGGAAGGTGGCCCCAAAGCCTCTTGCAGCAGCTGTCCCCCTCAGGAAGGAAAGCACCCCAAAGCACCCCATTGTCTGTGGTTCAGTGGCTGATCAGGTGCATGTGGGAGTGATGGCCCAGAGCTCAGACCCTGCAGGAACAGGAAACTCCTCACTGCTCACAGGAACAAACACAGCACTGACAGCAGCTCTGCACCAGCACAGGATTCATCCCCACAGGTGCCTGCCAAAGGGAAATGTCTGATCCAGACCCAAAAATGTCACAGGACCTGCAGGACCTCCTTGGCCAGCAGAGCTCACAGACACTTCCAAGCACAGACCCTGCTCCTCGCTTCAAGAACAAACTGCAGAGCAGCCCTGTGGGTTTTGAGCAGTGTAAATGGTGTGGAATCCTCAGGAGACACAGCTGGTAAATGCTTGTTCTGCCTAAAACTGCAGGACATTTACAGCATGAGGATCTGCACAAATATCACAGATATTCCCAAATTTTATGTGGAAAATTGCAATTATGCATGGAAGTGTCTCTTACTTAATCCAGACAGGGTGTCCTGCCACTTCAGCAGGGGAGAGAGGGCATGGACTGCAGTGAGACTCAAAAAGAACCAATTTTCAGCAAAATCTTTGGTTGTATTTAATCTCACCCTATCTTACCTTACTTATCATTTCAGCTGCCCTGAATTGGAGAGTTCTATACCCAAATGCACAGCTACCATGATGAGTGTGTGAGGATGTAATTTATAAAGACATGAGGGGATTCAAACCATGACATTTGCAAATCTGAAGATTTTTAAAAGCTGGTTCCAAGGACTCAAAGGCAGAGGTTCAAAACCACAGTGGTTAAAAGGAAGATAATAAACTGCTCACTACTTGACCTTAACTACAAGGAAAAGGGAAAATCAGTGTTAATCTTGCTACACAAACCTTAATCTATTTTATTTTTTGCTTAGCTTTTCTTTTTTCAGTATCTATATCACTTTATATATAAGATATGCAAGGGTTTACATTTATTATCTGTACATATGATCAGCCCAAATTGCTAATTCATCCTTAATTTTTTTGGTTCGAGTTACACACTCTGTTATTTTAACATAAGGCTTTTTTGTAATGTAATGATATTTAATTTGCATTAGCACAAGTGACATACAATAGATCATGCTATTATCATGATTGATATCAGATGAACTGGCATAAATTCAACGTTATAAATTGAGCCTATAAATGAAACTCTGATTTTACAGGAATTACTGGAGTAGAAAGGCTAAGGACCCTCAAGTCAACCTCACTCAAACCCACTCTTTAGAGCTTTATATGTTTTATGCCTGCAATAAATGCTTTTGTGAAAGCCCATAACCTGCAAAAAAAATATTAAAAAAAGTCATTGGAAGTCTATTAATTATAATAATCCCATCCAAAAAAGCTGTGAGGGCTTATTTTTGTGACATCACTCTTTGATTTCTTACTGCCTTAAATTATCCCTTTGTTGGCTGGGTGAGGGTAACAGTCATACTTTTGTCATTAAATATAAGGAGTTTTAAAGCCTGATCCACCCCAGCTCTAATTGATATTGCTTTCATTTGGCAGATAGTGACCTGATTTATAATTTAAATATGCATCATTATATGCACCTCTTCTGTATAATGAAAAAGTGAAGTTACTCTCATCTTCTCCTGCAATGTTAACATCAAGGAAAAGTATCTTCCTTTTTTCCCCTTTTATACTTAGAGCCTAATTGAAAACTGTTCATTGAATTTCAACATGATAGAAAAGTCTTTTTATCTCTCAATTTGTCCATTAGCTATTATAATTGAAGTATCTGCTCCACTGCTGAATTGATATTGTTCTTGTTTAAATTCGGGATTTCTCTAAATCCTCCACGAGGCAGCAACTCAAACAAAAACTGGGCTTGGGAGGAAGGAGTGGGCCTGGGGCAGGAGCCCTGGAAGGGGCCTGGGAGCAGCAGTGCCCACGTGCAGAGCTGCCAGAGCAGGGAGTTCTCCTGGAGAACGTGTTGCATAACAATCCCACCAGCATGGCCAGAAGGTTTGCTAATTGCCACATCTGTTCAACAGCTGTCAGATGTTTGCCATATGCTGCCATCAATATTACAGCAGAGTACATTACAGGGAGTTTTATTGTGTTCCACTGTTATTTATTTGCCACAGACATTACCACAGCCAGTGACGTCTGCTGATGTTAGATCACTAATTATGTTTTAGAAGCTGCATGCAAAATCCAGGGGTTTCAGCCTCCTCAGCCCCCATTCCTGATGATGTCAATGAGAATGTTTCCCCTACAGATCTCTGAGCTGGTTTATAAACTTCTATCTCTTCTCATGGTAAATAATTCTTCCGCAAAATAACTTATTTATGTTGTTTTTGAAGGATGTTTCTAAGCCCACGTTATGTTTTAATGGCGATGCTCGTAAAAACTCAAACTTCTTTTTCAAAACCCACTTCATTCCGTGGTTTTTTCCATCAGGGCACAGGTCAGGGATGGAGGACAATTCAGCTTTGCAGCTCAGAAGTTTGATACCCCAATTCTGCTCCCAGACCTGCCACTGACTCATCCCACGGCCTCGATTCTTGGTGTGACCCTGATTTCCCAATCTGTGAGCCAAGTCCCTGCTGTGCCCTCAGAGCTGCTCCTGGGCCGACTGTGGGGTGAGCCAGCACCTCCCCAGCCACCAATCTGCCTGGCTTTGCTGCTCTTTTCAGCATTCTTGCAGGGATTTTGGAGACAACTCTTTTCAAGTGACTTTTTTGTCACCAGGCAGGGAAAGAGGAAGCAGAGATTGACAATGTGCAGACGAGGCAAAATCTGCATGATGTGATTTAATGTGAGTTGATAGGTGTCACTGATCTCTATTATAAATAGACTGTGTGAATTCCATATGATGTATTATTTATCTGTTGTAGATGCCTTTTTGTTTCATTAATAAACCTGGAAATCAGACGTATACATTTCCAATGATGAGATTTTGGCAATACAAGGCATTGTGACATTTGTCTGCAATTGCTCAATTATTTTGATGATTTTCTTCTTCTTTCTCTATAAATGATTAATGCTTGAGATGTTTGTTCAAGATTCTCCTGATTTTAGCTCATTTGTCCAGCAGAGTTCTTTTTTCCTCCTCTAATTAGGGAAGATTATGGCAGTGTAAGGACTTCCAGTGTGACCTGAATTCCAGCTCCTGGGAGGTGCTGCACAGGAACACACGACAGGGGCCCCTGGCTGAGGTCTGGGGGGTCTGGGACATCCAGGAAATCTCACATTAACCATGAGGTTTCCATTTAGATCTGCCTCAGAGCAGAAACTCCTCTGCTGTTATTCTGCCTACGCTTGAAAACATTTCCATGGTATTTCTGTGCTTGAGAAAGTTCAGGAAACACTTTGCTATTTCGATAGGAAAGAACTTGAATTTCTCCCTTTTCTGCAGAGAAATAACAATAAGCAGCAGCAGCTGGAGCCTTCCACTCGTGCATTCAGAAGAAGCACAAGGACGTCTCTGAAGACACTACAGAGCAAAGAATGGTGAAGAAAAGGTAAAGCTGGGGGTTGTTCCAGGAGCCAAAGTGCCACAGCTCGGGGTGCCTGGGATGGGTGAGCACAGGGAGGGAGGGAAATGGGGCTGGGAGCTCAGGCTGCACGCGCCTGCAGAGCAGGAGTGCTCAGCTCCCACGAGCAGAGGAGTGCCTTGCCCAAATGCCTCCATCAGTAATCTGAAATTTGTCTGCCTTCTGCATTTGATCTCCTCATTTTCCTCTTCTATGCCTTTTTAATGCTGTTTGTAGCCATTTCAATTATGTGATTTCCTTATCTGTGTACCATGGAGAATACTGTACAAGGCTTTATAAACAGCTCCTAAGTTTATCTGCCTGTCATTTGCTTTTCATTATGCGAGATAACAATCTTCCTCATATCTTATAAGAAGATAGAATGTGATTGTTTTGAAATGGGGAGGGGGAAAAGAGTCTGCTCTGCATTATCCTCAGCCCCACAGCATTTGTAACATCACCAGTGTCAGCACAATCTCCAACATTTTTCCTTGCTGTGGTCCAGGAAGAATTATCTCTGTAGTTTCTTGTGCTTGCTGCTATCTCCTCTTTTTCTCCATTTTAGACACAGTGAGGTTCTTATCTGGAGCGTGGTTCTGCAGCTACAGATTTGCCTAAATTCAGTGTGATGGCTCCAAACCCTTTGGAGGAGCTCGTACACCGAGGGGAAGGGTGAGAGGCAATTGTCAGCAGCTGGCTGGATTAAATATGGACAGATATTATTCATGTCATTTGACAGTTCCTGACTTTCAGCTGTATAATGACAGAGCAACAGTAGGAATTCCAGCAGCCCAGCTTCTGTCTTGCTTCAAGATAAGCTTATCAACCGTAGCCTGAATCCATTCAGCTCCTGAGCAGATCAGAACTCGTGTCAGGCTGAATGCTGTGCTGATTCCTGCTGCCTGCCCTGCCCTGCACGTCCCTGAGGGCTGGCTTGGCCAGCTCCCAGCTGCCTTGCAGGGTTTCCAGCAGACAGACTGTGCCCTGTGTGTGCCCAGCCCCTGTCCAGGGCAGCCCTGGATCCTCCTGGTGCCACCTGTGAACAGAGCAAGGCAGGCAGGGAGCAGGGCCTGGCCAGCCCTGCTGGGGTTTGCTCTCTCCTGCTTTGTTTGGCTTCTTTAAGGTGCAAACCTCATCCCGAGGCTTCTCCTGTGCTGTTCATGCCAGAGATTCAGAGAGACCTCAGAACAGAGCAGGAATCACAGCTGTCACTGCACACTCAGTGGTTTAGAGTTAAGAATTGACCAAGTCCCTGGAATTTCCTTTGTGTGCCCCCCAAATTACAGCGCTTTCCAAACTTGTGGGATTTGGTGTCAGGGGAGAATCGTGGGTTCGGAGAACTTCTGAGAGGTGAATGTTCAATTTTAAAAAGAAAAAGCAAAGTTGTGAAAGGAAATTCAGTGGGTTTGATCATACAGGATTTGATCAGCCAGAGTTTGATCTTACAGGAGCTGGAAACTGCTCCGGGCTGGGATTATCATTCTGGCTCTGCCTGTACAATGAAGAGCATAAAACATATAAAAATGTACAAATGTTGGCACTGGCTGTGGCCACAGGCCAGCATCCAGCCCTTGTCCCCTCACCACTGTGCCCAGTGTCCCCCCTCCAGCTGGCAGATCAGGGACACCAAAGAAAGTCAATCACTCCAGACTTCTCCAGAATATTTTAAAATCATTTGTGTTTATTAAATCATTGGTGGTTTGGTTTTTCTACTCTGAATGTAGTCACTTTTTGAGGAGCAGCAAACAAACGTGATCATTACCAGAAAAATGGAAGATATGGAAGTTTTGCAGTTTCTTATCAGTGGGAAACTCTTTGCTGCTTGACTTTTCCCTGGAATATGTTGGTAGAAATAGGAGTTCATGTTTCGGAATTAAATGCACATCTTAACAGCTCGGTTTATACATTCATAATTATATTTACAATTAGAAACAACGTAATTGGGAATAGAACTTTTTCTGTTGGCTGAGCGCACAAAATTTGAGTTGTGGAGAAAACGTCGTTTTAAGCTGTGCCTTCTTTCCCCCAATTTAGGAGCATTTAAGCTTCATCTCCGACACACATTAGGAAATGAGGGGCTAATTAAGTCCACATGGGGCTGAAAGATTGCTGGGTCCCTCCCGAAACTCCCTCCTGCCCAGCAAAGCCCCAAACGCTGGCACACAACAGGACACGGACCCACCCGTGCCGTGGTTCCCGGTAAGGATTTTAATTCTTCCCAAGCCGAAAAGCCAAGCTTTAAATGGAAATGCGGATGGGGAGGGGGCACGGGGCACGGAGTAATTGAGAATTCCCTGCCCTGCCAGGCGGGGTTAATGGGCAGTGCCCTGCAGAAATCCGGCTCCTGCGAATCCTTGAAATGTCACGGTGCTACAAAACAAGGCGCTGATCCAGGTCCTCGTGGTGTTAAGTGGAGGCTGCAGGGCAGCTCTGAACCCAAACGCGTAATTTGTAGACACGGGATGTCATTTACCATTGCTTACCTCTCATTAAAACTAATCAGAGAAGCTTTCTGGCAAAAATTGGTTTTTAATTGGAAAAGTTACATCTGTGAACCTGTTTTTTCTGTTCCCCTGAAAAGCTGGGAACCGATGGACAATGTCCTTGTCTGCTGAGAGCTTCAAGAACTCCGAATGACCTTTTTTCCCTTCAGATTTTGGCCAAAACTAACATTACAAATATTTGTTTGTATGCTTTGCAGGATGATTTTAGTCAAAAAAGTAATTTTCTATTAAAGAAAAAATAAATCAACCGAGGGGATGTTTTCACTTGCCAGCTTGGGAAGCACGTGGATGCTGGGATGCAGGAGGGCAGGACCCCACAGTGGCTTCCACACATCTCAGGTACCTTTCAGCAGGACTGTCCCTGGCAGCACAAGGTGCACCAATGTCACTTTTAATTCAAACTTTTTGTTTTACCTGCACAGAGAGCAGCTGCAGCATCCACAGCGTGGACAAGACCGGGGCTGTGGAGTGGAAAAGGAGACACTGGTCACCGTGGGAAGCCACCCAAAGCTGGTTTGTGCCAGAAATCCCAGAAAGGGCTGATGTGTGTCACTGTCCCTGTGTTACCCACCCCAGCCGAGCAGGGGGAGAATTCCCTGGGAAGCAGAAGGGCTCTGCCACAGCCCAGCCAGCTCTGGGTGCTCCAGCCCTGCCACCCAAACTCAGCCAGAACCAGGGAGCTCACGAAATCCAGGGGGCAGGGGGCGTTTCCAGGGCTGGCCCGGGTGCTGGGGCTGGGAATGTCCCCATGGAGAGCGGGCACAAGGACCTGGAATGGCAGCTGGAGCACAGGGGGCGGTTTGCTCCCCTCTCCTCCCTTCCCAAATGCAGGTACACACTCACCTGCAGGGAGGGCGAGGCTGCTAATTAGATAATAACAACACTCAGGTTATTTCAAACTGAACAACTGCTGTGCAAGGAAGGTTTATTTCTTTGTTTTGCTGAGATATTTTTTCCCTTTGTGAGCGCTCCCAGAAACATCCTTGCAGGATGTGGCTCTCATTTTCCCGAGGGTTTTCTGAAGACCCCAGGGAATACAACTCTATCAGCTGAAGTCACCTTTCTGTCACAAGAGCCGGGTAGCAGCCAGGCAGGAGACACAAAGGACCTCTGGAACTTTAAACTTCCTTGGTGTTCTCCTCAACGCAGCTGAGCGAGAATTTATGCTGGCACCGAAGTTCCCACAACCGGGCTGTGCTGTTTAAAACGGGATTTCATCCTAATGAGCCTAAAATAAAGCAGCGTGTGCGGAAGGAGGTTTCAAAGCACCCTCAGTCGGAGCAGGGGCTCGGGAGAAGGAGGGAAATGGCCAAAGCCAAGCAAGAGCGGCCTCTCCTGGCCGCGGCAGCCGCGCAGAGCCCGAGGAGCCGGGGAGCGCCCCGCGAACCGCTCCCGTCCCATTTCCATGGAAAACACTGACAGTACCCACCCGCTCTGATTCTCCTCGGCGTTTGCTATTAAATCGTGACAAATTACCAGAAGCAGGGGCTCAGTTTGCTGGAAAGGGAGGTGTTAGTTGTCAAAGGTTCATTTTCAGCACGGTTTTATCGTTACTGGAAGATCTTTCAGGTGGGTCACTCAGCTCATCGGGGTTAATGATTTTCTGTATCCAACAGATGCTGTATTTTGACCTATTTCCAAGATTATTATAAAAAGATATTTTTTTTCCACTACAGAAAAATAGCTTGTGGAGATACATTTTATTTTGAAGTGCTTTAAGAGAAAATATCTTTTATTTATTTGATATTCTGCCTTCTTCATGGATATGCTCTTCTGTTTCTGCCTCTTGACCGAATAGATTTGATGGTGAAGTTTTCAATGCACATTTAAAATCTGCTCTCCATGAATACCCTGCCATGTTCTCTGAAATTCACAGATGAATGAATTTTTACAGGATTCCTGGAAAGCAAACACATCTGACCACGGGGAATATTAGCCTGATAAAGATTTAATTGTAAAATGACAATGAGCAGCAGTTGAAGTTCAGATAGTATTTCCCTGGCTGTCATTTCTGCGTGCAGACATTATTCTAATAGCAAACCCTCTCATCTTTGTTACCCTTTTCATGATCTTTTTAGTGCCTGAAAAAGTCAAGTACCAATATCTTGTGACACAAGAACACAAAGCAGAAGCCTTTTTTCCAGAAAGATTATTCTTTTTTTTTTGTAGTGGGTGATACAGAGTTCATGAATAGCAGCCATTGAGTTGTGATACTAAACCAAAATTATCATTATTGTCATTATTGTCATTATTGTCATTATTGTCATTATTGTCATTATTATTATTATTATTATTTCTTCACACCAGGACTGACTAAGCTAAATACCTGCTAACTAAGGACCAGTAAATCAGATTTTTTTAGCTGGAATATCCCAGCATGCTCTGTACAACAGCAAAGCTCAAATTAATTTCTGATTATGTGCAGTCACCACACTAGTTCTCTGTGCCATATCTGAGAAAATTAAAATCTGCACACAAGAAAGTGTCTCCTATAGTTTGTTCATCATTCTAACATTATCAAATGTCATCTAGAGTAGCACAAATAGAGATTCAACTCCTGCTCACCTGGACAATCCCACTAAACTCAGACCAGGACTTTCCTTCCTGTAGCTCCAGTGCTGGGGGAGGTGGTAATTAATAACTGATGGATAATTAGGGAGTACAAACGGAATTCTCTTGTTCATCTAGCAGCAGCTCATTCAGTGAGGGAATGCTGTCAGTTAGAAGCTGGAGAGGGCTGGAAATGAGAAGTGCTGCTGTCCCTGCCAGTGAAACAGCCCATCCCTGACCCCAAAAGGGTTTCTGTGCCTCATTGACAGGCACTGCTTGTCCCAGAGCTCTGCAGCCTTCTGGAAGCACAGACCTCATGAAACAGGGCAAGATTTATAGAGCAAAACCGAAGGCAGAAGATTATTTTTTGTAAGCTTGGGAGTGCATGGATTAATAAATCCTGGTTGTCCCAGCTCTTAGGAATTCCATTCTGTCTAAATTTCAGTTTGGTTTTCTGCTTTCCCCCCCAGTAGAGCCGAACCTGGGAACAGCATCACTCAAAGGCTCGTTAGTTTGATGAAGTGGCAAAAGTGACTCCAGCTCCCCTGGGTACTCCCAGCTCCGAAGCATTTACACATCCCAAGGGAATTCTGAAAAACACCACCAAGCCTTTAGGTACTGAATCACAGGCAACTATTTTGAATCTTTAATTTTTTTTTTCTATATTCTATTCTATGAGGATGTCAGAACTAAAATATGGAATATGCTTTTCCCACTTGGTTCCTATTACTTGTAAAGCATTCAAAAGCTTCCAGAATAAAATTACCTCTATGCCCTGCCAGGGAGCAGGCAGAGCTCCACGGAGTATCAAGGGAGTCCCTCTGCTGGTGTTGCTTTCCATTTTTAACCCAAATATAATCATAAAAATGACTAAATGTGAGACTGGAGCTGTACAGCCTTAGATTCAGCATTTATTTGTTATCATGTTCATCCCAGTGGAGTTATACTGTGCTTTTATATTTATACAAAAAGTGCTGAAATATATTCCATAAATTAAGGAGTTCATTTGCAGGTGTGACATATTCATCATCACCACCACCATCATCATCATCATGTGAGTTTGTTTTCAAACTTTGCTCATATGAGAGCAGCCAATTTGCATTTAGGAAAAAAAAATTATTTGAGAAAGAAATGCAAAGAGATAAGAGATGCAGGAAGCTGAATTCTGCCCTGAAATGATATCCCTTACTCTTCTATCCCAATTTTCCATGGAGGGGAAGGCACTGAGACACATTTAACCCCATAAACGCCTGACATTCCCCCTGGGTGAATTTGGGCTTGAGTCCTGACAGTGAAGAATTAAACAACTCAACAAAAAATACATTTCTACTTTGTTCCAGTATTCGTTTGAGACTTAATCACAGTTGTCAATGTGCCATTGCAGTGAATAACATTTTCATATTGAGTTATTTTACAGTTCCTACAGCAGTAAGGAATATCTTAGGGTACTAACTGATTGTTTTGGCTTTATTTATTGTACAGGAAAGCAATGACATTGAAAATATTGTATAAACAGCAAATACACTGAGCAGCAAAATCCCTACCCTGCATTATGAATTGAAATGACATTATTTTAAAACATTTGGAAAAAATCATCATAATTATATATTCTCAACACAGAGACAAATTACCTATTATTTTAACATAATTAATTTGAGTCAGAGCATTTATGTTGCTGTGTGTGTCATTATCCATCAAAATGCTAAAAATTGGGGGTTGAATCTTTAAGTTTTTTCCTCCAAATCTGTCATTTGTTTGTCTCCACCTTCAATACCTTTAAGTTTTAATTACAGTTGACATTTCATTTTGTTCTCTGTCCCCTAGGCCACGTTTCCAAGCGCACTTGGGATGATCTTGCACCCGGGCCTTCAGGAGAGACCTCTCCCTCTTCAGTGACCTCAGGTTTGCAACCAAGTTTCTGTTCTTTCCCTAGCACGGGGATGGGTTTTGAGATTTTTTTGCATCTTATTGGTATAACCTGATCATTTATTCATTTATACTGCTGGTTAACGCATTTTTCTCTTCCAAACACCCCCCTCCATGTGAAAGGCAGAGGGAACAATGAATGGTGTCGTATTTCAAGGATCGGGGTTTGTTCTCCTGGCTGCCTGAACAGGTTCCTCTCTTCCCAGCACCTGCACAGGTCCGGGCTGCGTTTTCCTTGAGCTCAGGGAGGGATCTGCTGCTCCTGTGTGGTCTGGGGTGACAGGAGATGGATGGAAGCTCTGCACGAAGGCAAAACCCACCCATTTCTTGTTGTCCTGTCTCCAGGAGAGCACTGAGGCCACAGCTGTCCAAACTGTGAGGGAAGGCCTGTCTCGGAGGCTCTGACGAGCTCTGACTTTTTTATGCCTCTGATTTCCTTCTCCCTTGTCCCTCATGATTGACATTTGTCGTTTCTGGGCCTTGTTTGCTTGCACTGCACTTGTGGGGAGCCCAGAGCAGTGCAGTATTTTCATGTCAGCGGGGTTAAGGGTGAGGAACATTACACATGCACACTGATTTATGCCTCAGAGGCTGCAAATCGTGTCAAGTGTGATCTCAGCACAGCTCTGCTCCATGACTCAAGCGCTCAGTGCAGTGTTACACTCTCAGACATCAATCCTCAGCCAGGCAAAGGAGAACTCCTGCAGAGCATCCAGAAAGTCCTGGACTGGGAGAGTTATTAGTTATTAATGAGATAATAATGGTGTTTGCAGTGTTTGTGCCAAAGCCAGAATCCCATCATCACTGAGGCTGGAAATGACCTCCAAACTGTGCCCAGTGCCCATTCTGTCCCCAGCCCAGAGCTCTGAGTGCCACCTCCAGGAATTCCCTGGACACCTCCAGGGATGGGCACTCCAAACCTCCCTGGGCAGCCCCCACCAAAGCCTGACCACCCTTTCCAGCAACAAATTCCTCCTGATGTCCACCCTGAGCCTCCCCTGGCACAACTTTTTATCCCGATCCTTCCATAATTCAATTTGGCCAGGCCATATGTCGGGGGCAGCTGTGGGTCTGAAAGCTGCTGTTCTCTGCAGCAATTTCTTCAATATTTCAAGCTCTGTGTCGTGTTGAAGTCAGTGCCAGTGACTGGTTTTTCCTCTTCTGACCATATCTGTAAAACAGAGCTCAGAGAGAGGGATCTGACAGTCACAATTCCCTTGGGACACCAAAGGCCTTGGCCCTCAGGCGCCTGCCCAGCTTCTGCTGCTTCTGCTGCTTGTGCCTTTTCCCTTCTGCTTTTAACCACGTGGAGCGGCCACGACCTGAAAAACCTTTCCCAGCACAGCCATAACCAAATTCAGCAATCCCTATGAACAGCATTAACTCGGCCCCACCTCATGTTCTCCCTGAAGGAAAAGAGGCTGAGAATTCCCACATTTGCAGCGTGCTGGGAAATTCCCGCGGTGGGAAGCACAGCACAGGGACTGAGCAGTGCAGTTTGCTCCTGGGCGAGCCTTTCTGCAGGACGGGCAGGAGGAGAGATGGAAAGGGTGCAGGGATTCCGCTTTGCCGTGCCACAGCGGCTCAGCTCATCTGAATCCTGTGCATGTTAATTTAACACATCCCCTCGGTAGTGTCCAATTAATAACACAGCAAATAACGCACCAGCACACCGGGGATGAAGGCTGGGGCCGGGCACGGCTCTGGGGTTTGGGCACGGCTCTGGGTTCAGGCTGGTGCCGGGCACGGCTCTGGGGTTTGGGCACGGCTCTGGGTTCAGGCTGAGGACCGAGCCCGGCTCTGGAGTTCAGGCTGGTGCCGGGCACGGCTCGGGGTTCAGACTGAGGACCGAGCCCGGCTCTGGGGTTTAGGCTGGTGCTGGGCACGGCTCTGGGTTCAGGCTGGGGCCGGGCACGGCTCGGGGTTCAGGCTGGAGGTGCAGGCACGGCTCTGGGTGAACGCTGCAGACGGGGCACGGCTCGGGGCTCACCGCCGCCGCTCCGCTGCCTCCCGGCCCTGCCTGCCCGGGCCGCTGACGGCCGGCACCGCCGCAGCCTTGCGGCCGCCACTGAGCATGCTCGGCTCCCGCACATCCGCCGGCGCCGGGCGGCCGAGCTGTGCGAGCGGTGCCGGTGCCGGCGGGCTCGGCCCGCGCAGGAGGCGGCGGCGGGGCCGCCATGAACCGCGGCGGGGCGGGGGCGGCGCCCGCCTTCCCCGGCCCCGTGCAGTGTAAGTGCTGCGCCATGCGCGCTCCGGGGCCCGCGCCGCGCCAGCGCGGGGGAGCCGGGGCCTGCCCGGGCCCCGAAACCTGAGTAGCGCATGAAACGGGCGGGAGCGGAGCCCGGGAACATGGCTGGGGGGCGCGGGGGGAACCCGGGAATCTGCGTGAGCGCCGGGCGGGCGGGAGCGGGGGCAGCGGAGCGGGAGCGGGGGTCCATGGGTCCCGAGCAATGCTCCATGGATCTCAGGGATGGATGCTCCATGGGCAGTGGTCCGTGGATCCTGGGGATTGCCCACGTGGATTGTCCACGCTCCATGGGCACTGCGTGGTGCTGTCCGTGTGTCCCGGGCACTGATCCGCGGTCACTGGGTGGTGCTGTCCGTGTGTCCCGGGCACTGATCCGCGGTCACTGGGTGCTGTCCTTGTGATCCGTGCTCACTGGGTGCTGTCCGTGTGTCCCGGGCATTGATCCGCGCTCACTGGCTGCTGTCCGTGTGTCCCGGGCACTGATCCGTGCTCACTGGGTGGTGCTGTCCGTATGTCCCGGGGGATTGTCCCCGCTCCCTGGGCGCTGTCCGTGTGTCCCCGGAGGGCTCCGTGCAGCGGTGCCGCAGCCCCTGGCAGTGCCCCGCAGGATCCGGAGCCCCGGTGCCCCGCAGCTCGGGGGTCTCGGGCAGCCGCATGTCCCTGTGCCACCCGGAGCGGTGTCGCCCATCACCGCCCCCGGGCCGAGCTGACCGCGCCGTGTCCCCGCAGTCCCCGGCAGCACCACGGTGCTGGTGGAGCTGACGCCCGACATCCACATCTGCGGCATCTGCAAGCAGCAGTTCAACAACCTGGACGCCTTCGTGGGGCACAAGCAGAGCGGCTGCCAGCTCACCAGTGCCACGGCCGGCGCCACCAGCACCGTCCAGTTCGTATCCGAGGAGACCGTGCCGAGCACACAGGCTCAGAGCACGAGCAGGACCATCGCCTCCGAGACACAAACCATCACAGGTACCCAGAGCTTCACAGGTACCCCCAAACCGTCACAGGTACCCCCAAACCGTCACAGGTACCCAGAGCTTCACAGGTGCACAAACCGTCACAGGTACCCCCAAACCGTCACAGGTACCCCCAAACCGTCACAGGTACCCAGCCCTGCACAGGTGCCCCCCAAACTGTCACAGATACCCAGACCTTCACAGGTACCCCCAAACCATCACAGGTACCCCCAAACCTTCACAGGACCCAACCATCACAGGTACCCCCAAACCTTCACAGCCACCCAAACCATCACAGGGGCACAAACCTTCACAGGCACCCAAACCATCGCAGGCACCTCCATGTTACCTGCCAGGTGCCAGCCCTCTGTCCCTGTGTCCCCATCACCCAGCTGAAATAACAGTTTTCACATCAGTTGTCATGTAACTAAGGAAATGAAATAGTGCTGTGCTGCTTTCTTGAGTTTCTTCTGACAATAGTTGCTTAATTTGTTAATTGAGGTACAAGTTCTCTCAGAGAATTGCTCAAGTCTATTGTGTTGTGGAACCAGCTTGTGCAAATTAATTAGAATTGTCGATACTTATGAAAAATACTGAAATTACTATGCATTTTATGTTTTTTTAAGAGTGCTCTAGATGGAAAACACACACAGAATTGCTGTCAGGAACCCATCCAGACCTTTTTATGTGAGAACACTGCATTCCCTAACATTGCTCCCTCAACTAATTGGCAGGAAAAATATTACTCAAAATTTCTGCCTATGTGAAGACTCAAGTGAGGTCCTGATCCTGGAGACATTTAAATAAAATTAGGATCTTGTTCCGTGTGTGAAGGTTTGCCCTTCTATATATAGTTTTGTTTTATTTTGGTGTGGGACCTTGCTAAACCCCAAATTATTTGACTCTAATTTGGATAGACAGGTTAAGGCAGGGAATCTGGAAGAGCAGTGAAACAAACTGAATTCAGGGCCCACTTCCAGGAATTTTTGTATTATAATCCCTCAACTCAGTGTGGGTTTTGGGTGAGTCATTTTTCTGCTTCATATTTACTCATCTTTAAAATGAGGACAGTTCTATCCATTTGCCCTTTTGGGCTATAGTGTTGGTTAATTGATTTAAAAGCTGTTACTTTGGCTGAGATATTTTCACCTGTTATTCTTGTGAGTAACAGCTAAAAACAGTAGAGTTGAAAGAGGCTGAACTTTTTTAACAATTACAAAAATAATTTGTGTGATGCCTTTTGACAACATTTGCCATATAAATAATGATTTTTTTTGCTCATTTGGGCTGTAACACAGACAGAGTTGAAAAACAAATATATCTTTATTTGGTATTTGGAAGAGAAAAACCTTTTTCCTTTCCTCCTCCCCCAGGTAAAGAGCAACCCAGGAACAGGAATGTTGCTGGAAAAAGAAACAGAATAGAGAATTCATGAAACTAGACGATAATTAGATTTTTTTTTATCTGATTAGAGAAGTTAATGCTCTCACATGAAGTTTTTTGTGTGTTTAGTTTCTGCCCCAGAGTTTGTTTTTGAGCATGGCTACCAAACCTACCTGCCCAGCGAGAGCACGGAGCCTCCAGCTGCTGCTGTTGTCTCTACACCACCAAAGGCAAGGCCCAAGAAATCCTCCTCCTCCTCACTGCCCCTGAAGAAACTCAGCTGCCTGTACCCAGGTGAGGTGGGGATTCACCCATTTGAGTGTGGAGAGCTTTCCTCTAGTGGCACACAGGAGGTTCGATACCTGCAGCAGTTCTGGAGTGAGTTGCCTCTAAGGGGAAGCATTAGAAAACTCAGGTTCACAGATGAGCTGGTCACTGTTTTAAGCAGATGTGAGTAAACAAGATGAGGCATTAACTTTCTGTTAACAATGAATTTTAAATAAAATGCCGTTGAACATAAACATGTCCAGAATATGGTAATGTACTTTTATTATTTTGCTAGATTTTCCTTGAATTTAGTGATCTTTATCCTCCTATTTTCAGGGTGCCAGTTCAAGACTTCCTATGGTATGAAGGATCTGGAACGTCATCGGCGAACGCACACAGGTCTGTGTTCCTATATTTGCTTTTTGGGTTGGTTTCCTCCTTTCAGCTTTTTCACAAAAGCCATTTTCCTATGAAGTAATGTCTCTATAAACAGGATGTAGACATGTCTGTACTTTCTAGCATTGTCCTGGCCTGTGCCTGAGGAACTGCCTGTTGGGGCCATGCCCTGTCAGGCACAGCTGAGAGCACTGGAGGTTGATTTGAGGCGCAGTTTAACTCCTGAGCGCAAACCATGAGTTTATCAGGGTGCAGTGTGGTGGGAATGCACTCACCTGCTTTGCTCTTTACATTAAAGCAGTTCCATGATTTTAGCTCCCTATTTCAGAGTCGCAAAGTGAGAAGGCTGCAAAGGCCCTGCTGTTTGTCACAGCTACGCCTGCAGCTCCTACAAACGAGTCCCTTTCCTGGTCAGTCTGTGCTTTCTGCTTGACCACACGCCCTCCCCGTGCCCAGGGCTGAGTGTGAGTGCTGCTCTTGCAGGAGACAAGCCCCACAAGTGCGAGGTGTGCAGCAAGTGCTTCAGCCGCAAGGACAAGCTGAAGATGCACATGCGCTCGCACACGGGCGTGAAGCCCTACAAGTGCAAGCACTGCGAGTACGCGGCGGCCGACAGCAGCAGCCTCAACAAGCACCAGCGCATCCACTCCAACGAGCGCCCCTTCAAGTGCCAGATCTGCCCCTACGCCAGCCGCAACTCCAGCCAGCTCACCGTGCACCTGCGCTCGCACACAGGTGGGGCTTTACTCACAGCCATGGCTGGAAAGCTTGGAGGGTCACAGAGATGATTTTAAGTCGTGTATAGGTGTTCAGGTCCCCAAAAGGGATGATTTGAGTTGCCATTGAATGCCCCTTCAAGTGCCAGATCTGCCCCTACGCCAGCTGCAACTCCAGCCAGCTCACCGTGCACCTGCGCTCACCCACAGGTGGGGCTTTACTCACAGCCATGGCTCTAAGGGTTGGAAGGTCATGGAGATATTTTTAAGTCATGTATAGGTGTTCAGATCCTCAAAAGGGATGATTTGAGTTCCCAGTGAGTGCCCCTTCAAGTGCCAGATCTGCTCCTAAGCCAGCCACAGCTCCAGCCAGCTCACCGTGCACCTGTGCTCGCACACAGGTGAGGTTGTGCCCTTCTAACCTGGGCAGGTGAGCCCTGAGTGAGCACCTGGGTGAGCACATGGCTCTCTGGTATTTCCAGCAGAATTGGATTTCTGTGCCATTCAATATTCCAGTAGCTGGGAAGGGATTTTAGACTAACCTTTCTTTTTGGCATTTCAGTCCATTGCATCTTAAGCAATTGAATTATGCTAAAACTCAAGCTTGAGTTTTGCTGCTTCTTTTTCCAAAATTTATCTTTTTCCAAAATTTATCATTTTTTCAAAGCTGTGTCACACACCGAATTTTAGGAGAAAAGTAAGACTGGTATGTAGAATATATTGCTTACTGGAATTAAATTAATCATCCTCTAGAAGGCGAGTGTAATCTCCATTGCTCAGAGCGAGATCATCTTCACTTGTTGAACTAGTCACTAAACATCAGCTTCCTGGTAATTTGAGTGAAACTACTCTTAGAATTAATAATCCTGTGGTCAGACACAAATTTTTGTCTAAATCCTGGCAGTGTCAGTTAGGGATGGGCAGAAATGTAAAGAAATACAGAGTAGGCCACTCTTTAAACAAACAGAACCAGCATTTGCTATATTCTTCTTCATATATATAGTGCTACCCTGTATATGAAAATTAAGTCATTGAAATATGAACTGTGCCTTCATCAGCAAAGGAGATAAAAATTCAGTGGCTGAGTGTGCAGCTGAGGCTGTAAAATAAACTAGATGAACAAACAGTGCATCTTCATTAATAAAGTCTGTTTAATACAGATAGTACACCATGTATCTCAATTATTAAACAGATACATGGATTAGCACAGTAGGCCACAACTTGATTTGAAAAATATGCAGCTAAACCTATGACATATGTAGCTGGATAAGCAAATTATGCAAAATTATACAGCTCTCACAAACTCTATAAAATATTAACTTCTAAAATAAATCAGCCATTTGCAGTTTGATTATTAAAGAGGATAAATGCTTCTTGAACTAAATACACTTTCTTTTTCCTCCTTTCATCAAGAGTGTCTTAGAACCTAAAAACACAATTCTTCCACTTGTTCAAAATAATGCCTACCTAAGGACTTCATCCTCGGGTGAAAAATTCGGAGAACTGTATTTTTATATTTAAGAAAGAAAAGGGAGTAGTTATTTAGTTAGGTTGCTAAGTTTGCTTTGGATTCTTTTTTAATGACTTTAGAACAGCCTCACTGGAATTGATTAGGGATTAGCAGAGCTCCACCTTAACGTGGTCATGGATATTGTGACACCAGCCTGCAGATACAGAAAATGCAAAATAACGGGTTTAGATCTGAGTGTGTCAAACCAGGTGATAATCCTGTGTCACAAAATTTCTCTTGACTTTGAGAACATGTTGGGAGTTCAGGACAAGGCAGCTGTTGGGGCTCCATCCCAGCAGTGGCTCCTGGGATGTAACCCCTGTGTGATCTCTGCTTTCTGTTGGCAGGAGATGCCCCTTTCCAGTGCCAGCTGTGCCCCGCCAAGTTCAAGATCAACTCGGACCTGAAGCGGCACCTGCGGGTGCACTCGGGGGAGAAGCCCTACAAGTGCGAGTTCTGCGAGGTGCGCTGCGCCATGAAGGGCAACCTGAAATCCCACATGCGCATCAAGCACAGCACGGAGAACACCCTCAAGTGCCCCGAGTGCGACTTCCAGTGCGGCAACAAGACCAGCCTGCGGCACCACATCCGCAGCCACCAGCCCGAGCAGCCCGTCAAGTGCTCCGAGTGCAGCTACTCGTGCTCCTCCAAGGCGGCCCTCAAGGTGCACGAGCGCATCCACGGCAAGGAACGGCCCTTCAAGTGCGACCTGTGCAGCTTCGACACCAAGCAGCGCAGCAACCTCACCACCCACGTCCGCAAGGCCCACGGCGACAGGGCCAAGGGCGGCAAGCGCTCTCCGGACAAGAAGGAAGGAGAGAGGCCGAAGCAGGGCGGCTCCAGGCAGGTCGCCAAGCTGGACGCCAAGAAGGCCTTTAAGTGCGACCTGTGTGACGCGTCCTTCGTGCGGGAGGACTCCCTGCGCAGCCACAAGAAGCAGCACAGCCTGTACAACGGCTCCAAGAACAGCGAGCTGGCCGTGCTGCAGCTCCAGATGGATCCCGGCCGCCAGCCCGGCGCCCCCATCACCGTCAGCCACCTCCAGGTGCCGCTTCAGGCCGCTCAGGTGGCCCCGTACAACGAGGGCAGAGTCAAGATCATCGTGGGCCACCAGGTGCCTCCTCAGGCCAACAGCATCGTGCAGGCGGCCTCAGTGAACGTGGTGCCGCCGGGGCTGCTGGGCGCGGCCCAGGAGGAGGTGCTGGGCGGCGGCCGCCTGCAGCTGCTGGGCCAGGTCAGCGTGCTGGCCCCGGCCGCGGGGAGCGCGGGGGACGCGGGCCCGGGGGCAGAGCCGGCCGTGCTGCTCACCGCCCACGAGCAGGGCGAGGCCGGCGCCCTGCACCAGGCCCTGCTCCCCGCGGCCGCCCCCGGCCACGAGCCCCCCGCCGGCCAGGCCTTCATCGCCGGCTCCGGCATCAGCTGCTCCGACCTGGAGGGGCTCAACGCCCTCATCCAGGACGGGGCCACCGAGGTGACCGTGGTCAGTGATGGTGGGCAGAGCATCACCGTGTCCACGGCTGCTCCTCCTCCCCCCATCTTCTCGTCCTCATCCCACACTGAGGGCCCCAAGCAGAGCTACTCCATCATCCAGAGCGGGGCTCACACGGCCCTGCTGTGTCCTGCAGACTCCATCCCCGATTAGGGGCTGCTCTGGGCTCAGGGGCTGCTCTGGGCACAGTGCTGAGCCTGCAGGAATGCACAGCACACGACTGAACACAGGATTTGTCCTCCAGAGCCTCCACACTGTGTTTGTCTGTACACAAGCATCTCGTGTGTGAGGAGGAGGAGGGTGTGTTTGTATTTCTGTGCCTCTGCTGCAGTCAGAGGCCCTGCTCCTTGGGAAGCAGCTGTTGCCAGTGTCCCCAAGCAGTGACACCCCGAGTATGGCTCCTGTACTGTGCTACCTGAAGAAGAAATCCTCCCCTTGTGCTGAATTACCTCCACAGCAGCCTTGTTGTTTGATGCACACACAAAGAGATGATAACCTGAGCCCTTGTGGAGTTTGCTGGACTGAGGTCTCTCAGTTCTGTGCTCTGTGTGCATTCAGTGCTCCTGGCAGGGCTCTGAGGAGCCCCACTGCTGGCTCTGCTCCAGCCTAGGTCAAGTCCGAGGGGCTGCTCCTCAGTATCTGTAGAAATCAGAAGCCCCTGGCACTTGAAATGCTGGTGCAGAGAGCAGGGGACTGTTTTCAGAAACTAAAGGAATGTTGTTCCTCTCTCAGTAGTAACTAACTCTGTTAGCAGCAACACAAATCCTCTCTGGCGTGGTGATGGCTGTCAGAGTGCCTGTGGGTTAAAGAGAAAAACAACTGGAAATATATTTTTTACAAACACTACTTACCTTTTGTTTTTATTTTGATGCTGCCTAAAGGTGTGTTACAGTTTGGGTAAAGGTAAAGGTCTGTTACAGTTTGGGTAAAGGTAAAGGTGTGTTACAGTTTGGGTCTTCTTTTCACATTAAAGGAAAATACTGAATTTCATTTAAATTTTTTTTTAAATCTTCTAATCCAAGGTTTTTCAGCAGAAATTCGGGTTGGATCACAAGGAGATGGAAATTTATTATCATATTTAAATAATATATACAATATCTATTCATTTATTAACTATAATTTATTAATTAAATTCTTGATATAATTAAACAAATTAATCAGTTTGTGGAGTAAATATTATTAATGAATAATTAATTATTATTTCTTATTCATTAATTATATTTATATGATTTATTATGGACATTTCTCTGATGAAAGAATCCCAGGCTGTATTTTGAACTATGCAATTGCCCGTGCAAAGGTAGCACAGACTGAAAGCAGTGAATTTGCCCATCCTTGGTGGTGGAGGTGAACTCTGCAGGCAGGCTTTCCTCTGTTCCCAGTGTTCCCTGTCATCCATAGGTGGTGCCAGAGGCCCAGGGAAGCTCTGGAGCGTGCTCTGGCTCTTGGATGATATTTCCTCTTTAACGCTTCCTTGTAAAAACCATTCACAATTCGGCTTTTTGAGACGTTACCAAAAGCTCAGCTGTGAAAATCTCACTTAAGAGAAAAAGCTGCAGATAAAAATAAATGTCCAAAGTTTTCTGCAAGAATTAACCTCACAATTCATGTCAAATTGATAATATTTTGCTCCCTGTTAACGAATTTCACCCTGTTCCTAGTTGCCGTCTGTACAAGTTGGGCACTACAGGAATGCTAAAACCCGAGGGATTTTGGCAAAGCTGCTGGCTCACAGGGCAGTTCAGCTGTGCTTCCCTTGGCCAGGAGCGTCCCCTCCAGTCCAGAGCCACCCTGAAGATGCCACAGCTCTGTTATCTGCACTGCAGCTGCTCAGGAAGCCTCGAGAACCTTCTCAAGTAGGAAACCAATAGATCTGTCATATTGTAGAGACTCACCTTGGTACTGGGCCTCAGAGATAAACAGGAAAGATAAGGAAATGGTGTGAGTGAATAGGCAGAGCTTAGTGCTGCTGCTCCAGCCTGGTGTGGCTGATTGCATCATGTGAACCATCTAGAGGCTTCTTCCTCCACCCTGAGAAAAACCAGCTGAGAACCGAGGCTGACACGGGGGCAATTTCTTCTCAATTTTCCCTTCCAATATTCTGGCTTGATTTCTATGTGTGAGTGACAGTAATGGTCCGTGTGGTTTGGAGCTGGCAGGAGCAGATTGTTTTAATCTCTGATGTTCACTTAATACATTCTTCATGTTATCAGCAGAACCATCCCAGGAGGGAGCCTGGTAATTCAGAACAAGTGTCTCCTGTAGAGCTCTCCTGCTTCTGAGCACATGGTAAATAAATCCTATCCCTCCCTCTCCAGAGTTCTGCCATGACCTCAGAGCTCTGGAGCAGGCTGGCTCTTTCCCAAATATTGGGATGGATTTTTGTTCCTGCTGCCTGGAGATCCCCAAGCTCCCCTGGTAAGTGCTGGGCCCAGGAGCAGAGCTCAGGCCCAGGAGCAGAGCTCAGTGTTCAGTGCTGCTCACCCAGCACAGCCCTGGCTCCAGAGGAAAGGGAAAATCTGGATATCCCACCCAGCACAGCCCTGGCTCCTAAAGGGAAGGGAAAATGTGGATATCCCACCCAGCACAGCCCTGGTTCCTAAAGGGAAGGGACAATCTGGATATCCCACCCCAGAACAGCCCTGGTTCCTAAAGGGAAGGGAAAATGTGGGTATCCCACCCCAGCACAGCCCTGGCTCCCTCAGAGGGAGGTATAAATGTGGATATCCCACCCAGCACAGCCCTGGCTCCTAAAGGGAAGGGAAAATGTGGATATCCCACCCAGCACAGCCCTGGTTCCTAAAGGGAAGGGACAATCTGGATATCCCACCCCAGAACAGCCCTGGTTCCTAAAGGGAAGGGAAAATGTGGATATCCCACCCAGCACAGCCCTGGCTCCCTCAGAGGGAGGTGTAAATGTGGATATCCCAGCCAGCACAGCCCTGGCTCCAGAGGAAAGGGAGAATCTGGATATCCCACCCAGCACAGCCCAGGCTCCCTCAGAGGGAGGTGTAAATGTGGATATCCCACCCAGCACAGCCCAGGCTCCCTCAGAGGGAGGTATAAATGTGGATATCCCACCCCAGCACAGCCCAGGCTCCCTCATAGGGAGGTGTAAATGTGGATATCCCACCCAGCACAGCCCTGGCAGGCTCTGCTCTCTGCTCAGGTTTTTCCCAGGTTGCCCGTGGGCTCCCAGGTGTGAGTTTATGGTGTGTCACAGCCTCCCTCCTGTCTGGGGATGAACTCCTGCCTGCTCAGAGATCTGAGGTTAAACTGGGCAGGCAGAGGTGCAAAACCTGTGTGCATTTCCAATAAAGCAACCCCAGCTTTTGGGCCTTCCCAGCCCTTTGGGGTTTGCTGCTGTTCCTGACACTGCTTTTTAAAGCCAGACTCAGCTCCACACAGCTGATCCTCCAGCAGACCTGCTGAAATGTGCTTTTCTGCTGTGCTTTTGTGAGGCAGGAACATAACAGGAAAAAAGCTGAAGAAAAATTGTTTGGACCCCTTTAAGTGTGTTTTGGGGAGGCTGGTTCTGACTGAGCCCTAGCTCAATGTCCCCAGTGGGGTTTGAACTGATTAAACCTTATCACTGGTGCTGGATCTTTTAGGTGGTTTTGATAACAAAAAAAAAACTTTAACTGTTATTTGCATCAAAATGGGTGTCCCGTGCTCCAAAGCAGCCTCAGGTGTCCCATGCAGAGGTGGATTCCTGGATATGCCCAGAAAGCGCTCCTGGGTGAGGGGATGGGACCAATTCCCCACCTCAGCTGAAGCCTCAAAGCAGCAGAACAGGGCCCAAAGCTGGCTCTGTTGGGAACTGGGGAAAACCAAACTTGAATTGAGTACACGTGGGGCTTGCAATTGAAAAATTGTAATCAAAATATTTCCCAATCATTTTGGGAATGAGCTCTTTATTACTGCTGTCATCTGACTGCACTGGAAAATACCTTCTGTTGTGGGGTTTAAAATGTCAGAGACATGCCAAAATATTTTCTCTACAATACAAAGAGCAGGAGAAAGCTTGGTTGTTTTTTTTTTTTTTTATTTAGATACCTTTATTTTATTCTGTATTTCTGATTCTTTATTTGTGTTTGAAGTCAAAATATAATCAGTCATCCTTTTTGCACTGTGCTATTCTGGTGACTGCAAAAATATTTTCTGTGTCCTCAATGCAAGACCTCTATCCTATAATTTCAGGAATATTGACTGGCTACTCTAATGGCTTTTTACATCTCCAGTTGGAAAATCTTTAGCCTTGTTATTTAAATTTTAAGAAGAGAAACCAATATTGTTACAAGAAACTGATGTCTCCTGTCACTTCCCCAATGACCTTTCATGAGGTGATAAAGGTTTCTATAGTGACCCGAGGAAATGATGTCTCAGGTATCAGCGTGAATTAAAAGTCTGTGGCAGGAAAAGCTTTCTTTTCTCTCAGGTATCCAGTTCTGCCTTTGTCTTTATTCCAGTGGCTGGACATGGAGAAGGACTCATAAAACATCCAGTATTTGGTTACAGGGCTGTCTTTAGAGGCTTCACAATGTTGTAGGGAAGGAAAAACGGCCATGGCAAAGCAGAGGTGGATTTTTTACAAGCTGTGTCCATGGGACCACTGAATTCTGTACCTGTGGGATCAGCCAGTTTGTTCCACAAGCCTCAGGAGCTGTGTTTGCCTCTCCAAATCCAGGAATTGTCATTGACTGCAGATTCAGCTGTGACAGAGGTGTTCAAGTTCCTCGATTCAGACCTTGTGTAAACTTACCTTTAATTCTGAAAGTGAAAGCTCTTGGTTGGTGAGAGTGGCTGCATTTTGTAGGTAAAAGTTGAACATGATCTGGGAAATAATTAACGGAGGGCCTGCAGAGTGCTTTAAGGTATTTTTATTTGGTTGTTGTCTTTTGATTTGGTTTTATTTTAAAGACACAAGGATGCATTTCTGCCTTCTTGTGCTGCTGGGTGAAACAACCTGTTATCAATGTCTTCCAGTTTATCCAACCTGATGTGAGACTCCTAAAAAAGCCTTGGAGAAACCTCCAGCGTTTTCAGCTTGAGTTTCCCATTGATGTCCTCCAAAGTGAAGGAAAGCTGATAAATCTTTGTGCTGTCTGTACTGGCAGGGTTTGAAGTCAAGGCTGGCCCTGGTCCCTGGTGCTCTGAGCTGTCAGACAATTTTCCATCACTTTGCTCCCCAAGCCCTGGGTCAGCAGAGGCAGAGCAAGGCCAGCCCTGAGCCCTCACCTCCTCTGCCTGGTGGTTGTATTTGCACTTTCTCCATGTCAGACTGAAAGAAAAAATCCTCCCCACACCTTTTCCTAGCACAGGTCTCAGCTTCCTCCTCCCGAAGAGTGGCTGCACTTCCTGCCACAATTAATTATTGGCCGTAATTCATGATTCTATCGGCAATATCAGTACATCAGCTATCATTCCTGCACTGGAGCTGTGCTGCTGGACTCTCCACCTGCAGAAGGTGCCTCAGAAGGATATGGTGAGGATGGGAATAACTTGGATACCTCAGTGATGAGCCAGATGCAAATTCCCAGATAGATCCTGGAGATAGTCACATCTCCTGATGGCCCAGAGGAAAATCTGAAAGAACAGGAATGCATAAAGCTCAGCTGCATAATGCATGGCAGTCATAATTAATAGATTAAAGTTCTTTGTGAAACATGCTATTTTATTCTAATAAAGGGAAGGCACTACAAATGGTGACACAGTTTTAACAGAGCAGCAATGTGAGATGCCATGTTAGAGTTGTAAAGCTAAAGAGGTGATAAAAATGTACCTCGGGTTTAAATTTTTACAAGGCTGATGTAAGACTTATTACCTTAAATAGCAGCACTTTTCCTTGTCTCTGGGCACGTTGGATCCTTCTGGCTCTCAAAGTACATTGAATTGCTGGGGCATTATTAAAAACTTGCTGCTCAGTTCTGCCTAAAAAGTGCAGGATTCATCCTGTGAATCACTTTGCCTTAACAAATGTTAAATTTTGCTTTTGTTGTAAAATCATGCAGATCGGCCATTGATAGAACTTTAATTGGCTGGGGATGCTCATGATTTTTTTCCTTTAAAAAAAAAAAAAGCCTGCCAGCAAAATTGCTTTTTGGTGATGACTCTGCTTGAAAAGTGCTCTGCAGGGGCCCATTCCCAATTGATTATCTTTCACAGCTAATAGCTTCAAAGGCTATTTGGTGGACAGTCCAGTTTTACATTTAAATGTAAATCTCGATAGCCTTGACAGACTGATGGTCAGAAAAAAGAAAGGTAAAACCAGTAAAATGGATGTACAGCTGCTATAACTTTCACCAGCTCCTCCAGGGGCAACTGGAGTGAAATTTAAATGGTTGCAGTCTGACAAAGCTCTTGGGAGGGGATGGAGGGTGGGAATTCCCTGGGATGCAGCATTAATAAGGTGCCGAGTGGCCTGGCAGCCCTAAAAGTTCAGTGTGGTGTCAGTGGCTCCCGTTTGTGCTGGCCCTGGGGTCAGGAGGGGAGTTCAGAGCTCTGGAGCCACCTGGGCAAAGGCAGACCTTGGATGGAGGCACAGCAGGGACGTTCCTGGCCAGGGCAGGGGACACATGCCAGGGGGGCCAGCCCTGCTGGCCTGGGCATGGCACAGGTGCCACAGCCCCCTGGGACCAGGGCTGAGTGCGACCTGAATGGTGAGAGCCCTTAAACCCCAGAGCCACTGGGCTGAAGAGACCTCCAGGATCACCCAGCCCAGCCCAGCACCTCGGGCAGGCCCTGGCACCCAGTGCCACATCCAGGCTGTTCAAACACATCAGGGATGGCAACTCCACCACCTCCCTGGGCAGCCATTGCAGAACTTCATCACCTTTCTGGAAAAAAACCTTTTCCTAATCTCCAAAATTTCCTAATATCCGGCCTAAATTTGCCTTGGTGCAGCTTCAGGCTCACTAGAGTGAGTGCTCTCATTCTCACTCATCATCCCTGGGAGGAAGGGAGGACAGGGAGCTCCTCAGCCCCCAGACACCTCAGCAGCTCTGAGGAGGTGCCTTTTCCCTCAATTTTTAATCTTTGCTGCCATGGAAACAGAGCACAGACACTCACTGCTCCTTCCCACTGCCTGCTCCTCAGGGCCAAACAAGTCTAGAATTTTCCAGGCTCCCAAAGGAAGGGACAATGAGGGAGAGGAAGGGAGAATGGTCAGTGTAGAACCCATTGAGAAACTGGAGCTCAAGGAGGAAGCCCCTGGCACGGGCTGGGCAGGATTTTGGGGCCCTCCAGGTGGGCACAGGGAGGGAAGCCCAGCTGGCCCCTGGCAGTGCCTGAGCAGCTGCAGAGCAGTGTCAGCAGAGTATCCCAGTGGGAATGAATCCCCTTTTCCTCCCCAGGTAGGTAAATCTGAAATAACAAATCCAGCTCTCAATCCAACAGCTGTGAAAAGGGAGGATCCATAAAACCCATGGGCAGAAATACAAGTTTCTAGGTGTATTAAGCTCTGAATAAATTATCCATGTGGCCACTGAACTTTGCAGTGATCTTTCCACGGATTTCAGGTCAGATCCCTCCTTAAAATCTGCTTTGTGAAATGACTGGTACAGAAACCAGAAACGATCAGAAGCAAAAACTTGACTTGTTCTTGCACCTTTTGGCAGTTTCCTGCTCTGGGTTCAGCTTTCACCGATTTATTCCAGAGGCCTTTGGCCCATTGGTGCAGAACTGGTCCATTTGCATGTGCAAATTTCTATTCTTTGCCCTGTCTCTGTTCCATTGTGTGAGTTCAGTTTTTGCATTTGGTAAATAGAAATACTTTGTATTTGGAGAAAAAACTGGGCCACACACACAAATCTTCTGTTTACTACAAGTAACAGCAAGTAGTAAAAAAAAAATAAACAAACATGTTCCCCATTAAATCAGTATCAATTCACACAGAAAATCCACTTCATCAGAGGTTTTCCCTTTTGTGTCTGTCCATGTTATAAAGATGTTAATTTCTTTAAATCCCAAGGACTATCATTGTTTTAGCTCATATTTAGACACAGAGACTGTACCATAAAATTAAGAACATTCCTCCCTCTCCTTCTGCACTGTTATTGGAGGAAAAAAATTTACAAAGCAGAATTTCCTTGAAGGGGACTTCCCAAAAACTTTTAAATTTGTAAACATTTAAGAGCCGTACATCATTTAAATATCGTATATCGTATATTAAATATCGTAAATAAAGTATAATGTCCTGCATTCATGCTGGGTAAAACTCTGGGTGTTGATTACTTTTCTGTGAGCTGTTTATTCTGAAGGAGCACGGTATCACCGAGGCAATCAAAGCAGTTTGGGGCATGGGGCTGTTTAGCATCCTGCTGATGAGTTATGCCATCAATACCAAACTGATTTCCAAGATAAACCCAACTGAGGCATAACAAAGCCCGAGTGATGGCCAACTGTGCTTATGTGATCATCTTACAGTGGTTACACAGCTCAGAGCTGCTTTTATCACCGGCCTGGTGATGCATTTATTGTGGCCTTAGCAGAGAAAAGGATTCAATTAAAAAGGCATCGTGGTGTTATCAGCCAAATTCTTCAGCTCAGCTCCTGGTCCTGGTCGTTAAAGCAGTTACTCGGTTTACACCGAATGAATCGAAGAAAAATGGAAGCAGGAGTGATTTGTTAGAAAAGCAAATAGATGTGGGTACAGTTGCAGAGGAGGACGTGAGCATCTCCCATGTACAAACAGCTGCTAATCTTATCAATGCACAGATGCCTCCGTGCTGCATTTAAAAGCAAGCTGCCTTTATTCCAGCTCCCACTCCATTGAAATCTGCTATAAATACCGACTTTATAACACTGACCCAATGTATAAATTGCTCAGTTCAAAAGAAAAGCTTTTTTGGAGGAAGGGGGGACCGGAGTAAAGGCAGTGTGCTGTAAAAGCTAAGTGGTTTTATTGGCACTTTAAAATAGCCTTTCTGCTGGACTCTGTCAGCTCTGATTATATATAACAACACTGGTTATGTATTAAAAATGTGTGTCAATAGCTGTGGCAGCACTGTGATTTGTCATTTGTGTGCCAGAGGTCCCAACAGGCTCGATTGACAAAATCTGGCCATGGCTCAGAGGGATCACACAGGGGGGATGTGTTTGGCTGGCAAGTTGATAAAAGAGGAGCTATCTCAGTGATTTAAACAAGAAACTTCATGGAAATGCCAGTGCAGGCTGCACTTGCACACATCTCAGAGCCCTCTCCTGATGCCAGCAGAGGAGCTGAGGCTGCCACAGGGCAGGAGCTCCTTGCAGGAGTTTGTCAGTCAGGTGGTGAATTAAACCTCGAGTAAAGAGTAAGGGCAAGTGAATTCTATTTACACAGGACGTGCAATGCGTGCCCTCATATACAGAGCTGTGAACTGCTGCTCCCAAAGCACCTCTGCAGAGGGAGTCCAGGTGTATTTCTGTTACACCTTGTGTTTTCCACTGACTCAAAAATACCAGACCTTTTTTTTATGTGAGAGTACAGCCAGGATGGAGCCACTCAGACATCTCATCTCTCCTAGACGCCCTGAACAAGCAGCGCTGAAAGCAAGCTGTATCCAAATAGCTTCCACAGAGCAGGCAGGCTTTTCAAAGCCTGCTTTCAAGCCAGGAGTGGATATAAAACAGGGAATAAAGCCTCCCTGCACTGGACACGAGCAAAGCTGTCCTCAGGCAGCAGGTGTGGAGCCTGTTCAGTGCAGGGAGGGCAACCTCTGCTTTTCAGCAGCTTGTTCAGCCTGCGTGTGAGCTCACAGGCTGGGAAATGAAACATCCCCCAGGACAGCTCCCCCTTTGAATCCTCTCAGCTGTATCCTACATAAATTACGCTGTGCTGAGACTGGAGGAAGTAATTTAATGCTGGAGCTCTGCAAAGGCTCTGGCTGCTGCTTGTGCTGAGGTGTAGCTGTGTTATGCAGTACAGACAAACAGGGACTTTTGAAGACCCCCCCTCTTCCTCGGAGTCTCCCACGGGGGTGAGATCAGTGAGATTTTGTTGATAATTGCTGAGTACTTTGGTTTCTCTTTGGACCATCCTCAGCTGAGGGCCAAGCCCAGAGGATCACCCAGCTGCTCCTCGTCCTGGCTGAGATCTCCACAGGTGGAGAACGTTCCCTTCATCCTTTTCTCTGGATATTCCAGCTCCACCCCCCCAAACCCACCTCAGGTGCATCCTCCAGGCCTGAGCAGTGCCTGGAGTGTGAGAGAGCTGCTCCCTGCTTCGCTGCCCTCCTGGGCACCACCCTGGGTGGTGTTTGCAGTGCTTTCTGCAGCACTCTCTGCCCTGCTGCTGCTCTGGGCCACCCTCCTAAAGAAAATGGTGTTGTTGTGGCTGCTCACAGCTCTGCTGCAAGCCAGGCTGCTGGGGCCAAGCTCCCAGAGGCTCCAGGACAGAGCAGGAGCAGCAGCAATGTTTGGAAGCACCTGGGGGAACCTCCCGGCCCTGGGACAGAGTCTCCTGCCCGGTATCAGCCCTGGCTGATAGCACTGAGTCCTCCTGTGGATGGGAAACGTCAGGATTATCACTGCAGGGTGATAAAAGTGGCCTTGTTCTGCTTATAAAGCACCTTCTGCTCTTCCAGTGGCGTGCAAATAGAAGGTAAATGAAATCCTCTTTTGAAAACATTTTTGTTTTAAAGCTCCTTTTATAACCTGGCAGCCCAGAGTGATGGGGACACAACCCAGTGGGGCTGCTCCCATCCTGCCTGCTCTCTCTGAGCACAGGGAAGCAGCTTTCTCTGGGTTTGAGTCACAGCTCTGAGTCTCCCTAGGGAAGTTTCTCCTCTGCATCGATCCACAGCGAAGTGAAACTCAGCAGCCTGAGCTGGGCTTTGCAAACACTCCCTGGAAGGACAAGAAATGTCTCAGACATGCCCTTCTGTTCTGTTCAGAGACCCTGCTGCTCAGTTTACAAGTGGAAAAACTGTTAATAGCATGGGGAGGTTATATTTTTATTATTGTTCTTTTCAAACAATTTGATCTTTCTTTGTAAGCGGCGTATTTTGCCCCAGTCTGTGCGTACCCAGCCGATCCCCAGCAGCGCCCAGGTGTTTGTGGCCGAGCTCTGGGGCTGTGTAACACGAATCCATCCCCTCAGTTCTGTGAGCAGCCTTAAGATGTCACTGCCCGCCTTGGCCGGGCTGCGGCCGCCGTGCGCGGCAGGAAACGCGCTGTTATTTTTAACACATCTCCTCCTCCGGCAGCGACAGACAAGGTGCTGATGGCAGCTGCCTGCTCTTGCAGGCACTCATTAACTCCCCGAAAAGTCCCTTTCGCTTCCATTTCCTTCTGCTGAGCCCGGCGCTGGAGTGCCCGGAGAGCCGGGAAGGAGAGCTCATCCTGGGATGGCATGGGCTGGGATAGAGATGGGCTCTGCCTGATCCTGTTCCTGCTCCTGGAGAGCCCGGAGAGCCGGGAAGGAGAGCTCACCCTGGGATGGGATGGGCTGGGATAGAGATGGGCTCTGCCTGATCCTGTTCCTGCTCCTGGAGAGCCGGGAAGGAGAGCTCACCCTGGGATGGGATGGGCTGGGATAGAGATGGGCTCTGCCTGATCCTGTTCCTGCTCCTGGAGAGCCGGGAAGGAGAGCTCACCCTGGGATGGAGCTGGGCTCTGCCTGATCCTGTTCCTGCTCCTGGAGAGCCGGGAAGGAGAGCTCACGCTGGGATGGAGCTGGGCTCTGCCTGCTCCTGCTCCTGGAGAGCTGGGAAGGGGAGCCCATCCTGGGATGGGGCTGGGATGGAGCTGGGCTCTACCTGCTCCTGTTCCTGTTCCTGGAGAGACGGGAAGGAGAGCTCACCCTGGGATGGGGCTGGGATGGAGATGGGCTCTACCTGCTCCTGTTCCTGTTCCTGGAGAGCCGGGAAGGAGAGCTCACCCTGGGATGGGGCTGGGATGGAGATGGGCTCTGCCTGATCCTGTTCCTGCTCCTGGAGAGCCGGGAAGGAGAGCTCACCCTGGGATGGAGCTGGGAAGGAGAGCTCACCCTGGGATGGAGCTGGGCTCTGCCTGCTCCTGCTGAGCCAGGAAGGAGAGCCCATCCTGGCAGGGATGGGGCTGGGCTCTGCCTGCATCCTGCAGCCCTGCGAGGGCTGGGCACCTTCCCTGGCAGCCTTATCCAAACACCTCTCTGCCTTTTTCTCTCCCCTTTCCCGGCCTTATCCAAACACCTCTCTGCCTTTCTCTCCCCTTTCCCAGCCCTGTCCTTTCTCCAGGTTCAGCACTCTCTGCTCTCCCTGTGCTGAGCTGCTGAGCCTCTCCCCGGGCTCTCCTTGTTCCCAGAGGTTCCTTGGCCAAAATAACCACTGAGAACCTCCAATGATGTTTAAATTAAATGTGTAGTGCCCATCATGCCGACACCCACAGAGCTGGGATTGGTGCCAGAGCTCTCTTTGCTTGAGAAGTCCTTGGGCACTCCCATGAGTTGAGCTGAACATGGAATTTCTACTCCAATGTATTCAGAGATGCTGCAGGTACCCTGAGCATCTGGCACTGAATCAAGGTTAAACTGGGAAAGAGGTTCTACTTTTCATCCCCTTTGCCCATATATACAATTGGTAGATATAGAAATACACATCGATATTTGAATATTTAAAATCTATAAAAATAGAAAATATTTATAGGAAAAAAATATTATTTTAAAAATATTTTGTCAGATGTTGCAGTTTGAGCGCTCCTTGCCCTGTTTCCTGCCCAGCCAGTACAACACAGCAGGAACAACTCCATATCTATATCTAATTCATTGGAATAAAATCCATGTATAAATTCACATTAAAGCATACTTCTCTGAAGTACAAATCTGTGACAAAACCCATCACATCTGTTGGTCTGGAATTTTTAAAAAATTTATAATTTTTTAATATTTTAATTTTTTAATTTTAATTTTTAAATTTATTTTAATTAATTTTTACTTAATTCTTTAAATTTGTATTTATTTATTTATTTATTTGCAGGGAAAGCTGCTGTCTGCCAGATTCCCCCGAGTTCTCTGTACTGGGAGAGACTCTGGGCAGTGAGGGGAGCTGCACCCCTTTACCAGTGCTCATTAATGAGGAATATAAGTGAGGATGGAAAGAATTGCCTTGGTGTTGAGGAGTGGAACGTTGAAGCGTTGGCGTTAAACGTTCAGATCTCCAAGAAAACAATGTATCCACATCTTATAAAATGGATGGCTTTAAAATAAAACAAGGAATGGATGGTAAACAGCAGAGTGTGGAAAAGCGCAGCGAGGGAGGGTGTGCTGGCTCTGGGGCAGAGCTCTTGATTCAAGGTTTACTACTCGACCATGGCTTCATGAACCTTTTTGTGACCCCGAGCAAGTTACTCCCATCTCACTATTCTTCCATTTCCTCTTTCTGTAAAATGATATTAATAGCACTTCAGCTGCAGAGCAGGTTTATTGTACAAGGCTTAATGAATGTTTGTCTCCCTGTGATTGAGATTCTTTCCTGCTGGAGGCAAGAATTTTAAGCAGGTTGATTAAGTAGAAAAGGTCCCTACCTGAAGCTATTATTAAAAGCAGAAGGAATAATTTCTTAGGGAATTTTTAATCTTATGTGTATTACAATTGGCAAAATACAGCAGCTTAGTTCCTCTGCTAGTTAGCAACTTTAGTTTTGTTTCTGCCAGAAATTCTGCTGGGGGATGCTCTGAGTTTTGAAATGATCCAAGGCAGACCCTGCTAAATTCTTCTTGCTCTGAGGAACAACAGTGACACGGTGAGAAAATGTGTCACTGTACCAGCACTGCACACGGAGCTCTGGAACTGTAGCAAAGAGGAATTTTGGGTGTTCAGACAGACCCAGTCCTCCTCCCTAAGGCTGTTCCTGTGATGCTCTGAGGTTTGAAGCTCTGGGACGTGCAAAACTCGGTGCTCACAAGGAGCAAACTCAGCTGCAAACAGGGGCTGGGTGAAAAAGGCTGTGCTGGGTTCAAAACACCAAATCCAGCCAGGAGGGAGCACTGAAGGCAGCCCTGGGACACCCTGAGTGCCTCAGGGAGGCAGCAGCACCCACCTGTGCTCACCTGTGCCGGAGATCCCAGCAGCATCCCAAACGTCCTGGCCTGGGAAAGAGGATTGGGGATGCAATAGTTAGGGAGAGATCAGCACCTGAAATAAATCAGTAAATAAACTGGTAACGAGAAAAATTGCAAGCGTGCATTCTTTTTTCAGAACTGTCCCTTCAAAAATGTCTTTAATAAACCTGGAATTAAAAGCTGCATAAATGTGCAGTTTCCCACCAAACCACCCCTGCAACTGTTATTAGGAAGACACAAACACACTGCCCACGTCTGAGAAATGAAGGACTAAGGATGGTAAAAGAGGTCCTGGTCCAGGAAAGAGGATTCCCACTGTGCCCAAAGCTGTGGCTGTGCCCTCCTGTGCCAGCTCACACTCACATTTAGCAGCCCTCCCTGAGCCAGAGCTCTGTTCACAATGAACCTCCCTGCCCCACTGAGGAGGGCTCACAGCGAGAGGAGCTGTGAGCAGTTGTGTGAGTTCCAGCTCTGCTCTGGGGCTGTCATGGAAAGCTTGGCAAAGATTTGGGCAGTGCCCACGGGAGTGTGGTGGTGGGGCAGGATTCTAAAGCTGCTGCTGGTGGCAGAGACAAAAGCTGGGATGTTTTAAGAGTTAGGCCCAACAGCATGCACAGTGCTGCCATTATTATACAAACAGGGCTTAAAGTCCTTGTCTTTCTCCCCGATGTGTTCAAAGTAGTTGCACTGGTTAATAAAAACCAGGGACAAGTTTTGGGTTTTGTCAGAAAATGGAGTGGCTGGAGTCTCTTCAGAAGCTGTGGGATGTAATTCTGTTAATAACTGCAACTCATAGCTGAGAAAAAGAGTTCCCTTGGTAGAACTGAAATGGCCAACAGAGGCTTTGTAAAACCTGCAGAGAGAGAGAAAACAGGGGGCTGTATCAAGGAATATTTTAGCATTGGCCAGCAAATCTTCCTTTTTGTCCCTCTTTACGTTGATTCAGTGCCCTGATGCTTCCTCCTGAAGCTGCTCTGGCTCCTGATCCTGGTAGCAGCTGTGGAATGGGCAGATCCAGTCAGGATCAGTGGTGGGGACGCTGCAGAAAGGGGCTCAGAGGTGCTCCTGGGGGCACATCCAGAGCTCCCAAGAGAATCTTAAACCTAAAAATGGAGTTGTATTTCTCTTTCTACAAGGCTGATTAAGGATAAACTGTCTAATTAAGAAATTATACTTAAATTATTTTTACTTTACTTCAATGACTAACTGCTTGTGTTTCGCAATGTGGACTTTTTTATCTAATTACACAGTACAACCTAAGCTCATGAAGAAGAAGGTGAAGAGGAAGGAGTAGCTTCCATATGAAAACTTCCATCTTGTTGTTTTATATATATTGCGACATTCTAAACCTTTAAACTCTGAGTTTGTTACTATGTGATATTATACACTTCTATTCAAAGCACACACTCATAATCTCAGTTTTATTATTTAATTTTGGAATTTCTCTTTATGGCCTCAGCTCACATGTAGTGTTCTCTTGGAGGTCAGTGTCTGCTGCTGCCCCTGGTGCCACCACCCTGGTGCCACCTGCAAGGGGGCTGCTGTAAAACCCATCCTGGGCCACTTTTGCTGGGCGTTGGATTCAGATCACAAATTAGGCTCAGCTCTGTGAGGAGACTTTTGAGGGTCTAAATGAATTCATGGTTTGCTGATGT
This sequence comes from Agelaius phoeniceus, assembly GCF_051311805.1. Classification (NCBI taxonomy): domain Eukaryota; kingdom Metazoa; phylum Chordata; class Aves; order Passeriformes; family Icteridae; genus Agelaius; species Agelaius phoeniceus. Next base: position 14,872,449 of record NC_135281.1, read on the forward strand.
TTCTGTGCTAGCAGTAATGTGTTCTTTCTGTTTGGCAGAGCAGTTAAATGTTCAGTGTCAGCCTAATCCTTCTGATGTCTGGGAGGCTTTCATTTATGAAATCCTCAGGTTATTCACATCCTGCTCATGTAGAAGTGACTACAAAATTAGCATGAAATCTCCCAGCAGAAATCAGAGGTTTCATGGAGCTTTTGCAATGAAAGAACAATAACAACAATCATTTCTTGAAACCTCTTCACAATGTCATACTACACTTAGGACGTGTTTAAAACATTAAATAGATCTTTCCTGTCATTCAGTTCTTTCCAAATAAATTGTGAGAATCTAATTCAGAGGGGGTTTGCTTCCATTACCTTTTGGCATTCTGAGGCTGTGATAATCTTCCCCATGTAAAAATATGTTTAATAAGCTATAAAACTGCATTCTGTCCTCTTTTCCCTGTTATGGGGATCCATCAGCATCAGAACTGCACATATAAGCATGTACTCAAATGGAACCTGCAGGGAAAATCAGATTTACCATCTTCTTTCACAAAGAATCATGTTTTTCTCGGGCTGTTTGCAGAGGTTTTAGAACCCATTAAAAACAGAGCTCCTCTTTTACCATCCTTAGTCCTTCATTTCTCAGACGTGGGCAGAGTGTTTGTGTCTTCCTAACAACAGTTGCAGGGGTGGTTTGGTGGGAAACTGCACATTTATGCAGCTTTTAATTCCAGGTTTATTAAAGACATTTTTGAAGGGACAGTTCTGAAAAAAGAATGCACGCTTGCAATTTTTCTTGTTACCAGTTTATTTTCTGATTTATTTCAGGTGCTGATCTCTCCCTAACTATTGCATCCCCAATCACTTTTCTGCCATCAGAGGAAACACTCAGAAAAAGCTGCCATTGCCCCTCCAGGTTTCTCGTTGGCCAATTGGAGTTTTTGGCTCTTTATCCTGTTGATTAAAAGAACAGCTGAGAGAAGTCAGAATGCAATGCATTTAAAGAGCTGCCACACCCAGCTCTGCTCTTTGCTTTACTCTGATTAATTTAGCAAATGAAAAACCCCTGTAAACTCACATATTTTTGCCCATAGCTGCTCTATAGTTCGCAGTAAGCCTTGGGTAAACGGGCCTGGAGATAACAAAATCAGTACAACAAAGGCTTCCAAAAAGCTTTGTGTTGAAAAGTGGGGTTCTGTAAAGTAACATTTTGTGCTGGGGCACATAGATGGTATGAAATGGAACAGCCCTTTTGGAGAAGCTGCCTTTAATTCGGTGTATGAGAAAAACAACTGTCACTGTTTACACTCCTCGCTCAAGGTAAGCGTGTTTGTCTAAAGTATTACCCCAGCCTGCCTTGCAAACACTCCAAGCTTGCTTACCATTTTTCTATATATAGACTGCTCTGTGGAACTGTCTTTATCAAAACTTTGGGGGAAATCTTTAACAGGATCTGAGAGACTTGCCTAATTTATGCAGCCATCTATTCTCCTCCTATTGATTCCCTCCGTGATATATGTTTATCCTCGCTGCCTGTGAAAACCTGGAATTAAAACCGAAGCGTTTCTGTTTTATGCCTGTAATTGCGGGTAGAGAGGAGATGGGGGTTATGCATAAAAGCTGTAATCTCTTTAGTGAGCTTTAAACAAATCATCCTGTAAATCCCAACACAAAACCACGCCACGTTTACAAGACAGACGCTTCCAAACAGCAGACCCTTACTTCACCACAGTTTTTTGAAACTATTTTAGAGGCCCATTCCCACACCTTTCGCGCTGAAATACCCAAAAATGAAGCAGCTCCCCGATTTGAGAGGGTACAGAGAGACTGGGGGAGAGACGTGGTCCCCGCATCAAAACCATCCTGGAGAGATCAGCCATGGGCGATTTAAATCTTCCCTGGTTTGTCTCTTTGTTTGCTGCTCGGAATGCCACTGATAGCTGCTTTGTCTCTCTAATTGTTTTAATTAGCCGCCCAGCGTGCCCCGCAGCGGGGCGGGCACCGCGGCAGCTCCGTGCCCTTGTCCGCCCATTGTCTCCTTTCCACGGCCGCTGCTGCCGGGCAGGGCACAGAAACCTGCCCCGCTTTGCCTGTGCGAGGCACGGAGCGAGGAAAGGCGGCACGGAGCGAGGAAAGGCGGCACGGAGCCTTCGGGGACGGTGCCATCGCCGCCCATGGTGCGCGGATCGCACAAAGGGAGCGCTGCCCGCACGGACGGGGCTTCCCACGAGTCCTGTCGGCAGCAATTGGGCCGATATTTACGGCACTTACTGTGCTCTCCTCTCGGCAGAGCGCTTCTAAGTTATTGTTTCTTTGGCTCTCTGGTGTTATTTGTTCTTGTTGACCACATCCTTCTTTTGTAAGTGGAAATCTGGACGTTCAATTATGATGTAGATCTGCAACTCATTAACAGTAGGCTTTGGTGCTGTGGCCGTTTGAAGACAATTTTGTCATTTAACTTGTGGGAACTTTTGGCAGTGTGTATGTTCTGGGGGGGAAAGAAACTCAAAACCCAAAAGTTTGGTTTTAAAGTTTATCAATAACATCAAAACCTCAAAGCCTTTCATAGTGTAGTCTGTGCCGTCCCGTTCCCCCCCTCCAAAAAAAAAACCAAAAAAAATTTTAAAAAACAAAAGAAAACGACCGCAGAAAAAGAAACCTGTGCCTGGGATAGAGGAACGTGACTAGAGAGAGGTGCTCTGTGAAAGCACAAGTTTCCTTTGGAGTTGGTTTGTTCGAATTAGCCCAAGGTCAGTCCTCGCCGATTCCTGCCCCACTTCAGCTGCTCTCTGGGCATTAATAACAGCATGTGCTGTGTTAGCCAGGACTCCAGGCCGGGGCTCTCAAAGGGAGCAGTTCGGATGTTCCCCCTCTGGGAGTTTTAGCTCATTATTCTGTGTGCTCCATCCCACTGCTCTCCTTGAAACGTGCCCACGATAATAAAGGATTACTTTGGGATTTGATGGACTGGATTGAGAGAATTTTCTGCTCAGAGTTGAATGGGAATCCTAAACGCCTGGCGATGTCTGTGGTGTGCTAACCTAAAGGCGCTGCTGCTGTTCTGTGCTGCCAATCCTTGCCCTTTCCTGTGGCTGGAGGGGTGTTAGAAAGGTGTTGGTGGGGGAGGCCTGCGAGTTCTCTGTTAGAACCAACAGACAAATAACATCACCTCGAGAGGAGAGGGAGGGACAGGGGCTCCTTCAGGAGGGGGAGCAGCAACACATTCCCTGCCCGTTTTACCCCTCTTTGAGATAAGAGCTAATTTCAGTTTCTCTGCTCCATTTCCTTGGCTGTCAGATATGAGGGGACAGAGAGGGGGCTGCAGTTTGCCTCAGCACTGCTCAGTGCTGTTGGTGGGATGGGGAGTGGCAGAAATTAAGTTGTCTCAAGATTTATTGATTTTTACTTACATTTATAAGTCATGAAGCAAAAATCTTGGATGCAGATTTCTTGTTTGACCTTGGGCACCTTGTTCAGGCCATGGAGAGCCTCAGCCTCCTCCCCAGGCAGAAGCTGTGGCTCCTTTTGCTTTTCTAGAATGAGGCTAAAAGCCACTAAAGATTGCAAAGAGCTCAGAGGCTACTCTAAGTAAAGCTTTTGGGGTTGAGAGGAAGAAATCTGAGAGTATCTCTGATGCCAGTGCTTAGCCAACCTTTACAGAAAAACAAGTAATCTTATTTATATCTGTTTATGTCTATTTGTTTCCCTTCTCCAAATAGAAACAGAACTCTGGAGTGGCACTCAGGCTCAGCTGTGCTATGCCATGGGTGCCAAACTGGTACTTGTAGGTGATATTTGAGCATTTTAATCAAAACTGAATCAGTTAAACACTGCAAACATCTTTGCACTGTGAAATCATGCACTTGCAAACTGTGAATTTAAATTTCTGGAGTCTCCATGTGGTTTACTCTGAATTTGGATGTGCATTTACTGCAGGCAGCAGTGGTGGCACTGCTGATTGGGCAACTCAGTTTGGATGAATTGATTTCCTGATGTATTCATGGACAATGCCTGTACAACCTAAAGACACAATTTGGTGTTTTATGCTGTTTTATGTGCCAGATGCTGTGGCCATCTCTGATGAGCCTGCGTGTAAAGCAGGAGCTGCATTTCTGTGGTGCCATTGCGGGGCAGTTGTTGGGCAGTTTTTTCTCTCCAGCCTGGAGCAGTGTTGTGATAATGCTCACAGTGTGGTTTCACTGGGGGGAAGTTGGCTGAGCACTTGGATTCCATGCCTGCCTTGTAAAGGCACAAAACCAGAACAAGCTGAACCCAGAAAGAATTCCCTGCCTGCAAAAAGCTTGTGGAAAAAGGCAGAATTGCCCCAAAGGAAGCCTGACGTGTTATTAAGAGATTAATGTGCTCTTTGTGATTAGGATGGAGCCTTTGGTCTGGAGCCGTTTTTCTTTTCAGATCCACAAACCTTGTTCACTGGTTATTTACTAGATGAAGGCTCCTATAAAGCACCAGTGCAGAGCTTTTTGTGTCCCTCCATGTGAGTCACAATTTATAAATAATGGCTGTGTTTCCAAAGGAGCCCTGAGCAGAGCTCTGCTGGGTGAGGCAGTGTCTCAGCTGAGACACTTTAATTAACTCCTACTCAGGAGATGCTGCCCAGCCAAGGCCATCCCAGTGCCAGCAGCAGTGGTGGTGCCATGGAGAGCTGGCTCAGTGCTCCATTGAGCACTTTGGACACATGATGGTGTTTTGTGCTGGAAATCTTGCATGGGGAAGCTCTGTGAGCTCTGGACCCTGGCAGGAGGAGCAGGGCCTGACTCTGGGCCTCTCCTCTCCCCAGGCAAACCCAGGTGTTGGAGACTGTAAAGAAAAAGGTGCCCTGGCAAAGCAGAACATATCCAGGCTTACATTGCTGGGTGTCACTGGGGCTCTGGCTGACCCAGCCCTGGGCTGGGGAGGTGGAGATGCCCATGGAGAGGAGGGGGGGTCACCTGTTGGGAACACACCCACCTTGAGGGACCAGCATCAAAGCCACTGTGCTGGGGAGGGGCTCCTGTCCCTGGGGTGGGCAGGGTCACTGTAAACCTGCTCTGGGGCTGGGCTGGGAGAAATCCGTGCTAAAAATGCTCATTTCTTACACAAGAGCTCTTGTAGTAATGCATTGACCCAAAGGCAGCTTGAGTGTAAACAACTAATTGGAAAGGTCGAGTGATTATTTTCTGGTTTTCATTTTGAGCTAGATGGTGAAATGTTTACATCTCCTATAGATATGATTGATGTGGAGAGCAAACAAGAAAAAAATCCTTTGCTGGGTCAACAGGTTACTTAGAAATGTGTAGAAAGGTTAATCCCAAAGCTTCTGTCCTTCTTAAGTGACCATTGTTATTTATGTATTCATAACCCTGGAAAAATCATAAGGACCTTTCCCCCCACTCCAGGAAGTTATACTCCTGCATTTACCTGTTACAAATGACTAACTAAAGTAATCCACAATTTTTATGACCTCTCACTGCACTTTCAAATGAGATTTTCCTGCTTTGTGAGAGCTTGCTGAGGTATTACTTTCTGCTCAGGTGTAACTGAAGTCCTGGGTCATCCATTCAGGAATGTTGTTGCCTGTGAGATATTAATTGCTTCTCAAACCTCAGAGCTGCTCCAGCTCCCAAAGGTTAATGGAGCAGATAGATTTAGGACATGTTCCTAACCACACAGGTTATCCTCCCTTCCAGAAATATGACACTCGCTGAGATGGGTCATTCATTTTTATTGTTGCAAATGTAATGAAGCATGGCATTTATAATCCACTGGCTGGGAACATCTTACTTGGGCAAGGAGGCCATGATGGGAGAGCTCCAGTGGGTGCTGGCACGTGCAGCTCTGTCCCTGCTCTCTGGAAACAAACCCACCTGGTCCATCCCTGTGCCACCTGCCTGGCAGGGGCTTGGCCTGGGCCATCTCCAGAGGTGCCCTGGGGCTGCCCATGGCCGGGTCTCTGTGCCCATGGCCGGGTCCCTGTGCCCTGGGGCTGCCCATGGCCGGGTCTCTGTGCCCAGGGGCTGCCCAGGGCTGGGTCTCTGTGCTGTGGGGCTGCCCAGGGCTGGGTCTCTGTGCTGTGGGGCTGCCCAGGGCTGGGTCCCTGTGCCCAGGGGCACTCCAGGGCTGGGTCCCTGTGCCCTGGGCATCCCAGGGCTGGGTCTCTGTGCCCTGGCCCCTGCTCCTCTCAGCCGACACAAGTGTTCTTTGCTGTGCTGTCAGACCCACCCAGTGCTATTGGCAGTGAAATGCTGGTTTCTTTAAATATCACCAGGCCAGGACCCTTGGACTCCGTGCCAGACAAAGCTCCTGAGCAGCACCAGCAAACTCCTCATGGGAGCTTCGTGAGCCCCTCCTCTTTTCAGGAGTTACCTAAATTCTGTCTATCAGAAACCCTTGGCAATGCAGCTGCTAAGTTTTGATAAATATTCAATAAGCCCCAGGACTAACTGGGAAGATTCATGAGGGTCCCCTCGTCCCTCCCACACGCACTGTGGGCTCTGGAATTTTAGAAATATTTGCCCAGGTTGTGTGTGAGCAGGATGTGTGGACACGTGGCTGCCCCTGGTGTGGATAACCTCCAGCTTCTCCTCTTTGTCTTACAAATGGGAGCAGCAGTTTGGCTTGCCAGGTCCTGCACCCCTCTGTGTCCTGAGAGCACAACCAAGGAGGTCTAAATCTGGTTCATATCAGTTTAAAGCCATATCTTTTTTTAGCCAGTTAATGTTATGACTGATAAATATCATCAGTGCTCTGTGCAAAAAGAACAGAAATTCTTTTTCTGGCTTTCTGGTGTCTGTCAGTGAAGTCAGCTACTTTAAAAGGTTGAAACTGTGATATAAAAGTGATAATTGTGATATGAAAGTGTCATCCCTGTTGTTGTTATAACAGGTCATCTTAAAAATAATGACGGAGGATCTTTTTAGGATGATAAGGGAAACAAAAAAGAACTTTCAGCAGGGTTTGGGAGAGGTCCATGCAAGCATTGATCCTCAGGTGCCATCCCAGGGCAGTCATGGTGTTCTATGCACAGGCAGGTGTCACCCAGACTCTTCCTTTCATCTCAAGGTGAAACCCAAAGAAATACTGCCCTCAAACCTGGGAGGGAATGTTACCTTGGGAGCAAGAGGCAGAGCTCATGCTGCAAGTTTTGGTCCTGTGGAAGGGTCCATCCAGCACTCCTGACTGCAGGGCTGCTGCCCTCCAGGCTGCTTTACCTCAGGGCTGTTCTCCCTGGCCTGAGCTAGTGGCAAGAGTTTACTGAGAAAATCTCAAAAGTATTCAGTGGAGTCTTGCTTCATTATTTTAATTTAAAAATTAATTTAAGCCCTTCATGGAAAGGGTGCTCAGGCCTTGGCAGGGCTGCCCAGGGAGGTTTGGATCCCTGGAGGTGTCCCAGGAAGGGCTGGAGGTGGCACTCAGAGCTCTGGGCTGGGGACAAGGTGGGGATGGGCACTGCTGGGACTGGAGGGACTGGGAGATTTGTTTTTCCAACCTCAGTGAATCCATTTTTCTGTATAGACTGGAAGATATATATATATATATATGTGTGTGTGTGTGTATATATATGTGTGTGTATATATATATGTATATATATATGTATGTATATGTGTATATATATATATATAGGAAGAGCCTGTAGACTTTTTTTCTGCCCACAGAGTGGAAAGTTGTGATGCTCCACAGGATCTTCTCTGAGTGGAAACTCAGCATTACAGACTGCAGAGCTGAGTGCCACACTGTAGAGCAGGAAGGAGGAAACTTTGCAGCTTAATCACTGAGTGATACTGAGTATGAAAATATTTCATTCCTTAGGGCATAGGAAATGGAAGATGAATAGATACAGAGGCTCAGAGCACCCTAAACAGGCACGTGTTGCTGTGGGGCCAGGGAGGAGGTGGTGAAGGGGCTGGCCAGGGCACAGTGAGGTCTTTGCTGCTCCTGATGCAGCTTGGGCTCCTCTGCTGCTCTCAGCACAGCTTCTCAAGGGTTATGCACACCACAAGGGAGAACAGTTGTTCAACAGAATCTCTTCACTCCTGCCTTTGGATTAATTGAATCCTGCGCAGGCCTTATCAGGAAGAGCTGTCAGCAAAGAATTCCAATAATCCAATCAGGAGGTCAGGAGTGCCAGAATAAGTATCTACAAATCGGATTGGGAGAGCCAAAGCTGAAGGCAAGCAATATTCCAGAGATGGCAGGAGAGATGATTTCACCACGGTGCTGATATCATTCATGGAGGTTGATAAGTTCAGCACAACAGCCCTGTTTTGTTTATTGTGCTGGAAAGGTGATAATTTAAAATCCTGATTGGAAAGGCAACAGAACAAACCGAGGAGTGTAAATTGGGTGGTAATAGCACCTAAACAGTCTCTCAGGTTACAGTCTGTGCAATTTTATGAATATCAAGGACCTTGAAGGAGGTGGCCAATGTTAACCACCAGGTGAAGTACAAAGCTGCTGATAACTGAGCAACAGATGAGTTAAGAGTTTGTTAAAAAAATTAAATCATTGGTCATGGGACAGCTGGTGTCATACAGTCACCTAAAAATAGCAGCTATTCCACAGTGCAGAAATTCAGGAATACTGTTTGTATCCAACTGTTCTTAGGAGGAAATATTTCAAGTGAATGACTCAAACCTTAGTCACTTCTCGTGTGTTTGCTGTTGTATGTATCAGAGAAGTCCCTTAACCTGAGCTGCCATGTAAAAACGAGGCTGTCCACAGGTGACTGAAATACAGTAAGTCCACCCTACAGGCTGCTGTCACCTGTCAGGCTGTGGATTTACATTTTTGGATGGGTTTTTTTTAGGTTTTTCCTGTGGGAAATGATAGCCTCAAGAAGAGAACTGCAGTGTGTGCTCAGGGCAGGCTGTGATGGGGAAAGCTTTGCCCCAGGTGGAGTTGAGCCAGCACAGAGCTGGGGACTCGTGGCTGTCCAGGGGGAAGGAGTCTGAGCTCTGTCAGCCAGGGCAGCTTTGGGTCTGGGAGATGTAAAACCCAATTCCCTGATGTGTCCTGGGACCAGAGGGCTTCTCTCCCTCTTGTTGAACAATTTCAATTTCCTGCCTGCAGATGCAGAGTGTTTGTCTGCATTTCCCTGCAGTGCTTGTTTTATTCCTGTGTTACAGGGTGGTATCAAATGGAATAACCTGCATGTGCCAATTAAACAGAGTGGACTGAAGGTGGGGACAAGTGAAAAGTGCTCAGTTCAGTTTCCTCACGCAGGAATGACTGGCAGTAGCTTTGTGATTTAAGCCAGTGTGACTGGGAGTTGCTCTGGTCTCTTGCTGACTGCAGAGAGGCTTTCCTGAGCCAAGAGGTGCCTCTCTATTGTAAAACCTTGTATTTCTAACCTTTAACATCTTACCAGCAGTACTGTCCATTGCTTTCACATCATTATCTGAGTTTAAATACCTCTCCTCTGAGGCTAATCTTTAAACCTTGCTTAGTGCTACCTTCATACTTAATCATTCTCTTGCTTTGCAAAGCACTTGGGCATCATTCCGATGATAAATTTCAGCTTCATCAGCTACTGACCCACATCTGCTCTGCAACTGCTTGTCCCCACAGGTCCTGGGGTAATGTTATAATTAAAGAGCAGCTGCTGGCACATACAGCCTCCATGGGCTCTGTCATCAAAGGGCAACTGATGTCCCACATTAGCTGAATGGATCTCTAAGGAATTTCAGTGATAGAAACCAACTCCTGTCCTCGGGAGAAACCACAGCACATCTGCCTTGTGCTGGTGCTCACGCCTCAGTTGTGCCTGGAGGTTTGGCCATGAGGTCTTGGAGAACACAGGGACCACCACCCATGCCCACAAGTCTGATTAAAGCTGCATGGCAGAGGAAAAGTCCATTTATAAATCAGCAAAAATGGATACAGGCAAATAATCTTGTGTTTGGTGTATGATTAACCCTTGGAATTTACTGCAGTGGGATATTACTGAGGCAAATAGTTTAGTAGGATTTAGGGATTAGAGAGATGAATAAGAGGAGCATTTACTGGTTACCTTCTCCAGGTTTAGGAAAGGTAATTTCTTCTCTGTGCAACTCGATGCATGAGTTGAGCAAACACCCACCAGGGTGAGGACAGGCAATGCCTTCTCCATCCCCAGGGCCAGGATAATGCATCAGTGCTTTTGTCCATCAAACCCTGCCCTGAGAGCCCAACTTCTCCCTGCTCTGGGAGGGTTATTTTGGCCCTGTGCTTCAGGCCAGGACTATTCCACACCTTCAGCACTCTGGGGCTTTGCCCTCCCACCTTTTTTTATTCCTTTCTTTATTTCCAAAGGCCAGTGGCCTCCGCAGTGATCATTATGAGTAATGAACGAGCTTATTTATTATAAATCTGTTCAGGGGTAGTTAACGAGGCCAGGTTTCTGTTTAACTGTCCCACTGTAACCTGCTCGGAGCAGAGCTACACTCTAAACATAATGACCTCTTAATGCTTCTTATTTATTTATTTAGAGGCAGTATAAACACCCCAGGCCAGAACCTCTGTGGCTGCATCAGCCTGCCCCCAGCAGCCTGGATCTGCTGAAATCAATGGGGCTTTACTGATTTACATCCCCTGAGAATCTCCATGAAAAATAAATTCCAGCCAGGAGGTAGAAGATACATGGATATGCAGAAGTCAGATAAATTGGTGTGTTTGTATGACACACAGACATTTCAGGGTCAGCAGTAGGTACAGAAATCAGAGTTCCTTTAGAAGAAAACTTAACTACTAATCCGACTTATTAAAGCTGATTTATGTTTGCTAAAAAACAGTCAGGTGACAACTGACTGATGCATATCTTTATTTGCCTTGGTGTAATCCTGCATTTCTGTTTTGCACTGGCAGCCCTGATGTCTCACTGTTTTCAGGTCAGAGTCTGATTTCAGCTGTCCCCAGGAGGGTGGTGCAGGGAGCAGCACAGCCCTGCTTTGTGTGCATGCACAGAAAAAACAGATTTTGCAACCCTGAACGCCCCCACCCCGCGCTCCCAGGAGCTGTAAACTGCCCCGTCCACCTTAAAAACAACAAAATACCTTTCAACCAAGAACTTGCAAAATGCTTTTCGAGCCGCCAGCCCTGCCGGCCAAGCTTTAATAAGTTGCAATAGTCCTAATTTTGCCCCCACCCCGGCTGAGGTTGCTCCTCAGAAAATGCCATGCAGGTTTTGCTCCAAGTGAAATGAGTGTGCATCCCATTTTCTGAGGCCACAGTCCGTGGTGTGCACAACTGGAAGTTGGATTAAGCTGAAAGAGGTGGAATTCTACCAAGGAATGTTAGTGCTGCATATTTAAGTACATAGTCCTAACTGACAAATTTCTCTGCTGCTTTTCCCCCTCCCTCAGCATGAAAGAACAACCCAAAACTTCCAAAACAATGATTTCTGTGGGTTTTAGTGATGTAGCCTTGTCCCTTAAGCCATGACTACTGTACTATGACTTATTATAATGCTGTGCCATGAAACACCTCATAAAAATGTTATTTCCTCTGCTTTCTTCTTGAGCCTTTACAAGAAAATTGCTTTCAGTCTGCTCAAATCCTGTTACTTTTCATAACAACCTCTTCTAAATAGAAGCAGTGTAATTAACTTAGGTTGATAAGAACAAACCAGAAAAATAAGGGAGATGTTTAACTTTCTTTCCCCCATTTTGTTTATTGCTTTGTCACTTACCAAAGGTTGGAAGGAAGGAAAAAAAAAAGTAATTGGATGGTTTATAATTTGTGACCATTTAAAAGAATAAATGACCTGAATCAAAGGTCAAAGCCTTTGTGCTTTCTGCAGTAGAGAGGTTTTTGTTTTGTTTTCCCCTGAATCTTTTTATACTGGAAAAAAGAAAAGAAAAAAAATTAAAGCAGAGTGAAATAAAAATCCTCCCCGCGCGTGTTCACGCACAGCGCGGTTCCGAAGGGCCCTTCACAGCTTCTGATTTAAACGCCTTTTTTCCTTAAAGCTTGCAAATATCAACAACATTCCTGCACACTGTAATCAAATACTTTCCCAAAAAGCCATGGAATGTGCCATAATTTGTCAAAGATCCTCACTGACAAGTTTTTAGTAAAGTCCACTACAGCAAACCCTCCTCGGCCCCCTTGACCCACGTAGCAAGAGACCTTTGACCCTATTTGGGCCTCTTTTATGAGCTTCTTTCACTCTGACCAGATGGCTAAACTATCAAAGGTTTTTATGAGTAAAAACTGCTTTTCAAACTCACAAGTTGTATATTTCTCTCCATGTTAATGTGAACTATCAACCCAAAGGCTTTAAATTGAAAACACAAAAGGTGCGGCGCAGCTGCCGCATTGTGCCGGCTGGGTGGGGATGTTTGCAGAGTAAACAGCTGATGGCCACATGAAGACAGTTTAAGGCCAAATAGTTTAAAAAAACACCCATCCGAGCCCCAATAAATTATTTTTCCCCCGGATATTGTTTGGAGCCTCTGAACAGGAGTGTTTGCATATTCATTCACAGCTCCCCCCAGCCCAGCCTCCCTCCCTGCCTGCAGAGCACTGCCCCAGTGGCAAATTAGGACTAATTAGACCAAATTGTGTCAGAAACAAAAATAGAGAGATTACAGACTTCTAAATCAGTTTGAATTTCAATGCAAACATCTCTGAACACCTGGACATCACTTTCTTAGAGCTGTTTTGTCCCTTGCTGCCTGTGTGCTCTCAGAGTTGTACTGGGGAGGATTTTTAATCTGAGATTTGTGGTTACTGTACAGTTCAGATATTTCTTTGGGTTTTTTTAATGTAATATACTCCTATATATCTTTAATATAAATTATCAATATACTGTATGCGTTTCACAGCCTTTGTTCTCCCTGTTTTTAACAGGTGATTACAAACTTTCAAATCAAGATCCTATAAATCACAGAGAGATTAATAACAAAAAATCATAGCCCCCTAGGTTTCCCAAGAGATCTGGGGAATATAATCTGCTCTTCCTCTTTCTCACAGGTCTCCAAGAGCTCTTTTTTAACCCTTCCCTTTCTGGCATGCCATTCTCTCTGTGGAGTATTTGTTTCATTAATGGAAAGTCTTGTGTTGTTCAAGTGGGAGAACTGCACATTTGGGAACAACTCCATTTAACATCCTTAATGAAATTACTTTTATGCAAGGTGTTCCTTTAATTCACTTGGAAATGAGGGACTTAACTGGCTACGTATCTTTTTGAGTCAGATATTCTCTCCTCTCACTTAAAATCACAAAAGGGTTTTGTTTGAATGAGAACAGTGTTGTCCAAGTAAGATAAAAGATAAATACTGGGAAGAAGTCCCTGCTTTAGTGAAACCAAGGTGTCTGGTAACACCAGGCTGGTGAATCATGTGCTCATCATGCATCCTGAAATCCCAAATCCCACAGGCCAGGGCTGTGTCCTCTCATCAGCAGCTGCTCAGCCCTACTGTACTTGGAGCTGTCAGTCATGCCAGCACACTTTGCAGGAGAACATGATGTACACAGAAAGAGATGTAAAAATGTGTCAGTTTTTCTCATACCTAAGAGAAAAAAAGAAATCAGCTTATCCTTCCCTCCTGTCTAAAGGTTTTCACTTTCTCAGATTTCTTTACGTGTGACTTGTTAATCCATCAGTCTTGTTTATCCAACCAGGTTTATTAATGACAAATGTTGCTGGCCTTGCTGAGTTATGACTGTAAACTGAAAGAATATGAGGGCCAAGGTGAAAAGGTGATTTCTTTATAACAGCTGTAATTTATCCTGGGCTTTGGCCAGGCCTTTGATTTTGGACTGGCCCTGGATATAGTATTCCTACTGATTGCATTAGAATAGCCCTCAGGGGTCATGCTGAATTCCAGGGCCCTGGAACCAGTTAGAAGAATGGAAGATGACCATATGTGCAGGGTTAGGGAATGATAATAAGGTGCAGCACAATACCAGCCCGGGTGTTGTGGAAATCCTCTGCTCTGCCTTCTGCAGGCTGTCATTCATATCAGCATTGCATAAGAAATGCACCCAGCCTGGGCAGGGGGAGGAGAAAAGAAAGCAGGAAAAAAGAAATTAAGTCTCTTAGTTAGTCCTTGGGTTCATTAAATGCCTGCTGCACTGAGAGGGCTGGAGTGGCTCCTCTGTGGGGTTTCTGAAAGGACAGGAGAGGTCGGTGCCATCTGAAGCAGCTCCAGCAATTGCTGTCCCCAGGTATCAGTTCCTGTGCCAAAGCCCCCCTGTCCTTGTCCCACGGAGCAGGAGGAGATGGGAATATGAGGAATATGAGGGTGCCATCCCTGGCTGGCTCCTGGCTGAGTGTTCCTGAGCTCAGGGCACAGCCCTGGGGTGGGCAGCACTGCTGCCAGGGCCACCTCCCCTCCTGAGCTCTTCCCCCAGCTCTCAGGGAGCTCTCACCTCTTCCAGCCTGCCCAAAAGCATCTCTCAACCATCATCCTCAGCCTTTCCCCGTGAAACTGCTTCACTTTCCATGGAATAACGAGTTTAAAATGGAGTTGTAAGGAGAGCACAAGGCTGTGTGTGGTTTTCCTAGCTCAGGGTCAGGGCGCTGTACTGGAGAGGTAAATGGGGCTCTGCTCTAGCAAATACCTGCCTTGTTTAGTGTCCCATTCTGAACTGCAAATCATAAGAAAGCACAGGAAACAGGAGGTCTGGGCTCACCTGCCCTCCAGGCAGCTGGATTTCCACTTTGTAGGTGCAAACAGCTGATCCCACTGCAGTGCCACTTGTGCAGCTCAGTGACACACACTGCTAGGGACAAGTTTTCACAGGTGCAAGATTGCCTTTGAAAAGAGATCAATCCACCTCCTAAAGCAGTTTTATGAACTGTTGACAATCCCCATTATTTCTCGGGCATGACTGGCTGCACTGTCACTCCTGGCCAGTCCTGGGGAGCTCGTGCTCTCTGCTGGCCCCAGAGGCTTTGGGCAGGGCAGGGCTGTACCTGAGCTCCAGAGAGCACAGCTGCTGTCCCAGCCAGGGCAAACCTTCCACTGTGGGGACCCAGGCCTGGCTCTGGGGCTGCACATCGAGCTGGACAGGCTAATCCTGCTGCTTGCCAGGCTGTCACTGCGTGCTCAGCTGGGATGTGCAGCCAGGCTCTGTCTCTAGTCCCTGTTTTCACACCAGTCAGTCTCTGTTAACACACAGCCTGGCCTCAGCTCTTCCTCCCATGTGCATCTCTTGGCCTCTGCAGGGTTTCATCCTTACCATACATTAACTTATTAATGCTCCAGCTGTACTTCATACATTCAAATGGTCCAGGTTTTACCCAAGGTCAGGATGAGCCTACCCTGATTCACCTTGTCAGAGCACATCTGAGCATCTTCCTGAAGTGCAGTAACTGCTGTTCCTAATCAGTGAAATGCATGTTCACCCTCCCTCCAAGGATGAGCTCAGGCAGTGGAATAGCTGGGATCAGGAGGGAGACATTAGGGTTTGCTGAGAGGTGGGAAGGAGAGGGTGAACATTTGTGAAGCACTTGCTGCAAGAATTCAACATACAAAGCCACTCAGGCCCCAGGTTTGTGTTCTTCACAGCCAGTATTTCAGAAAATGCAGCCTTAAATTCCTTTATTTGCAGTAGGACATCAGTCTGCATTAACAGAATGCAAGTTATTTGGAGTTTCATTTCTAAGTATGGAGAGGCTGTGGGGTTTTACCACAAATCCACTTTCCATTTCTAATGAAGGAAAACAGTAATGTTTATTTATATGTCCTTGTTTCTGAGCTGTGTTTTATATCTTTATCTGTAGTACCCAGAGCCTAAAGGCACAGGGATAAGATACCTGAGTATTTGGGGAGGGGGTAATCAGTGGTCCTGCTAGAAATGCTCCACATTTATCCATTCCTCATTACTTCATGAAGAAGCACCCAAATAGTCACTTTAGCACCAATCCTTAGCCCAGCTGGAGTTAGTGGTGCTGTGCTGGGCTGCTGCTGTATTCCCAAACCACTGAGCAGGGCAGTTTGTCAGCACAGGCAGGGACAGATGCTGGCAGGTCTGGCTGCTGCAGCTCCCTGCCTGCCCCTGTGTCACTCTGGCTCTGCCTTGGTGATAACTGCCTCAGAGGTGGGAGCAAACAAACGAGGAGCTTCTTCAGTTGTTCCAGGTAGATCCATTTGTCAGCCTGCTGTGTGCTCAGTCTGACACTGCTGCTCGTTCACCCAAAAATTTGGCACTGCTCGTTTCAACAGGCACGTTCAAAAGAGCAACGTTAAAATTGTGTCCCTCGGTTTGGCCCTAGAGGGCTGGGCAGAGCCCTGCAATGATCAGGAGAAGGGAAATGCAAGCCTTTCCCAGGTAACTGCACCTTGGGCTCACATAAAGCAGAGCCCTGGTTTTATCTGCACATCTGACATGCCACTGGCCCCACTTGCAGAAAGCTGACCTCGTGTCAAACAAGATGATCTGAGTGACATTTTCTATTTCTGGAAATGATTAATCTGTTTAGAAAAAGTTCCCTTAAGAAAAGCCTTGAAGTTTCCTTCTAGGTTTTCATTGATTTCTGAAAGATTGAGTTACATTTCCCATTGGTTAGAGACTGAGGAGCTGCTATTCAGAGAAATTCTGATCCCAGTGCTCTGGCTGGTGCTTTTCAGGTATTGGCAGGGGGGTTTGGAGCGCCCATCCCTGGAGGTGGCCTCAAAGCAATGAGCAGCTCTAGTTCCTTTTACCTTCACCTCCACTCTGGCCAGCAATCCCATCTCAAAGCCACACAATGCCTTCTTTGCCCCACAGAATGGCAGTCTGGGGTCTCTCCAATTCTTTTTGCATTTCATTTTTTCCCAGCCTGTTCTGAGCTATAAATACTCTCAGGAGCCATTAGGCCCCTATCAGAGACATTCATATTTGCCCTTCTTTTGGCATTCCAGTCCCCAGCTGAATCTGATAAGCAGATCAGTCACTGCCATGTCAGCTGAGAAGAGCAATGTTGCACCTTAATATTTGTCATCATTACCCAACACACCCATGCAGAGCAAGCTGTGAGGAATGCAGGTTTTCATGCTTTATCAGCTGTAACTAAACATCTGGTTACAAAAAAAAAATGAATCACTTAAAGTTAATGAAGGTTATGATTTCATATAATCCTTTTCAAGCAAAACAAATTCCACTGGAAGAATATAATAGATTAACAGTGGAACTGAATCAATTGAGGTTTTGCCATTCTCAGCTCAAACTCTGTTTTGTCATTGCCAGCAGGACTTTTGCATTTCTTTTTAAATGTGCTCTGGAATGCATTCATTTGTAGTTTCCTAGAAACATAACCACTGGTTTAGTTAGGAGTTCAAGCAGATTAGTTTAGTTTGTGTTACTGGAACGCTGCTTTTAACAAGTGAAAATAAAACGCAGGCATTCCTTAAATTCAGCTCTTGTGTGCAATGCCAGGTCCAGCTGCCGAGGTGGAGGGATGTGGCTTTCTCTCCATCAGCACATCTGAACTATTTCACATCCAGCAGGAAGATCTTGGCAGTGCCCTGCCAGGATGAGGAAGGAAATCCCAATTTCCCTTCTGAGATGGGAGGGGCTGAGGCACTCTGGTGGCCAGAGCTGCTGCCCAAGGCAGGGAGAGCTGGAGTGGGCAGTGCTGTGCTGGGCAGGAGCACAGAGAGCTCCAGGGGAGGCACGGGCAAAGGAGGGAGACATTTCATGCTGCTGCTCTTGGACAGAAGGCTGGAATTGGCTGGGAAGAGCAGGCAGGCAGCCTGACAGCTCTGGGCAGGGCAAACCAGCAAAATAAAACAGGGCAAAATGACAGAGCGGAAGTCTCCCAAATTGAAAAGGGATGCATGAGTGCTTTAAAATCACTACACAATTTCCTGGCACATGGGTGACAGAATCTTAGGATGTACAACAGAGGAAAAGTGCTTTAATGAAGCCTCTGAATTTTATTTCCTATCAGATTATTATTTATCTTAATGTAATTTAGACTATTCATTTGATTTCATGTTAAAAGCAAAACTAAATAAAACTGCTTGCTTTTTAAGAAAGCTGCTCCCTGCACCCCTGAGTCTGGGATTTAGCAGACTAATGGGATCAGTCATCCCCTACTTAAATACATCCTGGACAGCATTCAAAGGAATGTGGTTGTTTGTGTCCAAACTGGGCCGTGCTCCTCTTTTTAGCATCTCTGAAAATAAGTGAAGATCCTGGCGGTGCTGCTGGTGCCAGGCCAGGGCAGGCTGTGCCTGCAGGAGCATCTCTCCCAAGGCCTGCTCCCCTTGGCCTCCCCTGTGGGTGTGGGATTCAGTGGCCCAGGGTCAGTGTGCCCTGGCTGGTGACAGCCTGTGGCATCAGCCCCTCTGGGCTGGTCAGTGCTCATCACCAGCAGGGTGGTGCCAGCCCCAGTGCCAGCCCCAGTGCCAGCCCCAGTGCCATTCTTGTGCTGGAGGGGTGAGGGACATCAAGGCCAGCTGGGCTGGGGAATGGGCAGCAGGAAAATCCAGGGAACAGAGGGAGCAGTGCATTGGCATCCAGCCTGTTGCTGCCTGAGCCCCTAAAAACTCGGGTAAAAAAAGAGAGATAATTCACACAAAATAAAAGGCAGTAGTGGTGGATACACAGCAATTCAGGTCTGACCCCCAGAGTGGACCAGACCTTCCTATGGGAGAAATCCCAGTGGGCTCAGCTCTGTGCCCTTGTGCTGCCATGTAAATCCAGAACAGTTTGCTTTGATAAATCTGAGAATGCAACAAAACCACTGCAATTAATCACTTAGTAATGAAGTACGAAAGCAAATGGATTCAGGACCTTTCTGGAAGATGAATATGAGCACAAAAATAGAGTTGCTTTGCCAGTCCCCTTTTTGCTGGATAAAGTTTCACATCCTTTAAAGGACACCCAGTTGTCTCCTCTGTGTAGCAAAGATCTCCCACCTCTTTCACAAAGCTCCCATGACTTATCTATTTTTGTTTTTCCCAGCTGTTGTTGTAAAATCTGTTATCTTTAATGTATTACCCTGAAAAACAACACACCTTTGAGAAGGCCAGTGGACTGTGACATAATTAGATGCAAAATGCACATCTAAAAGCTGTTTACTTCCTGTAACACCAGGATAACTACTAATGAATCACCGACTCTGGGGATTCTCAGTTTGTAACTGGATACTCCACAAACTTCTTATCAGATCAACAATGATTTCTGTCAAAAAAGGGGGAAAAAAAGAAAAGTGGGGGTGGGCAGGTTTTTTTTCCCCTGAAACCAGAGTTTAGCCTATATGCACCAATTCTAAAGCATTTTTAGCATGTCAGGCAGAGTAGTCATGGTGAGTTTGAAGGGATAAGGGAAGATAAAGTGTATCAAAGCACGATCTGACACTCGTGATGCTATGCAGACCTTTCTTTCTGAGAGCATCTCGCGGGCTGGACTGACAGCAGGGATTAATCCATGCAAAGGCAATAAACAATAGTTGAAGTGGGGTTGAGGCCTAACACCTGGATGTTGTGTTAGCAGCAGCCCAGGAGCCTGTTCCGTGCTGGGGGGGAATTTATGTGATTCTGACACCGTTGCTTTGCCAGCAACAGGTAAAACTGCTCAGCCCCATTTGTGAAAGGACTTTTTTTTCCATTTTTTACATCTTTTTGTCCCTGGCTGTGTGATGCAGATGAAATGCTTTGGCACGTTTCCATGGGGCCTGGTTGCCAGGTACGAGCGGCTGAAGCACGCAGGTTGCCATTGAGTGGTGATCTCCACATCCATATTTATCCATATTTATCTATATTTATCCATATTTACCCAGGATCAGGGCACCCTGGGGTGGGTGAGGGGTGCCAGGGTGCAGCTGGGTTTCCCAGGCAGGACAGGGTCCCCTCCCCACAGGCCATGCCCAGCATTGTCCTCAGCAGAACCGAGTTTGTCACCTCCGCTCAAGCGTGTCAGCCCTGCCCAGGGTGCCGAGGGAAAACCTCTCCTTATCTTCCCTGGGGTGACCCTTTCTGGCTATAAAACTTGCCAAAAAGTTTGCCTAAAGAAGCTGGAAGGCCTCAGAGAGGGATTTGCGGGAAGCCGCGGTGGGAAGTTCACCGTGTGGGGGCTTTTCTCCATTTTTGACCTCATTTACTCTCGTGTATTATCTCTGACTCCTCAGGGTCAGCCTATGTAGGTCAGGGATTCATTGACATAGATGTTCATCTCTCTTCTTTACAAGGAAAAAAAAGGCAGGGGGGAGAAAAGGGAAAGTGGGTTGGACAGACTGGCAGAAGGCCCCAAGAGCCACGTCCAGAAAGTGATCCAGTGAGAGGATGTGAGGGCAGGCCTGAGGAGAGGGAATGCAGCAAGAGGAAAAGGGCTGCAAGGGATGCTGTGGGCCAGCAGTTTGGAAAATACACGTGGGAGCCATCACCCTGATCTTCCTGGGATGCAGCAGCCTGGGAGAGAGCACTGCAGCCATAAGGGATAATAACCATGGATACCCCTTTGGAGTACACACCTAGGCTGGAGCTCCTCCAGCTAGATGGTTTCAGTAAAATTACTTGGAGGGTTTAATCATCCTACTCATGTACTGGGAGATCCCCTGAGAAAATGAAGGGAAATGGGATGTATTTGCTGTTTCATGCTCTGTTACAAGCATTTTTTGCATTCAGCAGCACCAAATGATATGAATTGAAAATCCAATGGCTAGGATGCCTGGCCAAGCTCAAGAGGGATTTTGCTTAGGAAAACAAGGAATTAGATCCAGATTTCCCAAATCCATATGCAAATTCCATCCTGCCAGTCTGGGCTCACCCACAGTGAATTAAATCAGCCTTTGACAAGGGGCAAGATCACTTTGGCTGTAGTTATCTGGAGGTAGAAGTGGCTATTCCACTTTCACCTGTCTCATCTGGCTCTTCATAACCACCCAGTCTTTCCTCAAAAATAGCACAGAGAAGCATCAAATATATTTTTGTGAACCAACCATTGAATGTCAGCTCCTGCAGAGACATTAATTTGAATAAGTAGCTGTGATATTTTTTTCTTCAATCCCTTTCTCTCTCTCTGGACAAATAACACAATTTCATCCCCTTCCTCTGCACCTAGGCCAGTGTATTTAGATGTTACAGAAGAGATTTGAACTCACTGAATGCTTGCCAGCCCAAGTCTGAGGCTGTAGGCAGTGAGGTATCTGGAATACAGAGGTCTGGCTAACTCAGTCCCACTCATGTGTTACTGGAAGCATTTCTGCTAAATTCAGCCTTACCATCAGCCTGTTCATGTTTACAGTGTGGCTCTTTTGGAATAGATGGGAAGGATTTGCAAAGTGAATGTGCCTATAAAATCTCTTATTTCCATGCATCATTTGAGTGATTGTGTGTGCAGGAGGACAATGGCTGAGCTGTTTCCTATGCCCTGTGTTCAGCAGTTTTTCCATGCAGCAGTGTGGGCACAGTGGGTTTTTAGGGGCATTCAGCAGTGCCCTCCTCTGAAACCTGCCTCACAGAGTTCACAGAACTTGATTGCAGCGAATGTTAGATTTCCAGAAGAAAAAAAAAATTAAAAACTGCATCAAGCAAAGCTTGGAAATCCTGTCAGGCAGGGGAATATTGGACATCAGGGCAGCTGCTCAGCCTGGCAGAGTCCTTGGAGCCCAGCCATTCCCACTGCCTGCTGACTGCACAACTTTGGGCCTTTTTCTGCCCAGATTTTTTGGTGATTTTTTGGCCAATTCCTTTAGGCATTTAAAAACCTGTTTCTGGCTGTGCTTGGGAAGGGAATGTGCTTGCTGTGGTCATGAGTAGGGGAATGTCTGCTGGGTGAGTCAGAGCCAGCTGCAATTAAGTAGGAGCCACTTTGTGAAACATCTGATGGTGGGGCAGGAGGAGCCTGTGGGGTTTAGGCTTGGTTTTACCAGGACTCATCACAGTTTAGGCACCAGCTTGTGCCTTCCTCCTGTCTCAGCTCTCCCTGTCTTGTCCTTCCATGAGGACATGAGGGTCGTGGCTGTGTCCTCAGGGCCCAGCACACAGAGGCTGCTCTGCAAACCCTGGGAGCTTCTCAAATACAGATAATACATTCACAACATTGGCTGGATCATCAGATAATTAAACCTGTAGGCTAAGGAGCACCTTGCAGCAGAAACAGATCTTGCTCACAAAATTTACTTCTTGATCCACTAAATATTGCTTCACAGGTCTACAAAATCAGTGTAGATTTCCAGATTGCTTTCAAAACAGGAACTGCCAAGGTCTGGCAGCAGCCCTGGGTGATGGATACCCACCTTGTTCATTTACATTCATTGAACTGCTATACTAATAAAACAAAGACAAGCAAATGGAGTCTGTATCCAGCTCTGTTTGGTGATGAAACCTCCTTGTCACTGCAGCAGAAATTAACCTTTTGTCAACAGCTCTTAACAGGAGGGCTGCAAAGACCCCACTTCCTAAAGTGAGGAAACAGCCAAGAAACAGCAGAGCTCTGACATCTGAATTTTAATACAGCAACCCCTTAGGAAGCTGCTGGGGAGGGGGGAAGTATTTGTGCAAAATGCTTTTATTGGACTGTTTTCTCCCCATTCAGGAAGAGTAGTTGCCCTAACAATGGCACGAATGTAGTGTATCGGTGAGTTGTATCCCTTGAACTCCAACTTACAGAACAAAAGACTTCTGAGAAGCATCCATGCAGCAGATGTTTAGTTATCTGAAGTGTCAGAATGCCAATTAGATATTGAACATGGCAGGAGGAGGGTGGAGTTTCCAAAACAAATGAATGATGAATAGGAACAGTTCCCGAGTTTGGTCTAAAGTCCTGCTGTTCTTTTGTAAAATGATTTGTGGCAAATTTGTTTTGTCACTGAGGCATAGTTCCCCTTCAGGATTTAAGTGATTTTTATAATCACTCCAAGGAAACTTAAAAAAAAAAAAAAGAAAGAAAAGAGGAAAAAAAAAGGAGAAAGAATATGAGGATAAAATGCCTTATTTGTTATGAAGAACAGGGTCTAAAAATGAACATGTTTTAAAGTGTAACCAAATAATCCTGTCTTCCATGTGGTTCATACATAGGGGCTACTCCCCCCCAGTGAAATCCTAGCCTTGCATTGCAATAGAAAGGGGATTCTTTCTCAGGAGGGAGTGGAGAGGGGGGGCAAAACATGAATGAATTCAGTGCAAATCGTTTGTTTCAGAGATTAAATTTTAAATTTTATTGCTAGTCAGTGCCAGGGTAATCTTGTACATGGTGGCATGAAGGGGGTTAAAACAAAATCAACGAGGTTACAAAATGCCTCTGTAGCTGACTTGCATTTTTATTGTCATTGACCTCAGTAAATCATTGCTAGAAATTAATATAACGTGGGCATTTTCAGCTCAGTGCTCTGTGTTTAAAATACTCATCTTTGACTCACAAAATGCTCTGGATTATTCTTCTAAACAGCCACACACAACTTGTAAATGTACCCAAGACAACTGATCCTGTGTGTCCCTGGCAAATAAGAATAATACTGGACAGTATAAAATAGCAGGCAAGGCAGCAGAGAGGAAATTGGACTTGCATTGACTTAAATAAGCAAGTGCTGTGACAAAATTGTTTAGTTCTCTTTTGACCTCTGGAGGTCACGTTTGACTATTTATGCTATCTCCTAATGCTCTACTTCTCCCTGCCTGGTAACAATTATGTGTTTATGCTGTGCTTTGCCTTCCCAGTTGGTATATTAAACAATCACTAATTACTGCATAAAAATATACATTCCTGTTTTGGAGCTTCCTGTAAGCACCCGCTGCTTCCAAATGCTCCATTTAAACAGGCAAATGAAAACCTCTGGGTTTTAGTCCTCTTAAAACAAAGGCATAGAAACCAAAATATTAAAAAACTGACTCTTTTTTTTTTTTAAATCCAGATATGGGAACAAGTAGCAAGATTTATTTTGGGGAGGAAGGAGTTGAATGATGTGGGTATATTTGGAATTTGTTTGCAGCAGTGTAATCAAAGGAAAAGCTCAGCTGAGCACAGTTTTAATGGACATTTTGTGATCATCTTTACTGTAGTATTTAGCCCTTTTGTCTTAGGTGGGGTATTGCTAAGAAAGCTGAGAAAAAGGCCTTTTTTCCTGTCCTACATTTGACAATTGCTGTCAAATTCAGCAGGAGAGACAATAAGAATTCAGGGTCTCGGAGTGATCACTGAGTTCTGCTGCTTTGGGAGCTCTCCCACTGAGCTCCACAGACGTTGCTTATTTCCAAAGGCTGCCAAGCCAAAGTGGAGCTAATTTAAGGTTGGATCCTGATGCTCATATTTAAGTACTTGAGTGAAAGAGATTTGATGTTTAAGACACTCAGAGATTCCATTTTCTACTAAGCAGCAGCCACCAAACACTTTCAGAAAATAGTAATAATAAGTTTTCATGGAAAGTATCCAGCTACTGTAAAACCTCTTTGTTTTCGTTTTTATTACTATTTTTTTCTGCCTTTTTAAAAATTGTATCTCCTTTAGTTCAGTGCTGCAACTTGAAAATAATTCAGGCAATTTATTGTTGCTACCATGGAGAGATAGATTGAGCAATTCCCCCCACCAGGGTATTTCAATGCATTTCAATAAGGCTGTTAAGCACCACATAGGTCATGCACTTTGCCCACCTGGTTCCTTGGTGTGTAGTGCTTAAAAACGTAGAAGTCTGATAAAAATTAGTTGCAAAGTACAATTTTCTTCTTGCACTCTTAGTTTAGAAACTTTACTTCCACACTGAGCATTCCTCAGAGAAATCAGTTGGTGACAATTATTTCTTTGCTTCCTGGGCAGATTTGGTCCTTCTGCTGTTCCTTTTGGAAGTGCTGGTTGTGTCTGGTGGCTCAAACATGGCCAGTGTGCCAGTGAGCCCCCACAGAAATCACCTCTGCAATCTGAGTATTCACTGGGATATTCTCTGAATATTCCCTTGCCTTGCATGGGATCACACCAGCCCTGTGGCCTGCAATGGGTGCTGCAGGGGAGGGGACAGGGTGCTGTGACACCCAGAGCAGGAGGCAGAGCTCAGTGACAGGATGGTGCTGCCCGTGACGTTGCAGTACGTAAAGCAGTGAAATGGGCAGGAAAGCCATTTCCCAGGCTATTTCCTGATTTCCTGCTCTCTGCATTCCTGCACATAAACCTTTAATTCATTTCAGAATGCAGAGGTCATGACAGAAAGTCAGAGGATAAATATACCCTTTTGACAAACAGAGGCTTGACAGCAGTTTTTAGCTGCAGTTTCGGGGCCAGGTGTTTCCCATACACTGTATGGAAATGTGGCCGTGTTGTGTTAGTGTTTCAACTGTAAACACTCTGCAGCTTAAGGCTCCAAAATAATTTCTTGAAGGCAAGGCAGAAATGTCCACAGGTCTGTCCATCCAGGGGGACCTGGGGTTGCAGTGACCTGGGGACTGCATGGTGTGAAACTGAGTCACAGATCAGGATTTGTTTGTCAGATGTCCTGCAGGGAATTGCTGCTGATGCAGGAATTACACATTTCATATTCTTTTATGATGGAGCAATGCAAATATTTGCTTTTTGCTAACAAAGCAGCCAAGGACTTAACTGGCAAGGAGGCCATTCTGTGATCCCTGAGTATTACATTGCAATTTTTTGTTGTGGTTTGTAATGAGAACAGAATGCAAATGAAGGGAGAGTTTTGTCACTATTACACAAGAGGAAATAGGCTGGACATCAGCAGGAATTTCCCCATGGAAAGGGGGCTCAGGCTTTGGAAGGGGCTGCCCAGGAAGGGCTGGAGGTGGCACTCAGAGCTCTGGGCTGGGGACAAGGTGGGGATCAGTCACAGCTTGGATTTGATGGTCTTGGAGGGATTTCCAACCCAAACAGCTCCATGATTCTGTGAAGCACAGGCATAAGGTACAGAGTTAGGACTGGTGGCAGTTCTTTGCCCAGGCCAAACACTGCATTGTTCCTTGCAGATATTTTTCAAATAAATATTTGGGCCGTGGGAATGATGAAACAGAAGCATGGCCTGCACTGTGCTGAGCTCAGAGTCATGCAGAGAATCTGCCAACAGAGAGAGGCAGTGAAAATCCTGCAGTGAAATGTAGAACCCATAGGATCTGGTACCCCGGGGAATGAATACTGCACGAGCCCCAGCTCAGCCTCTGGGGACATGCCACAGTCCAAGTCAATAAAGTGCAGCAGTTTTGTTTAGCTAAAAAATCTTTTGGATTAGATGGCTCAACTTGAAATGATCCTCTGGTAAGCAGAGAGAAAATACACACCCTCAATTTGCTGTTATTTGGAGAAGAAGAGCCTAAAGAGGAAAGGGATAACTGGGAGTGCCTGGGAGCAGCGAGTTCAGGGGGATTGCAGATGGTCCTTAAACCATAAGAGCCTCTGGGGCTTCCCTGCTGAGACACTGTCTTAAAAGATAGCTCAGTGCCTTTAGCTCTTGTGGCTTTTGGTTGGTTTGTTTCCTTTGGTTTTTCCCTGAGCAAGAGAAAGATTTGATCATTTAAATAAAATTAGAATTGGACCTGCCTTGAAAGAAATCAGGAAAATACGAGGACAGGGGGTTGGTTGATCTCCCTACTGCAAGTGCAAGATTTTGTGTTGTGCTTCCACTTGCACAAGGTGGGACTTGACAATGATCTGTTGGACCAAAAATATTCTGGGCTGCTGGGTGAGGATAAAGAATAGCAAAAAAGATTGGAGAGAAAATGGATGGGAAAATAAAAATCATATCAAAAAAGATTGGAGAGAAAATGGATGGGAAAAGAAAAGTCTGTTTATCTTTTTCTGCTGTCTTTAGCTCCCTTCTCAGCCCCAAGGCTGAGGGTTTGTGCCAAGGATTTCCAGTCACACACAGGACAACTGAGAACCCCACAGAAAGGGAGGGCTGGATGGCACTGAGGAGCTGTTATCACCCAGATCAATGTTTCCTGCAATCCAAACCACTGTAGTTTGCTTGAAATGAATTGATTGCAGCTGTCCAGATGTCAGTGGCTCCCCACAGCTTCCAAAGTGACTTCTCCCCTTGGAAAACTGAAGACTCTCATGTACTTCCCTCCTACATCAGGTCTCCCAAGGGGTATCCATGGGTTATTATCCCTTATTTTGCTGTTATTATCCCTTATTTTGGGTGCTGGCAGTGGGTGACCGACACAAACCCCTTCTGCAGCTTTCCAAAAGCTGATTGATAAAACCTGGGAAATGCTACTGAGAAATAAAACAATCCCCTCTGCTCATCACTATTATCATTTGCCTTAGAAGTCAACCTGGTTTCATTCGATACCAAAGTTTGAAAGCAACCTTCAAACAACCCTCCTTGCCCCCATCCTCCAAATAAAAGGTGGAGGAGATAAATAGATTAGGGTCCTGTTTGCATATTGATAAGAAAAAGTACATTACATCAATGTAGCCAAATATCTTATCACAGCCATGGCAGACTTCAAGGTCCCTATTAATATGAGAGCAGGGAGAAACCTGAGTGTTGAAATCAGCTCATTGAAGGGTTTGGTTCCCCCAGTTTGTAGGAGATGATGGGAATTACTGCTCATCAGGGACTGAAGGAAGTGTGGCATCCTCTGAGATGGCTCAGCTGACCTAAGGCTCCTCCAGTTCCTCACGTGCTTTGAAGTGACTCATATACAGCCAAGCTTCCCCCAAATTGTGGCAGCAACTCCCCCTGGCCAGCACAGCAGCAGCTCCTTCATTCACCAGCTACTGGAGACTGAGGGAGCACAGTTAGCCTTTCAGCATATTTCTTTTTTTTGGAGGTTGAAGGGAATGAAGTGATTTTGGGAGAGGAATTTCTAAACCCAGGATGTCAGGGTTGCAAGGATGGATGTGGGTTTTGTGCAGCTCTCCACCTGACTCTGTTTTCCTGCTCAGCCACCTCAGAGCCCTCTGGGTTTGCTCTGTTCCCTGGACAGCAGCAGATTTGGGTGTCCTTTGGTGTGTTCCCTTAGCCCCAGAGCTGCTGTTTGGAATTGCCAGCAGTGATTTCCTTTAGTGTTGGTGGTTCTGCCTGGCCCAGCCCTGGGATGGGAGCAAGGAGCAGGTTCTGTGCTGGGATATTCAGCACAGCCTGTGAGGAAGCTGAGGGCTGAGAGCTGCTCAGACACAAAGCCTGTGACCTTTCTTCTTCCTCTTCACACGATGGGATTCAGCTTGGGCCTTGCACTTTACCCATTTGTGACTTTTCCATTTCCAAATTTCTCCTGAAAACAACAGAGAGAGTGGAGGAGTGTTATGGGCTCTGACACAAAGAAAATCTGTGAACCTGCACTCAGATAAAGGATAGGAAAATAGAGAAAAGCAAAACTTGTCTATGTTTAACAAGGTGAAAGGTAAAAAACCAAACCCTGTGTATTGACTGTGAGGCACTGCCAGCACTTCCTTCCCAAAATCTGTCACTGAGGAGCTGTGCTGGGCAACACTGAGGCAACATTTTCAAAGTTTCTTTTTTTCTTTCTCCTCTCGGAAAATCCGGGACTCCAACCTGAACGATTGTTGCATGCTAAATAATATTAGCATTTAAATAGGCCAGCATTGTAGTTAACAACTGAGTGAGAGTAATGGGAGGGTGGCAGAGCTGGGTTCACACCTCTGCCCCAGCCCTTTCCTACCCTCAGCTGCCTCAGCCCCTCTCTCCCTTTGTCTGAGATCTTCGCAGGGATAATGAAGATCCAGCAGCAGCAGCTATAAAAAGCTAAAATCCTAGGCCTGGCTTTTAGCTTTCCCTCCAAACCCATGTCTTGCTCGAAATATGACCCTGGTCAAGAAACTCTCCAGAAGCTGCTTGAAACACATTTAAAAATTCTCTTTTTATTTCGTTTAATAAGCTTGACAGGCTCTTGCCCATAAGGAGGCTGCACAGAATATGTGTATACTCAGGTGTCCTCATTGTCACAGCTGAGATGTTGATATGTTGCCATGGAGGAAGGCTATTAATGAGAGGAAATTAAATTAGATCACCTCTGTGCATTTATCTGCACACAGCACAGCTTCAGTCTCGAGGAGAGGGAGTTCTTGTGGGAAAGCAATTAATAGATGCAGGTGCACAGGAAAAAAAAAATGCCTTTCTTACAGATCTCTGAAGTATGCAGATGATATTTAGGCTCTTTGACATGCTAATCACCAAATTTCACAGATACCGGGGCTGATTTATTTCACACAAATTTCATAATTAGCAAAATGTCCTGTTTCTCCAGAGGTAACAATGCAGTGGTCCGAGGTAGGGGATGTGAATCGTTCACAGCTCCTGTAGAAAGCTGTCAGAGACACCTCAGCCCTGCGTGGTGCTGTGTCCACAGCAGAATGGGGGATCAGAAATGCCCAGAAATGCTGGAGTGCAGGGAGCCAGAGTGAGAGTGTGGGGTTAGCTGGGACAGGGGAGGCTGCAGGACCAGAAAATGGATCTCCAAGCACAGCACAGGATGCTGGGGGAAGAAGGGCCTTGGTGTCAGCAGGAACTTTCTGCCCCAGATCCATGGACATGGAGACGATGGGACCCGAATGGAGCCTAGACCAGGTCCTCACTGCTGACAGAGTGGTTGGGCTGCCTAATTTGGGTTTTTACCTCTGTTACCTGTTTAGAGGAGGCTCTTGTGCCAGTCGAAGGAGCTCAATTTGCCCCTGCAGAGGCAGGACCCTCCAGCCCAACAGCACAGCCCATGGATCTCCCTCCTTTGAGTCCCCTAAGGAGGAAGGGACAGTAATTCCCAGCCACGGGCATCTCTGACCAATCAATTCCCACTCCGTGACAATTCTTCACTTGTTTGGCGTGATGGGGTGACAAATGCAACATTTTATAACTGCAGGTAATTGTCCTCCGTTTAAAAACAAGAAACTTGAGCCCCAAGGTCACCAGAATTACAGTCAGGTACAACACAAGGTGTTATCCATTGGGGATAAAAATCCACCTTCTGAACAATGAGCTCAGTAGGAAATGGCACAAACTCTCTATTCTGGAAGGAAACTCTGTAGATTATAGAAAAACTGTAATTAATATAAAGTGTGTATATTATAAATTAATAGTGTCTTAGCAATAAAGATTTAAATTTAAGTAATTAATTTGATTTAAATAATTATGTCACCCAAGATTTTTAAAGATATCTTGGACTTCTCTAAGTTTCTTGAGATGGACTTAAACTAACTTGGTTTAAGAAAATGTACAGTATATTTGCTGAGGTTTTGTCCCAAGGGAAAATGAATTAAGGACAATGTTTCTTTTTCTTCTCTGCCCAGCCCCAAGCCAGCTGAAATGTGTACAATAAATTCTGCCCCGGGCTGAAATCCTGTATGACAGTCCCAGCCCAGAGGGAAATTTTGGAGATGAGCCCTGCAAACAGGAGCTGATAGTGATAACAATCCCTGCCAACCCTTTCCCCGGGCCTGTGCTAGTGTGTGGCACTATAATACAATTTCGTATGTTAAACAACAGATGTCAAACAGAAGAAAGGAAAGAGGCCTTTGCTTTTCTTCTGTTGTGGACCTTGTTCTTCCAAAGCAGCCATTTTTTCAGTTGCCATGACAGTGTTAATAGGAGTTTATCATTTTCCCATGCCTGCTGCATACTAATGAGGGATCAATTCATGACTGTTATCTGTAGGGCTGGGAAGGGTCCAGCACTGGTCCCTGGAGTGTTCAGCACCTCAGTTTTTGGGGCTGATTTGTGCTGCTCACCTTTAATGCAGGGCAGGCTGAGGATATGCGGCAGCCAGGGCTAACGACCCAGAGCAGCCACCAAAAAGTTTGATTTGCTATTTCCTGATCTGTGCTGGGGAAAAGCAGCTGTGAAATATTCACAGAGATAAGGAATCCCTTCAGCTGCACTGGAAACTGAGATTTCTGCGAATTTGGCTGCACTTGGGGCCCTGGAAACGCTTTCTTTGGAGCAGTTAGTTTTAGGCTGGGAGGGAAAAGGCAGATGTCACCTTCTGCAGGAGGGGAGCACCAGGATCTCAGAGGGGTTTGGGCAGGGCACTGAGTGGGGTGGGGGTCCTGCCCCCACCAAGCCTTTGCCTCAAATCCAGCAGTGAAAACTGATGAAGAAACTGAGATTAGGGACCAAGAGCAGAACCGGTGGGGGTGTGATTAAAGGGATGCTGAAAAGTTTTATCCTAAAAGTTTAGAGCACAAAATGCAGCCCAGCATCACAGAGTGGAAGGACTCAGCCCCAGCTGCAGAGGCTGCTCCTCCTCATCAGTTCATCAGCTGCACTGGGAAATCTGGGGCTGAAATAGGATTATTCCCATTTCTGCTGTGATTTATTCTAGGTAGAACAGTGAGTTCAAAACAAGGCCTGTTTGAGCTCTGTAAGACTTCCAAATGCATTATATATCATCACACTGATAATACCATGGATTTCTAGATGTAAATTTTTCACCCATTTTCCTTTTGGCTTCCTGTGTTTGTTTTGCTACTATAAAAGCCCAAAGAAATGAGGGCAGACTGTTTTCCCTTTTTTCTCCACACAGATTTTATTTTTGAAAGAAATCTGAAAGCATTTTGCTCTTTTTTTTTTTCATTCTTTTTCTTTTTGTGTGTGTGTTATTTGCAGTTGTTCTTTTATCACTATCTTCAGGAAGCAGCATTACCATGCTGCAGATAAGAGGCACATCCAGATGTGCATATCAAAGGATGAACAACTACTTATTAAGAAAAACTTCTTTTGCGCCGAGCAGGG
This sequence comes from Agelaius phoeniceus, assembly GCF_051311805.1. Taxonomy (NCBI): domain Eukaryota; kingdom Metazoa; phylum Chordata; class Aves; order Passeriformes; family Icteridae; genus Agelaius; species Agelaius phoeniceus. The sequence goes on from NC_135281.1 coordinate 14,903,961, forward strand.
TTCAAAGGAAGAGTAAAGTCTGAGGCATAAGCGACAAAACTGTCTGGCAATTCTGTGCATTGTCAACCTAATGCACAGAACGGGGGAGAAAAGGGTTTCATCCCAAAGAAATGGTTGCAAAATGCATGTGGAAAGACAAAGAGACTGAAAGGGCAAACACCCTTCTGTGCAGTGACAGTATCACCCATTCCTTTAATTTTTGGGCGTTAAAATAATTAAGTTGTTGAAATATGTTTCAGGTTTTTTTGTCTATAATGTAAAGCAAAAAGTTCCCAGGGAAAGGCAGATGAAGCCAGACTCGTGATCCCATTTGGATAATGCTGGGAAATGCTGGAGCTTGCAATGACTGTGTGGCAAAATACTCACGTGTTACCCCCATCTTCATAAACTATTCTGCTTTCTCCTGAAAACTAAAGGAAAAGCGTGTTTAGCTGGCTCTGTCCCTGGAAGCGTGGGGAAACTCAGAGCTGGATCTGGACTTGGGGTGATCCAAGGCAGGGGTTCCCTCTCCCTGGGGAGAGTGAGCAGAGCCTGGGGCATCCCCAGTGCAGCAGGGACAGGCTGCTGGTCAGGGGTTTGGGAAAATGACTGAAAACACAATTCCCCTTTTTGGCCATGCCATGACCTCCTTTCCTTGGATCCCACACTATCAGGGAGCCAGGAGAGAGCTGAGTGCAGTAAATGCTGTTTCTTCTGAGCAGTCCCAGAATTTGATCCCTGCCCTGGTGCTTTAACACACCCCGAGCTGAGCTGGAGCAAAAATCCCAACTTCCTCTCTATGGCACCTTCAATGGGGCAGCCCTGGGCCAGGTCTGCTGAGGTGATGAAAATCAGCTTGGTCCCCCTCTGTTCCCCTGTGCTTCCCACCAAAGGTTGGGGAGGCATCTCCAAGGAGGGTTTCTATTATTTGGGGTGGAATCACTGCTTTCTGAGAGCTCTCCTTGAAACAGCTGGACTCTGAATATCTGAAATTCCAGCTCATTTCAGGAGCTGAAATGTAAAAATGCTGCTGAAGTTCAGGACTGTCAGGCTGGGAATCTGATGGAAGTGTTGGGGTGAGCAGGATGTACCCAGCACTCATCCTGCAAGTGATCAGGGAAATTCAGCTGCAAGCAGATTTTCCCTCGTTCTTTGAAAGGCCTTTTGACAGATTGATTATTTCTAATCAATCTTTCACTGTGAGTAAATTGAAATAAAATCATCTTCAGGTTCCCATCCTGGCAACAACACAGCATAGGATAGTTTAGCAGCTGGCTTAATCACTGCAAGTTTCTGAGCTCTTTTCATCTTTAGCCCTGTTGAAAATATGAGATTGCATAATGCACTCCCATGTTTTATATAACAGCCTCACATGGCTTCACATTATAATTTCACATCACTTTTACCTCAGAGTTTCTAACAGGTCAAGTAACCTTCTGATTTCATTTAAAGTTTCCATTATTCTCTCCTGAAAAGGAAAATCTAGCTCTTGTTTGGACAGCTTTGGTAACTCCAAAGGAAAAATTGGGCATTATAGTGAATACAAAAGATTCACTTTCCATGCATTAGGCTTTTGAATTGCTTTCTTAATGCAAAGTTGGACAGGAGAGTATAGGCAGGGAAAAAAGATCATTTTGTGTCCATGGTCAGATGTCAATATTGACAAAAATAAATGGAATGTAACAATAGATCCTTGCAAAGATGAAGGTCATATGACTAAAATGTCTAAGCAGACCTTGCACTGTGGCTGTATCTTATTGCTGTTTGTGATAAATCACTGGGTTCCCCCCCTCCCTTGTTTAAAACATGCAAAAAGAGTAAATCTGGAATTTTAGCCTATTTTAGGCAATAATAGTGAAGGTGAATCTGAATTGCAGCACTTAAACAATGAAAATAAAACTAAAATTAAGAAAAAGAAAGCAAGAAATGAGCCTAGGGATGTCAGGAGTGTTGGTGTCACTGAGGTCTGTGCAGTCCCCACTGCATGGTTTGAAATTTATTTGTTCCAGACCCAGAGGATGCAAACTGCTCTCCCTGCCCAGGGCACTGGCTGGGCTCCAGTTTGTAAATTGGGTTAATTAGTGATAGTCTGTAAACCCATTGTGGCTTCAGCTGAGAGTTCTCCTCTTGTCAGACTTTCTTGCCCAAGTCAATCCCTTTATGAAATCAGTCTCTGAGATTCCTCCAGGTTTTTATTTTGCCCAGTTAATGCCATTGTTTGAAATGCAGGAGGCTGTTCAGCATTCCAGCCTTTTCCCTGGAGGCTGTTCCCCAAGTGAGGGGCAGAGCTGAGCCCTGCAGAGCCCCTGGGTGTCTGTGCCAGCCCCATTGCACTGGAACCCCAGCAGAACCTGCTTTGGCTCCTGGGCATCACAGAAACCCAACTCCTGTTTGGGACCTTTGGCTCAGCAGCTCTTGAGAAGTTGGAGTCATCATTTATGGTCTCCACACACAGTTTCTCATGGTTTTTGGTGTCCCTACCTCTTCCTTTTTTATTCCCTAACCCAGGCATTACTGATTGTCTGAATGTCTGGGAGCCTTTTGTGAGACTGAAAGAGAAACCCTTGGACACCCAGTGTTCCCTGTTCAGAAACATGGACAGACACTGTAAACCAATTTTAAAAAATAAATCCAAAAACCACTTCAAGTACTCAATTTCCACCTGATTTATAGACCTGATGAAAGCTATTTTCTTGACATGAAATAATTTTTTTTTAAATGACTCTTGTTTTTTATTACCACTGCTATCTGAGAAGTTCCTCATGTCTTGTCTTGCATGACAAAAATGGGCTGTTGAGTTCAGCCCAGAAGACAAAGCAGTGGACAAAGGTTTCCCAGCCATGGCATTGTCCTCCCAGAGTGCTGAACAGCCCCCCAAGTCTGTTTCAATTACTCTGCCATTTCCTAACTCAATCCAAAATATTTCTTCAAAAGGCTCATCTGGTTTAGGGTCATGATCACAGGTGGAAGGTCAGTTAGTCATTGGCAGACATTTGCTTCTCACTCCAATCATCTTTCATAAATCTTAAAGGAATGCAGTAGTTTATGGCAGGAGGAGCAGGGCAGGGTCAGAGATATTTACACTAAATTTCTTCCAATTCACTGTAAGTAGAATTTCCTTTTTGAGAAATGAGGCTGTTTCCCCACTCTGAAGCAGAAGGAGCTGCGTTGCTCCTGAGCACAAGAGGTTTCTGTCCAGCACAGGATCTGCCAGGGAATTGTGTCAAGGTGCCTGGAATCCCTTGTTCTTCATGTGACATGCCTATAGTAATGCTGGCTTAGCCACTGTCCCCTCTGTGTGCCAGCACAGCTCTTGTGGGCACAGGGAGGGAAAAGACTGGGGAAAAAACCCTTAAATTTCAACAAAAGCCATGGCATGATGGCTTATTTGCTGATTTGTTCAGTTCAGGACATGGAGGCTGTGCAGGGGGATAAAACCCGAGGTAGAGCTGGCAGAGCCAGGTCCCCAGGGGTGCCCCCAAGTGCCACCCTGGCAGTGCTGACAGGGACACCCCTGACAACTTCAGTGCAATGCCAAGAGGCTTTGGAGAGATTCAGGCAGGTTCATTTCTCTGACTGTGAATCTGAGCAGGGCCACGGTGGGAAATTCTTACTGTGAACCAGTCTGGCTTCTGGAGCGCCCTGGGTGAGCCTGGGGCTTATCTGAGCTGCTCTAAGCACAATGAGCCTGTCCCAGAAACCAGCAGTGCCGCCACTGAATGGCAAAAGGAGAGTTCCTTAAACAGCTGGTGAAATAAACTATTTATTAGATGCAAGGAGGACAGGGAGGATTCCCAGGGTACCCTCAGCTGTGCTGGAAAATGCACAGAAATTGTCTGGGTGCTTCAATTTTCTTGTGCAAAAAAAATAAAAGAAAAAAAAAAGAAAAAACCACGAAAGGCTAGAAAGATTCAGTTATACTCATCGCACAAAGAGTGTTTCCCCTCATTTGGAATAGTTTGTGAAGTTTGGTAGGTGAAAACTGTTAAAAAGATGTTAAAAAGTGTTAGCAGCAATAAATCCGTGTTGGTTTTGCTTCTTAAAAAGATTGCAGATTTCAGATATCCATAGCAGAGATTTATCCAGTGCCAGCAGAACTTTTAGTGCCTCTCATAAAAAATATATGGGCTGATTCTCCCCTCCTGATCATTGGTAGAGCACAACAAGAGAGTTCTGAACATGGGTTTGATGGTGAGGTGTGAAATGTTTCAGTGATTTGTTTTGTGTTTGTTCCTTTCATTTCTAGATCACTCATGACAAACAGCAATGTATCAGCAGGACGAGACAATTTACCACTGCGGGAGCTAAAAGGGGAAAAAGTTCCATACATTTTATATCCCTTTTGTAGTCACTATACTGCACTAAAGATGACCGTGGGTCACAGAGCTTGTGCTCAGCACAGTTTATGTGTTTTAGAACTTCTTTGGGTGATCTCACCCTGTTTATTTTAGGGTCCTTAGATAAGGATGGTGTTGTCTGGGCTTTCTTTCATAAAACCCCCTTTCCTGACATGATTCAAAAAATTACTATCTCACTAAAATAAAAACCCCCAAACCCCTCAGCTGAAGCTTTTCCCCCTTCTCAACTGAATGGATTTTTCCTTTGTTTGTTCATGACAATTTGGGGGGGAGAGTTTTGTGCTTAAACTGCTCATGTGACTGTGTCACATGCATATCAGTTACAAAAGGAGCTTTGGCATGTTATGTATAAATCTGCATTAAGAGAGAAAATAGGCAACTTTTACGTGACTGGTATCTCATTCACAATAATTAACTCATTAACCATCCCCAGCCTCTGTAGGAGCAGGGGCAGGACAGCCAGCAGAGGAAGCATTTTGGTCACGTTGTGGCACCTACAGTCAGTTTTCTTACCACAGCCTGCAGTTCTCATGGGATAAAGTAAACCTTTATAACCTGCAAGTTGTTCATTTAAAGCCTCTCGTGGTGATTTATGCAGGAGGGGACCCGGTGATAACGTGGTGTCTGTCTCTTTCTGCAGACAGCTCACCCCAAGCAGCTCCCAGATTTGTGGCCTGGTCTGACCTGAATTTGAGGGGGAGGCAGAAGTCTCAAAGCTTGTGATTCATTTCATCAGAAGTGCTGGATATCAGAGAAGGGAATTTTTATTTCCAGGCTGCAGAAAGGGGCTCTGATATGTTCAGTCTTTATTGGGCTGCAAAGTATCCAAATACAAGGAAACCTTCATTAATTTCATTGCTCGTGCTACAGCTGCCCTTTCTGTAAGATTTCCCGTAGCAAGTAAATCCCTTGCAGAGGGCAAAGCCCAAAGAACATGAGCACAACCAAGAAAAATTACTGTAAGGCAGGTTTTTTAATTTGAAAGAAGCCTTGTAGTTTGTTCCCTGTGCCAAAGACACACAATCCCTTTCATCTCCACCGTGTCAAACTAAAACCAAGCAAGTTGCTGGAACAGCCTGGCCATCTTTATCTTGTTCATCAGCATTTTATAATAATTTTGACTTAAAGCTCTGCTGAAGGCAAGTTCCTCTCTGTGAGAGTGTCACCACATCCCTGGCAGGCACAGGCAGCTGCTGGTGCAGAAGCCCAGGGTGACTCTGCTGCGGGGTGGGGGTTACTCAGGCCAGGTTCCTGCCATTGGTATTTTGGGAAGCTCTGAAATGTCCTGTGCTCACTGAGGGCTCTGGTGGCTGGGACAGGTCAGGTTTATTCCCCCAGTGTCAGAGCAGGGGCTGAGGAGCTCCGAGGGGAGGGAGGACAGCCCAGCCAGGTGCTGGGGTTTGCTCTCTCCCAGTGCAGAGCTGGAGCTGAGGCCTTGATGTCATTAAGCTGTAAAAGCAGGAGTCTGCAGCAGAAGGAAATGGGCACATAAAGCCATCCCCTACAAAAGGTGACATCCCTGAGATTATTCTGGGTTTAAGAGGCTTTTTAATTTGTCCCTGGGTGAAAGGAAACGTGGCTTTTGTGCAGAGGTTCTGATAAATCTCGGTGTGACAAGAGGCAGTGGACAAGCCTCAGAGACAGATTCCCTGCAGGTGTGAAAGGGCTCTGTGCCCACCCAGAGCTGTCAGCTGAGGGCAGGATCCCTGCAAAGCATAGCTTAGCCTCCAAAAGGCTTTGATCAGACTTTTTGGGGTTGTTTTCCTTCAATATCACAGCCTGTCTGAGAGATGCACTTCTCTTTTTGTGACACATTTTCGTTACTAATGTCTGAGCAAGGTGGAATCAGGAGGTGAAGGTGACAAATAATGAGTGGGTGTTATCCCAGGCACTCTGCTCAGGGGCTGCACAATCTCCACTCATGACAAGTTTGCTGCAGCACTCAGGGCTGCAATTCACTGCCAGAGGTGCAACAGGGGCTGCTTGTGCTTCATCCCCAGCAGGACAGTTCCTTTGGGAACTGTGGTGTTCCCTAAAAGCCTGGGGGACCCTCCTGGCGTTAGAAAGGGGAGCTAAAGATGTTCCTTTGGAGGGGGACACCCAGCAGGCCAGCCCAGGACGGGCACCACCATCCCAGCATTGCCAGGCACCAGCCAGCCTTGAATTGACAAGGTCAGTCTGAGCTGCAAATGGATCCAGACCTGTTTGTGCATCCTCTGAATTTCCTGGCGTCACTATTTGGTCATTTGGGTTCATTGAATGGAATCCTTTCTTTTGGGCATGGAATGAAAGTCCTGCTTGCATTTAGCCCATCAGCAATGTGCAGTGGTGCTCTGGGCAGTTTGTAAAGGAAGTCTCATTGAAATTGCTGGTTACCATCATAACTGAGAGGCACTTCCTTTCATGCCTCCCTTTAAATGCAGCTCTGATGCTTGCTGGCCATAAATGCAGCCTGCTCCCTGCACTTGAAAAAGCTGGGAAAGCACATAAGTGATTCTGGTATTTTCCTGTTCCCATTAAAAATGCTCCACGTCCTGTATTTGCACGGTTGCCAATGTGATTTCGCTCAGGCCTGCTAAGCTCTTTTCTCTCTACTGTAGGTCTGATTGTACCATTTTTCCAAAGAGAACCCCAGGTTTCCCCTTTCCATGGCCCAGAAGCGCTCCTGCTGTGACCCTGCAGCCCAACTCTGTGTCCCAGCAGGGCACAGGGGGCACTTCCAGCCCCACTTCCTTCCCCAGGGGGGAGCAGGGTCCCCAGGGCTGCCCCCGGGGGCACTTCCAGCCCCATTTCCTTCCCCAGGGCTGCCCCCTGCCTCCCTGGCTGCTGTTTGCCAGCTTGCAGCCACACCTGCTCCAGGCCCTAACCCCTTTTATGAGGAAAACCTTAATTCCTTCCAGTAAAGTCACTGCTGAGGCTGCCACCCCCTGAGCCTCCCTTCCCATCCCCTCTGCAGCTCCAGCTCCTCAGTGCTGGCAGCAAACCCATCCCTGGCTTGATCCATTTGGTATAAACATTTCCTGGAGCTCATAAACACCTTTGTCATTTATCAGGGCAGCAGAGATGTTTATTGGCCAGATAGAAAACTCTGCTGGGATCAGGGCTCCTGGAGACTCCCTGATCCCTGCGCTGACACTCCCCAAAGAGGGGCTGAACGTGGGGCCAGGTTTCATTCCCGATGTGGGGCCCCCCAGTTTTTAATTGCTCCTGGTGATGATTGCAGCTTCCAGCAGGAGCTGGTGAGCACTGTCTGAGCAAAGCTGGTTTTACAGCAGTCCTGGTATGGACCAAATTGAGGGAGGTAAAAGGGCTGGGTGGTGGGGGAGGAAGAGGAGATCTATAACTGGCATGTTAATAAAACTCCAGTTTGTCACTTCAGCAGCACACCCTGAGTGTAATAACTAAGCTTCCTTTCTATACCCCCTATGAGTTCCTTTGTATTGACAGATGCCATTTGTTCATTTACGACGTGATAATAAAAACCTTCAGCTTTGCTGAATGTTGTTCTTTTCCTCCCCTGACACTGGGGCACCAAATGGTTTGTACTGCACTCAGCAGGCACTTTTCATTAAAGATCATGCCATGAAAATGAACTGTATTTGAAAACCATTTAGGAGCAGAAGTTCTGCTGCTGAATAGGCTGCACAGAAACCTTCCCTGGCTGCTTCCCAGGAGCCTCACAGGCTCCCACACGGATGCTGGCCTGAGGGGGGGTTCATGTCCAGCAGCATTTGGGACTCCAGCTGCTCAGACTCCTCTAGCAGTGATTCTCCATTGCTATCAGCTTCCTGCTATTATTTCTCTTTTTTTTTTTAATCTCTATCTGATTTTAAATGCCTCAAAAAATCTTTCTTTGTGCTTATCTGTGCTTCTTGAAACCGGTGATTTCAAAGTTTTCACACTCATGCAAATGAAGGCTAAACTGTAAGTTTGGATGGCTGAAAACAAACATAGGGATTGATAATTAAGCCTTTTTTCAGGAATGCTTTAAACATGGCTCAAACCATATTTTTAAGTACTGATCAAAATTCACCTGTAACTGTGATTTGCTTTGCAAAGTTACAGAATGCTTCAGATTCCCACTGAGCTGAGCAAAACATGGGTGCACAGCTTTGGGCTGCACTCACCTTGGAAAATCAGGCCCACAGGTTTGCAGTGCTCTGCCCAAAATGTAGCACTGTTAAAAAAGTTCAAACCAAAGCAATGAGCAACATTTGTTCAACACATTAATTAAATTTTACCCTGGGCAATAAGTGAGATTTCTCTCCCTCTGTAGAGTCAGTCATTTAGTAGCTGGCTGTAGGTTTTGCTGTGAGTATAAAAAAATAGAAGAATATGCATTAATTATTTCTAATTAAGCCAAAAAAATTATTATTGAAGCAAAAATAATTAAGCAAACTGGAACACAGCCACACACTGTACGTTTTAAATACCAACAGAGTGCTCTCAGCATTTTCCCTAGGCAGAACTCTAGAAACTCACCTCCAGCTTCTGCAAAGCTCCAGTAGGACAATGTGAGTATCTTCATTATAGTGACGATGATTTTAATTAATCATTTTTCATTGCACTTTACAAAATACCTGTAAAAGAAGGGATTACCAACCCCAAAAAAGGTACTCATAACTGTTCTCACCCTTCCCTGCTCATCCTGGAGGAGGGACTTCTATCACCAACATTATCACTTGTTGTCAAACAAGTACAGAGATGTTAGCCCGGAGGATGAAATAGTTTAATCATGGGGAAACAATTTGCAGTGCACAGATCTCAGCTGGTTCCCTTTCATCTGCTCACAGTTACTCAGCGACTCCCAAAATCTGTTTTGTGGCTGTAATAAAATTCATTCTCCACTCTCCCAGGCACACACCAAATGGTTTGGCTAATTCTGAAGTGTTGCAATCACCTGGAACAAAGACAGGATTCATAAGTTTTCAGGGGGAGCATTCTGGGGTTTTTGAATCACATAAACATGATATTTGTCTTTCAAAACATAAATAAAGGGGAGATTATAGATGTAAGGTCCGGGTTTATCTCTAGATTTACAACATCCATGTGATGATATAATCCATGTTACATGTGTGTTCTCACTCTGTATAGATGCACTTTGACTATTAAAAAGCAACAATTGTATTTATTCAATGGCTTCCTTTCCTCAGTGTGACCAAACCCAAGCAATTACTTCTTGGCAATTGTTCATTAGAATCGAAATAATGTTAACTTCATCAGAGCTGTCTGTCAACTTCTAATTTGCTGCCTGAGCAAGCCTGTTTCTTAAACTTTGATTAGACTGGCAATATCTTCTGTAATCTCTCCTAAGAAAGTGCCCTCTAACACTTTAAAGCTTTGTACATCCGAATATGAGCAGAGGAAATACAGGTCTGATGTTTTTCATATTCTCTTATCTCTTCCTCTCTCGCACAAAAATGGCTTTTGCTGAGTGCAGATAAGATCTCTGTGTGAGCACAAAGCTCTGGGGTTAATTCACAGTGCTGCTGCTGCTCTTCTCAGGCTCAGCTGCTCCTGGGCCGTTATTGTGGTCGCTGCAGGCACAGACAGACAGACAGACAGACAGAGCTGGTTCACCTGCCAGGGAGCCCTGGGCACCTCTCAGTGAGCCACAGGGACAGCAGGCAGGGCAGGGCAGGGCACAGGGCTTTCTCACTCTGGTGATGATGCCTCAGGTTCAGCTTTTCCATTTTTCACATTCTGTGCTGCTTTAGTGTGTGGGTCTGAGCTCCATATCAGGGGATGGTGAGCTCTGTGCACAGAGCAGGGAGACAAAACAATTCCTGCTCAAATGATCCAAATCTCAGCCCAGGAGCACAAACCCCGTGGGCTGGAGAGAGAAAAACAAGCAGGGTGGGACTGCAGGGGCTAAAGCTGGAATGGGACAATGAACTGCAAGATGCAAATGGAGCAGAACTGATCCCAGGGACAGAGCCCGTGCCCGGCCGTGCATTTTGGGGCCATTTTGGTTCATCTTGGGTGCAGCCCTGGCTGGGCTCTGGTGCTGCCCAAGGTAGATCCACTGAGGAGATCTTTGAATAAATCCGTGCTTCATTCTTTAGCTCTGTCCAGCCTCTGTTCTAGCTCAGCCTGCACAGGGCATGTGACAACAGCAGAACATTTGGGTTAGGCCAGGATGTCCCTCCAGGAGCTCCCTGGGAGTTCCATCAGTGCCTCAGAGAGGTTTGGTGTCCAGCTCCTTGCAGAGGGGACACAAAGATCCCCATGATGCTCAAACTCCAGCGTGGGGAGTGGTCCCTGTGTGGGGTGAGGGAAGGGGGGAGCTGAGAGCTGGGGCTGGTGATGGCCAGGGTGGTGTCAGAGCCCTGGTTGCTGTCAGGACAGCTGCCTCCACCCCAGCCCAGCCCTCTGGTGTCCTCACTGACCCCTGAGCTCCCAAACTTCCCAGGGAGAGGAGCTGAGCAGTTCCCAGGTGCAGGGCAGCCTCGCTGTGCCCTGAGCACACAGAGCAGGACCTGCCCATCCTCTGGGCTGCTGACAGCCCTGATCAGCTCTCTGTGCCACAGGCACCAGCACAGCTTCTCAGGAGGCATGAGAGGGACACCTGTGGGCCCTTGCAGAGCTCTGACAGCCCTGTCCATCAGCTGGGCCATCCCCTGGGCTCTGCACAGCTCCCAGACAGCAGCTGGGATTAGAACCCCACCGTGCTCACTTGGCAAGGGAAGAGCAGAGGGAAAGGACACCCTGCTGGCTGAGGACACTCACTGTGGTCACGTCCTCCCTCAGCTGGAAACCTCCTGGGCAACCTGGAGCAACCTGGCTGCTCCCTTTGCCTCAGTTTCCCCCGTGCAGGTTTCAGTGTTTCCCAAGGCCAGCATGCTGTTGTGACACATCATATTCAGCTACTCCCTAATGGGGACCATATAAATTCCGTAGCTGCTTTATCTGATCTAGCAGTCATGAGTCTGCCTGTCTGAAAGCTGCTGCTGCTCTTGATAAGAAAACATTCCTGCTCCAGAAATTCCTTTTTGAGGGAAGTGGGGAAGGTCTCAGTCATGTTCTGCTGAGCAGGTGCCTGGGCAGCAGCAGATTCATGGTCACAGCCCTGTCCTGGCACTCTGTGGCTGAGGTTCTCTGTAAATGTGCATCCAGGTGTGCCCTGGAGAAGGGGACAGTCCCTTGGCAGGCACCTGCTGCCATTTCTGCAATGCCAAGGGAGCCCTGCAGCCCAAATCCTGGGTCATCCCTTCTAAACAAACTGAGCAGGAATTACTGCTCTCATGGGCTTGGTTTGTGGTGTTTCCTTAAAGCAAAATAATGGGAATTAGTTATTCTAATCTCGTTTGAAAATGAGATTTTAGTGTGTTTCAATATGCCTAACAGCTCCTGACTGTAGCCCCTGAGTGTCCCTGTCCATTTTGGGGGCAGCTGAGGCCACTCAGACACGGAGGTGCCTTTTTACCTTCTGTGGCCAGCTCCCCAAAGGAGCTCCAGGTCCCACATCTCCCCCTCCACAAGCAAACAGAAAGAGGTTTCTGGGTTACAAATGGCAGCACTGGCAGCGTCCCAGCTGGGCACAGCTGCTGCCAGTGCCCATGGAAGTCCTGGGAAGTGCCACCAGTGCTGCTGCTGAGAGCTCTGACAGGGCATGGGACAGCTCTGAGCCACAGCAGAGCCACAGGGACCTGAGTTCAGTGCTTGGTACTGAATTCTGCCCTTCCCTCCCCACCTTTTCATTTCATTGCCCCTCCCTCCAGTCAGTCCTGCAGGGTTAATGCAAATAACCTGTTTATTACTTCAGCACTTCATGAGAAACATGACTTGTCTAGTTCTGTTTATAGAGCATGTAATCATTAGAATAAAATAACAACAAAGATCAAGTCACCATCTGTATTAAAGGTGACCTGGAGTCTTCCCTGGGACAGAAATGCTGCTCTGAGCACCTCAGAAGCTTTGGGGACCTCACTAAAATCTGTGCCATTTCTAACAATGCACATCATTAGCTTTTAGTTGTGAGTTACCCATAACCACTAGTTCTGGTGGGCTTTGCTGGGAGATTATTTCTGTTTTGTTGCTATGGTGGTTGCGTCTGGTTTTGAAAGGTGGGGATGTTTTGTCACTCAATTGGAATCAGATTAATTGAGCTCCTTCTGATATAAAAGTCTCAAATCAATACAGTGTTCACCTTGTAAAATGCACTTTTTTTTGTTTGTTTAGTGCCTCCTGAGATCAGATGCATTAAAATCCACGTGGAACTAACTTTTCTTTCTCTTCTCACCCCCACACTTCCCCATATGTGCTTTTGATTTTCCCCTCAGGGTACCTATGGGAGGTCTGGAAAACTCTTGGGAGCTTTCAAAGAATGTTAATATGTATAACACTGCATTTTCAGTTTTAAATACAACATGTAAAGACCTTTCTTTTGAGGATAAACAAGTAAAGCTGCTAGCTAAAAACTATTTGTAATAAAAAGTTCCCACTTACCATAAAAAAGCTTAATAACATTTAATTGTATTTCATAGCATTTTGCACCCATAGTATTAAGCTTTTACAGTTCCTTGTAAAATGTCTGGGCAACACCGACTTTCAATTCTTCTGAGCTGGTTTTTAACTCTTTTTGATAAGAAATTTCTGCCTAATGGTCCAGTGCAGCATTTTCCATTCAAACCTTGAGCATTTTGTTTGCCCCAGAGCAGAGCCCGGTGCTGGTATCTGCAGAGATCTAACAAACCCCATTCCTGATGCTTTCTGTGAGATTGCAATCAATTTGTGCCACAAGTCATTCTGCAGACAACAAGAATAAACATTTCTAAGATCAAGCCCTGCAGCTGAGGCGCAAAGAGCCAGCACCTTTGGGTGGATGGTGATTCTGTGGTGGTGATCAGCAGGCATTAACTTATTGGTTATAGCTGCACTCCCTCATTTTACCCTCCCTCGAAGAGTTAGCTGGGCAGTGCTTCAGATAAAGACTGTGAAATTTGATCACTGGAACTAAAATGGATGGCTTAGCTGCCTAATCTCCTCCATCCCGTTATCATCAGCTCCCAATCCCCTCCCCACACCATCTTCAAAATTGGGAAACAGCCCCAGACTTATGGGAATGTGCTGCTGAGTTAGGGTAAACAGCTCTCCCAGGCTGTGTGGCCACAGGCACAGGTGGGAGCCCAAAGGGGGAACATTCACTTTTGGGGAGATTTTGGCAGGTTGTCTGTGGGATCAGCTTCTTCGGGTCCATAACTGATTGTCTGATAGCAGCTGAAAGCATCTGGTAATACATTGCTAACTTGTATAATCTGCCTTGAACCCAGCAAATTGCCTCTGCTGGCCAAATCCCCCCAGGAAGGGAGCAGTCTGGGTGAGGCAGGAGGGGAGAGCTCTCTGCCCAGCCAGCAGTGCCACACCAATGGGGAGAGCAGAGCCCTGAGTGCCCCCTGCCAGGGCACCAGGCTGCCCTGGGGCTGGCTTTGCTTCCCCCAAAAGGGGCTGTTTCTCCACTGATGCAAATGAAGTGAATTCATTTTGCAGGATTGGTTATTGATCCCTTCCCTGGGGATGCGCTCCAGCCCAGATGTGATTCCTTTGTGCTGGGTTTCTCTTCACCCACAGCCTGGTTCACTCCTGCTGCTTCCAGAGCCAACTGCCCAGCCTGGAATGCACCAGGATTGGTGGCTGAGTGTCATTCATGGAGCTCCCCTCACCAGAATCGCTTCATGTGAAGAAAAAAATAAGTTTACTACTGACATCACATGTCCCTTTTTCACCCACAGATCTTACTGAGCTTCACAAAGGGGGAAATTATCCACGTTTTTGTGATCACAATAGTAAAGTACAGCTAAAATCCAGGTTTAATATGAGGTGTTTATTCCATGCTGCAGGAGTATATAAATACATAATATCCCAGATTTTGAATGTATTAGGTGCTGAAAATATTTTTAGGGAAAAAAAAGTGCTTCTTTTCCAAACTGCTTCAATCTCTCTGTGAGAAAAGATATCAAAGTGGGACAGAAAGCAAATGGATTGGGTTAAGAATCTGAACCTCTGGAATTCCAGCAATAAAGGTTTATGATTAGATTTTAACTGGACAACTTATTGGGCATATTGATAAATCATCCCCACCTACATTGTGTACTAATGCACTTCCCACAGAAATGAACAGGTACTAATAAACCAGCTGGGATTTCCTATGATGTTATTTGTGGGCTTTTGCCAGTTTGCCACTGCTCTGTCAGCTCTGGGCTCCTGCTCCTGCCTGGGGACAATGTCTGTGCTCTGGGCAAGGGGGAAATCCCCCAGGCACAGCTGGAATATTGGAGCTGGGACTGGGGTTGGCTTTGGTCTTCACGTTGTGACATCAGGACTGCTGTGAGTAAGGAAATGATGGCCTAATTTAATGTTTTATTGATATGGTTTATGTGTTTCTTCCATCTCATTTCAAACCAAATGTCCTCTATCCAAAAAGAGAAGCCTCTCAGAGCCTGCACTCCCCATCCCCCTTAGCCAGCCAAGGACATATTTAAAACTTAAGGGCAAATGTTCCATAAAACACTGCCCAACCCTTTGCAAATTCCCTGCATAACTCTCACATGCATCCTCTAACTCGAGTCCATCCCTACTCCAAAGTTGTAATTTGCCCTGCAGTCCTTTTCTCTCTCTCTCTCTCTCTCTTTTTTACAATCTCTGAGATGGCAATTAGCTCAAGAGATGCACTTAGAGCTTGGACTCAATTACAGATCCCTCCTCTCCAGGCTCTGCTGCTCCATGCTAATTTAAACGTCCTTTTGCATGAAGCATCAGTCTGAATTCTTTAATTGTTCCCTCCTTATCAGAGATTTGGAGGCTTTCCACCCATGGGTGTGGTAATCAGAGTCCCAAAGGCAAACTAGGACGAGGTTTTGTTAAAGAAAATCCCCTGGGGCAGAATCACCAAAGCTAAAGAAAGAAAAATAGCCATCCTAGAGCTGGCCATTAATGCAGACTTCTTCTCTCCACAGAGCTGACAGAGCTTCCCAAGAGGAGTGAACATTGTCACCTGCATTTTAGAGTGCGTGAGCTGAGCCAGAGCAGAAAGTCACATCTGATGGATCTGGACAAGGCAGCCCTGATGTGGAGCACAGAGGTTTGGATTTGCTGCCTGAGCTGTTATTCCCTGTTTTTCCTGGCTGAGGATATAAAGGGTGACACAGCAAGGGTCAGCACCACCTTCCCTTGTCCTGCAGGTCCCGCAGGTTTGTGGATTTGGTCTGAAATACATGCAGGGGGTGCCTTGAGTGAAATGCTTCTCCTGCTGTGAACCTGAACCCTGGTGCCTTTGGTTTAACTCTGTCAGTGCAGGCCAGGCTCCCAGGGTGTCCCCTTTGCCTTCCCCACACAACAGATGTCACCAACACGGGAGAGACGTGAGCTTGAGGTACCAGCGCTCTGCAGCAGCCCCTGGAGCAGCAGCACAAACAAAGATGCCCTTGAGGCTTTGAAGGAAGCTGTGCCTGTGTCCTTGCCAGCAGTCCTGCCTGTCCTATAGGCAGTGCTGCCTGGAAAATGCTGCTGGGCCTGATGGCTGCAGAGCCAAACATTGGATGTGACACTTTGCTACTCCTAGACCCCAACGTCCTGCTGCTGTATATTAAGCATCCCCCTCGTGAAGTGAAAGCAGCTCATAAAAGTGTGGAGCAGAAAGTCCAAACTTACATGGGGACTGCTCCATTTGCTCTGTGTGGCCATAATGGGGTTATTTATGGGACATGTAGGAAAGATTAAAGGTTTTCATAATAAAGGAAAGCGAGAGCTCAAGAACTGGGTGCCTCCTAACAGCACTGATTCTCGAGACAGGATAAATCACCCCAGCAACCATTAAAACTTCAAGAAGATTGCTTGTAAACCTCCAAGCCATGCCAATAAAGCATATTCCTTGCCACAGAGCAGCCCAGATGGTGGAGCTCAGCAGTTTTCAGAGCTGCTCACAGTTGAACCCTGGTGCCTGTCTCCCCAGAGGGCACAGTGCCAGGGGAGCACGATGGGATCCATGGGATCTGTCAGTGTGGGAGCACAGGGACAGCAGGGCCAGAACCTCCCAGCCTGAGGGAGCACGATGGGATCCATGGGATCTGTCAGTGTGGGAGCACAGGGACACCAGGGCCAGAGCCTCCCAGCCTGAGGGAGCACGATGGGATCCATGGGATCTGTCAGTGTGGGAGCACAGGGACAGCAGGGCCAGAACCTCCCAGCCTGAGGGAGCTCTATGGGATCCATGGGATCTGTCAGTGTGGGAGCACAGGGACACCAGGGCCAGAGCCTCCCAGCCTGAGGGAGCACGATGGGATCCATGGGATCTGTCAGTGTGGGAGCACAGGGACAGCAGGGCCAGAGCCTCCCAGCCTGAGGGAGCACGATGGGATCCATGGGATCTGTCAGTGTGGGAGCACAGGGACAGCAGGGCCAGAGCCTCCCAGCCTGAGGGAGCACGATGGGATCCATGGGATCTGTCAGTGTGGGAGCACAGGGACAGCAGGGCCAGAACCTCCCAGCCTGAGCCCAGCTCGGGGCTGGCTCCATCTCTGCCCTCAGCAGCTCCAGCCCATTCTGCATTCTGCTGCTTCTTGGGGGGCTCCCATCACGACACAATCTCAGAGACAAGTTTTTATGGGTTTTATGGGCTTCAGGAAGTTAGGAAAATATTCCAAGGCCCTTCAAGGTTCTGGTTCATTTGCATTTTAAAAAGTCAAGTCTGCCCATTCCTTCCACCCTGAAAGACCAAGTGGAATGTGCAATAAATCACAGTTTGAATTTGTGTGTGGCACAGCCTCACTCAGGGATCCTTCCCTGGGTCCTATCCCAGAGAAAAACCCCAAACCAAAGTTTTTGTATTGTTTCTCCTCCTCTTTTTGTTGTTTGGTTGTCTGGTTGGGATTTCTTCCGTTGGTTTTGGTTTGTGTTGGTTTTTTCTTCCCCGTTTCTGTTTCAGGAAAACCCAGCCCAGATTTCCAGGGGTGGCCCTGCTTGCTCAGGCTGGACAGAGGTGTAATACATGTATGTATCATTTATAACAGAGGTAAGTGCTGAGGAAGGTGATGAAGGGGTTAATCTGGGCCAGCACTGGCCCAAGATTAATTCCCATAGATGGATCATGCCTGGTCCAAATTCTACAAGTGGATTTTCCTCATGTTTCAGTTCTTTTTCAAGCCTTGCTCAAGAGAA
This sequence comes from Agelaius phoeniceus, assembly GCF_051311805.1. Lineage (NCBI taxonomy): Eukaryota > Metazoa > Chordata > Aves > Passeriformes > Icteridae > Agelaius > Agelaius phoeniceus. The sequence goes on from NC_135281.1 coordinate 14,921,453, forward strand.
GTAACCAGATCCAATTTTCATGTTAATTCTCAAACTTGATTTAAGAGAGAGGAGTAAATTTATGAAGAGTCTTGATTCTGCAGACTGCAGGCTCCCCATGGGGGTGTTCAGTGATTTTCTGGGGAGTTCTGGTAACAGGCTCAATTCCCACAACAACAGCTTGGCTCTTACTGGGGGATTTCTGCTCTTGCTACATAATAAATCCCAATTCTTATAATAAAAAAAAAAAGGAAAATCTACCAACATAAAAACCATTGATAGTTAAGCAGCTGTTCAGGTTTTGGGAAGCATTTTTTTTCCCAGACAATATAAGAAAGTCTTTCTGGGACAGAGATGAAGTAAATATCTCAAAAATACATCACCGTGGGTCACCTGTGTAAATCAATGGCAGTAGGAGAATGACAATCTGGTTTTTCCATTGCCATTCTGTTTTTTCATGGAGCCATTCCAAAGCTGTGCAGGAGGAATTGTCTTATTCAGTTGAAATCCATGGATCTTTGTTCCATGCCTTTGGTGCAAACTGGGATTTATCAACAGGAGGAGATGGATCCAAAGCTCCTGCCCATACAAACCAGGATGTCACAGTGTCCAAAGAACCTTCAGATATCCCATTTACCACAGGATGCCTGCAGGCCTGGCTCTAAATTCATAAATATTCCAGTCCCCTGAATGAGAGAATGAAGGAAAATTTAGAGGAGCTAGAAAACACCTCTAAAACTTAGGTGATAACATCACCAGGCCAAAATCCTGCATCTTTCTGGGAAGGAATAATGAGGAAACATCAGTGCCAAAACTCTCCCAGGTGACTTGGGCAGCAGCACCAGGAGCCCTGGGATGGGCCCGGGGTGCTGGGGCCATGGAGGTCACTGGGATTTGCCTCCCGAGCAGGGGGAGCCACAGGGGACGGGGGCAAGGGGGAGATGTGTCTGGGACCCCCAAACTCCACCCTGGTGCTCCTCCATGGCTTGCACTGCTCAGGAAACTCGAGTCCAGCACTTGGCCCCGGAGTGGGGAGAGTTTCCTGTCTGGAGACACCAAACTGTGCTTCGAGCACGGCCAAAGTGCATTTTCTTTGTCTGTGGGAAGGTCAAAAGCACTGAAGCACCAGACCTGCAGTCAGAGCAGTGCAGAAGGGAATTGTGAGTATAAAAACTGGCAAATGTGAGGCAAGTCCAGGAATATCTCGTTCCTGTTTGTTTCTGCTCCCTTACTCCCCAGATATTTGTGTGTTGCCAGCACAGCATCAGTATCTGAGTTGTGTTGTTTTTTTTTTTTTTAATTTTCCTCCTGAATTAAGCATCCAGAATCCTCCCAGAAATGCCCATGAGATTTGAAGTTAGCCTGGAAATCTTTCAAAGGACCCCAAAGATAACTGCACTGGGTCTTCTATTGCATTTCCATTTTATGGCATCTTTTTATATTCTGCAGTAGCCTTTTCTGAATAAAAATGAGACAGCCTCTTAAGAGGCCTTTTTATTATTTGCATTTGGCAAAAACAGCCTTAATGAGCTGTTAAGAGTCATTCCCCAGTCCTATTGTTGGTGATGCATGGGAGCCTGTAAAGTGCTGAAAAGCCAAAAGACAATTTATGATCCCTGATGCTATCCCTTCCTGAGACAATCCCACAGAAAGGAAGATATCAGGGAGTAGGAAGTCCCATTATTTAAATGGCTGGGTAAGTTTTACTGGAGTCATAACTGTGGAATTTGCTATTTTCATTTCAGAGCTGCCCCAGCCCCTGCTCCCCGGCAGAGGAGCGATGGCACCGAGCTCCTTCCCCCGTGCACAGAGTGGGAGATGGCTTAGGGAAATGTCCCCATTCATTCCCGGATGGAGAAATGGCCCCAGATTCCCAACAGGCAGAGATCAGTTGATGAATCTGCTGGTTTCTGCCGGCTGGGGCAGGGGGTCTGTGCTCACTCGCTCTGGGAAGGGCAAGGAACTGGAATTTCCTCAGATAGGGGACAGGAGGTGACTCAGCACCAGGCAAACCCCAAATGCAGAATCTCTGCAGGCTGTGCAGCCGAGGCATGGGAGGCTCTGGGGTCCCTTGGGAAGGGGCAGCAGCCAGCACCCCACAGTGAAAAGGAGAGCAGAGGAGTGAGGGTTTGTGGCCAGCTCCAGCCCCTGACCTGAGCAGAGCTGGCTCCTTGCCTGGCACTGATTGACAGAGGGAGCAGCATTGGAAGCTTTGGTGAATTTGGGCTGCAGAGCCACCCCCAGCCTGGCACACAGGGACTCATCCCTTCCCTTGGTCCTTGGTGGGTGCTGGGAATCTGCAGTTGGGATGGAGAGAGCAATCCCTGATTTTGGGACACACAGACCCAGCACTGGGCATTCAGGCCATTGCTGCACTTGTCTCTTCACCTGGTTCCAAAGGGCACCCTGTGAGCTTTATTTGAATTGAAATGTATCATTTACAACCTATTTTTTACTGAATAATCAAATCTGTGACTTGCTGATCTTTCTGTTATTGTGACATGTAGTAGCCATGTTCTGCTGGAACAGAACAGTTCCAAAATGAAGAGCTCAGGCCCACTTAGAACACCAGCACAGGTTCTGCTTTCCATCTCTGTCCCCCAGGAAGTTTGATAAAGGATCTCAACCTGCAGTGCTTTTCCCACTGATCTGTATTTTTTTCAGGCACAATTGAATTTGATTTTTGAATTCCCCTGAGACATCAGGCTCTGACTCTGACCTGGCATCCCAGAAGGAGCTGAGTGATTTAAGATTATCCCTTCCTGCACTAACAGCACTGGAGCTGCTGTATAATTTTTTCTTGCAGTGGGGATCTCTGTGCTGCTGGGTCCCAGGCCCAGCCCTTTGTGTGGAATGCAATCATCAGCAATTCCCCATGTGCCCAGCATTTTGTCACAGCTCCTTACAGCTCTCAGCCACGCCAGGGAACTCCTGGGAGAAGGGTGACAATAACCTGATGCAAGCCCACAGCAGCTGGATTCTTGGCACTTCACTTGGCTTCTGATTCTTTAAATGTTCTTTCCTTGGGGAACTTTATTTGCATGAAAACACAGCACAATAATTTGACGACTGCTCACCCTCATGATGTGCAGAGAAACAAAGCAGCTCAACAGTGAACTAAGCAATCAGTTATATTTAATTTTTTTTTCTGAAATCACACCTCTCACTTTCTTTCCTCTGCTGTGACTTACAAAGGTGACTTACAGTGCAGCTGGGTTATGCAGTAAAACGAGGAACTCAGAGCTGCTGAAAGAAAAGGATCATTCTTCTGTGAGCTGGGGGAACAAAGCTCCCCAATACATGTCCTGTTCTGCCTGCACCAAGTGCTTTTGTGCAGCTCTCAGCACCAACCCCGCTGCTCCCAGTGCTCATCCCAGCAGCTCTCTTCAGTGAGCTCACCAAAATAACGGCTGTGGAGCAAATGTTCTCAGCCTTCCCTTGCAGACTGAAGGGACAATTGTGCAAATTGTGTATGGGAATGGAGGGGAGCAAGGACAGCAGGAGCCCAGCTGAGGATGGGCCCATGCACAGGACAAAGCTGGGGCTGACAGTGCTGTCCCTGCCTCAGTCATGTCCCTTGTCCCCTGTCAAGTAGGGACACTTGCTGGGAGATGCTGCTGGCCTGAGAAAACTGCAAACAGCCCAGGGGCTGAGAACACAGCCTGGGGAATGAAAACCCAGCCCAGGGGCTGAGAACCCAGCCTGGGCACTGAGAATCCAGCCTGGGGACCAAAAACCCAGCCCAGGGACTGAGAACCCAGTCTGGGACTGAGAACCCAGCCCAGGGACTGAGAACCCAGCTCAGGGAATGGAAATACAGCCCAGGGATCAAGAACCCAGCCCAGGGACTGAGAACACAACCCAGGGACCAAAAACCCAGCCCAGGGGCTGAAAGCCCATCCCAGCTGCTGCCATGGACAGCACCCAGTGACCTTCCCAGCCTTGTTCTCAAGTTAAAGTTCCAGCTCTAACTGCCAGCTTTGCCTAATTATTATCCCCCAGATGAAAACTGTAATTATTTATGAGCAGCTTTACACAGGAACGGATCAGCCCAGTTCTCCCTTCTCAGAATAAATCTGTATAAAAACCAGAATAAATCTGTATAAAAAGCAGAATAAATCTGTATAAAAAACAGAATAAATCTGTATAAAAAGTCCTGTGTGAAACTTTGGGGGGTCCTTCGCATCACCTGGGGTCCTGTCCAAGCTCTGCCTCCAGTCTGGCCCAGCAGAGCATCCCAGTGCCCACCCCAAGCCTGGCAGCTCCTCGGGAGGGAGGCAGAGCAGGGCACAGAGGAGCAGCCCCTGCTCATTTGTCTGCCCATATATTTATATTTACATTTATAGTTATATTTAACAAATTTAAATATATATTTATATTATATCTAATTTGTCTGCCTTTATGTTTATATTTATATTTATATTTAATACACTGTTAAATATATGTATTTATATCTATATTATATTTAACAAACTGGTTTTTCTTCTGATGTTTGGAGGGCAGACTATATTTATATTTATTATATTTATGTTTATAATATTTATATTTATAATATTTATATTATTTATATTTATATTTATATTTATATTTATATTTATATTTATATTTATATTTATATTTATTTGCAGTTCTATTTCTACTTTCAATTACATTTATATTTATGTATCAAATGACATTTACAATTCTATTTATAGTTATTTTGTTTTCATATTTACATTTTCATTTCTTTGTGTGGACACGTAAATTCCCGGCGGAGGAAGGGCAAAGCCGAGCCCCGGCTTGGAAGCGGGGTGGGAGATGGACCAGCAGCTCGTGCTTGATGTGCATGTGATAAAGCGGAGCACAAAAGCCGCTTAGGACGGGCCCGCGGAGATTAGCTAACAAGAACCGAGCCTTTCTTTTCAGAGGCGTTATTAGCATATTTTTCATCAATACTACACTTAACAGCTCCTACATAGCAGGAAGTGGTATTTAACCTCTTGTTCCAACGTAACGAGATTACTTTGGTGGTTATGTTCCATTCCATTCATAAAGAGCCTCCTGTGCCCGGTTAATGAGATTCGCTGGGCTCCAGCTGAACTGGGAGAACGCTCCAGGATGGATTCGGAATATTGACATTTTAACCTGGCCTTGTCTCTCAGGCTGCACTGAGGGCGGTGTAAAACTCGATGGTGGCAGATAAGGGGTGTCTGTCGCTGGAAAACCCTGCCAGCTTCTGGTATTTAACTCTCATTCTGAAAGGTAAACGTTGTTTGAAATACATGAACATCACCTGAGGTTTGAGGCACAACCAGGTGAAACTCGTTTTTCCTTTATTTGGATATAAAACTCTGAGCCAGCAGAACTCTGCTGCCACAAAACTTTGCTGTTTCACTGAATACAGTGAATTGGAAAATGACAGAAGTAGAGTTTGGAATAAAACAACAAAGCAGGTGAGCCTTATGGGATTTCTGTTTTCAACAACTCCCTGCTCCTAATAGTTTCCTTTTTTAATTATTTTTTTGCCCTAGAGAGTTTGTGGGTTGCAAGAAGGGTACCAGCATTGTTTTTGTTACTTGAAGGATGCAGCATTAATTCATAAAAAATAACCTGAAAGAAAATAAATACTTGCAACAGCTGAATTTAGTTTAGCAGAGAGTTACAGCAGCATCTCCCTCCTGTACAAACTGGTTTGTTCTTCTACAAAAAAAACCTTCCAAAATAATTAAAGGAGTCTCCTTTCCCATCTTCTGTAAGAACAGGGGTTTACCTCTGGGTAAAAGAAAGGAATAAATATAGAAGCTAATTAAACTCAGCCATTTAGCTTAACAATGCAGCTGTTTTGCTGTTTGGCTGTAGTGTTGCGTGCAGCAGCACAAAAGAGACACTTTGGATTTTTATCCCACTCCCACCCACCTTCCCAAGACTCATCAGCACAGCCCTGACCCTCTGCATTGTCTTTAAGCCAAAGGAAAATCTCCAAGTGAACAGTGACAATGAGTTTTCATGCCCAAGATTAAAATTACAAAATTAGGAAAAAAGATGGGATTTTTTTTTTCCCTCCTCTATGCTGCTGCTTCAGAGAAGGTCTTTAAACCCTTTTGTTTGTGCATCTTCAGGCTGCAAAGTTAATTTAAAGGGGCACTGCCAAGGTTAGCAAGCTCAGAATTTGATTTGACTGGCTGTGCATGTTCCCTAATCACTGCTTGGAAAGTCTGCATAGTTCTACATCTTTTTATCTTGAGGGAGGAAAAAAAAATTCCTCCAGGAAAATACATCAAAGGTGCAGGTCTGACTCCATGGGCAACCCTGCAAAACCTGCCCAGCCTTTCTACAGAATAGAGGAAAACATTTTTGAATGAGAAACAACTTCCTTTGTAAGGTTCCCAAAGGAATGAGTTCAGTCAAAAAAGAAAAAGGTGACTGAGGAGGAGGAGGGTTCTGTCCGTGGTGTGCAATGTGAAACCCAAACCAGCACAGCAAGCACTTGTCAGGGGGTTTGGGGACACTTTTTATTATTCAAATAACTTCTGAACAGCAGCCCCAAAGCTATTTCCTTCATTTTGCTCTGAAAACATCAAGTATTTACTCATGACTTGGAGTTATAGTCAGATCCCATGGAATTGTTCCTGCAGAACAGAACATGGAGCACCGAGCTGGGTTTTCTGTGTCCTCCCAGCTCCTGTGGGTTTTCCTGGGGCACTGCAGAGTGGGGGCTGAGCTGAGCCCATCCCCTCTTAGTGCTCAGGTGAGCTGAGCCCTGCTGGGAGCCCAGCCCATCCCATCCCCGCTCAGGTGAGCTGAGCTCTGCGGGAGCTGAGCCCAGCCCATCCCATCCCCTCTCAATCTCAGGTGAGCTGGGCTCTGCCGGGAGCTGAGCCCATCCCATCCAATCTCTCAGGTGAGCTGAGCCCTGCCAGGAGCTGAGCCCATCCCATCCCATCCCCTCTCAGTGCTCAGGTGAGCTGAGCCCATCCCATCTCCTCTCAGGTGAGCTGGGCTCTGCAGGAGCTGAGCCCATCCCATCTCCTCTCAGGTGAGCTGGGCTCTGCCGGGAGCTGAGCCCATCCCCTCTCAATCTCAGGTGAGCTGGGCTCTGCCGGGAGCTGTCCAGCAAGGGCTGCCCCGAGCAGCAGCTCCTGCAGGGATGCTGAGAGCCCCGGGTCCTGCTCTGCTGCTTTGCACTTGGGAAAATCGCAGGGAAATTGGGGACTGGGCGTTTCCCTCTGCTGGGAACTGTGCAGAGCCACAGCTGCTGCTGCAGGGATGAGTCTGAGGAGCACAAACTCAGCCAGGGCCATGTCCCCGTGCCTCAGCCCTGCTGCCAGCCCTGGCTGTCCCACCCACGCTGATTTCCAGGCACTTTCTCCTGTGATTTCTGAAATGTTTAAACCTGGGTACAAGCATAAGCAGTTTGTTGAATCAGGATGTGAAGTGGCACCTTCTGCTCTTATAAATTGCATTTTAAAGCTCGTTTTGGAGCATCATGGTAAAATAAATCCTTATCTTAGTGCTAATAAAAACCACTATTATTGGGACCTTTCCTGGAGGAATTCATGGGAAGAGAAATGCTGTACAACTGCAGCTGACCTTGCTTCTTGATCAACCTGATAATTAATAGGAATAGGGAGAAAGCCCTGTATTTCTGAGTGCTGATCAGGCAGCAAAGGCACTCCAAACATCTGAAGAAAAAACAGTTTGTTAATTGCTGTCTAGACAGTTTATTGCTGCAATAAGATCAAAACACAGAATACTGAGGTTTGTGGTATGAATCATGCAGACTAAACAATTGTTTTATTGCATTTACAGAGCACTTGATTTATAATGCAGTCAGCTCGGTAATAAAATTCCTCCATTGTATATCCTGAATAATTTCAGCTCGTTTCACATCCCCCTGGTTGGATTCTATATGGAGATGTTTTAAAAATGCCTGGATGGAGAGGGGATTAGTGCCATGTGGGTATAAAGTTCCTTATCTGGGGTCTCTGCAGGATCATCAGAGGCATCCAGTGCTCAGCCAGCACTGCCTGGATCAGCTGTGGCACTGGGGACACCCCAAGGAGCAGATTTATGGGGCTGCAGCCCCAGAGAGGGCACTGCAGGGACAGCCAGGCTGGCCCATGGCAGGAGAGCTCATCCCATGCACCTTCAGCCAAAAGGGATCAATCAGACAAGAGGCTTTTCCCCTTTTTTTACACTTTATTACTCTATTTTACTGAGAAGGAAGATTTATCTGTCTGCTTCTGTGGGCATCTCTGGGGGTGAAAGGAGCTTCTTTGGAAACCAAGAAACTTTTAGGATGATGGAAATTCCTCTTTGTTAAGCACTGAGCTGGGCTAAGGGAATAACTGCATGACTCTGAGTCTGTGCAGAGTGCCAGCTTTCCCTGGGAGCACCAAGTGATGTTCCCTGTGCTTTGGGTGTTTGACATCTTTGTATTATTTTCATTTCCTAGTTTTGACAGATTATAATCATCCCAACATCCCTGAAGACCAAAGAAATAAAAGCTGAGATTGTAGTTCTGGAGCAAAGTCAAAGCAGAATCCCCATTCCCCAAAAGCTGGGCTGCCATTCTGCCCCAGTGAGAGGAAATGCAGCCTCGTGGCCAGAGGGATGCTTGAGAGAGAACCTGGGATGCAAACAGAGCCCAGAAATGCAGGAACTGGCTGCTCCTCTAGAACTAGAGATTTTCATTAATAGAGTTGTAAAGGAAATCCATAACATGGATGTCAATAATGCAGAACTGTAGCTTTGCAGTTTTGAATGTCCAGACAAATTATTTGGGTACTTTCTAACAAAAGTGAGAATCTGTTGCTGCCTGGGAGGATTTGACACTAGATCTGCAGGTAAAAATAGCAAATATTCTATTTAGAGCCCAACTTCTCTGCAGGTGGAGTGAATGTCTCCAGAGGGGGGGTGTGGTTTGGTGTGGCAGGGCACTGGCCCACGCTGCTCCAGCTGCCACAGCTTTTGGGTACAAATTCAGGCAGTTTTGTGCTCAGGATGTGCAGCAGGTGTCAGCCACCAGCACCACCCCTGGCAGCACCCATGGGCTCCCAGAGGAGCTGGATCAGCTCCTGCCCTCCCCAGCAGGAAGGGCCAGAAGGCTCTGACCAGAGTCAGGGCACTCTTGTGAAGAATTTTAGGAGAGAAATATGAGAATTTGGTTTGCCCCCTTTTCAGCCTAATTTTGATGTTCTGCTCCCTGATGGCCTTGAGGACTATTATTATTATTATTATTATTATTATTATTATTATTATTATTATTATTATTATTATTATTATTATTATTATTATTATTATTATTATTACAATAACAACCACAATAAAACAATAGTATTATTATTAAATAAATTAATAAATATATTATTAAATAAATTAATATTAATAAATAAATTAATAAAATTATTATTATTACAATAGCAAGCACAATAAAACAATAATACTATTATTAAATAAATTAATAAATATACTATTACATAAATTAATGTTAATAAAAATTAATAAAATTATTATTATTACAATAGCAAGCACAAATATTATTATTATTATTATTATTATTATTATTATTATTATTATTATTATTATTATTATTATTATTATTATTATTATTATTATTCAGAGAACAGCTTCAGAGCGTGAGCCCAAGCAGGAGGGTGGCACAGCCAGTGTGCCCTCTGCTCCAAAGCTGAGCTGGGAACAAGAAAGCAGATGCATTTATGGTGGGGAAAGAGAGAGAGGGAAGGATTCTCTCTGAGGAAAGGCACCAAGATTTTGGAGAGACTGTGAGCAGCACATGCAGGCTCTGGAAGGCTCCCAGGCAGCCCAGGCTGTGCCAGTCCCTGCCCCTGGCAGGGCACCTTCTCCCCCAGCCCAGCCCGAGCTGTTCCCAGCACTCAGCCCTCCATGCTTTATTTTATTTTTTACGTGCCTTTAAACGCTGTGAGCAGCATTTCTGTCGTTTATTGCTGCTCAATAAAGTTTTATCTCATGGAACTCCTGATTTATTTACTCCATCTTGCAGAACAGACACGTGCTCTCTCCCACATCAGCACCCCTTTACCAGATTCATAAAACGTGTTAACAATTCATTTAAAATTCATGCAGGAGGCAGGCCCAGCTCCCTGGCAGGGCAGAGCAAAGCAGCAGCACGGTCCCTGAGCATGGCACAGGCTGTCAGGGGCTGTCTGAGCTCCCTGCCACTGCTGCCCTGTCCAGCCGGCCAAACAACATCCCCACGCTGCCCACTCACCCCCCAGCTTCTGCTCATTTTCCTCCTCAGCCAGCAGGAAAGCACAGACTGGGAGAGTGCCTGGTCAGGAGTTTATCTGCAGCCTTTCAGTTTCTGCTCTCCCTGCTCAGCAGGGCTTTCACCTGCCCTGACAAGAGGCAGCTTTGCTGCTCTGCCTGGGGGTCAGCTGAGAATCAAAATGAGGGGGTTTTATCCCTGGGGGAAAATCATCCCAGCCAGTAGCTCTGGGGATGGCTGTGGAATACCCTGGTGACTGCTTGGCCCCGTGCATGGGGTTATTTACTGCCTGCAGCTGCTCTCAGCACTGCAGTGATTGCATTTCCCTGCTCACAGCACTGCAGTGATTGCATTTCCCTGCTCACAGCACTGCTGCTGATTGCATTTCCCTGCTCACAGCATTGCATTTCCCTGCTCACAGCACTGCAGTGATTGCATTTCCCTGCTCACAGCATTGCATTTCCCTGCTCACAGCACTGCAGTGATTGCATTTCCCTGCTCTCAGCACTGCATTTCCGTGCTCACAGACTGCTGATTGCATTTCCCTGCTCACAGCATTGCATTTCCCTGCCCACAGCATTGCTGCAGATTGCATTTCCCTGCTCACAGCACTGCTGATTGCATTTCCCTGCTCACAGCACTGCTGTTATTGCATTTCCCTGCTCACAGCATTGCATTTCCTGCCCACAGCATTGCTGCAGATTGCATTTCCCTGCTCACAGCATTGCAGTGATTGCATTTCCCTGCTCTCAGCACTGCATTTCCCTGCTCACAGCACTGCAGTGATTTCATTTCCCTGCTCACAGCACTGCTGTTATTGCATTTCCCTGCTCACAGCATTGCATTTCCCTGCTCACAGCACTGCTGTTATTGCATTTCCCTGCTCACAGCACTGCTGATTGCATTTCCCTGCTCTTAGCACTGCAAATTGCATTTCCCTGCTCACAGCATTGCATTTCCCTGCTCACAGCACAGCTGTTATTGCATTTCCCTGCTCACAGCATTGCTGTTTTATTTTCCAGCACCAAAGGACCCTGGCTCTGAGCCTGAGCACCAACATCCCACCCCAGGCTGCTCTCAGCAAGCTGCCCCACTCTGACCCTTGGCCAGCCAAAGAAGATTTCTGGGACACCTCAGGCTTCCTTATCCCCTGCAATCTCATGGTATTTGCACAATCCCCAACCCAGGGAGATGGGACTATCTCTGCTTGTTCCCTTCTATCCCAAACCTAGCTGGGAAAGACAGTCTGCTGTTTGTGAATTCCAGGGGGGAATTATTGGCAATTATTGGCAATTGTGTGCTGCCCCAGCTAGGAACACTAAAATCTGGGCTGTGGGCAGGTCCCAGGCGTGTGCTGCAGGCACCAAGTGTCCTTCAGAGGAGCACCCAGCTGGGTGTGCATTCCTCACCCATTGTACACACACTTGTGCAATATTTGGCTTATTTGTGCAACATAATTAATGAAACATGTCTCATTGGCACCAGCATCCCCAGGGACCCTAAAGTAAACGGGGGCCTTTGAAGCTGAGAGGCTCTTAAAAGCAGCAGATATTTCCCACAAGTTTATTAAACCAAGCTTTACTGGTGCTAAATGAGCAGCCTGCAGACAGGCCCTTATCTGGCAAAGCTGGCACAGATCTATTGGAGAAATACAGCAACAGTTTGCAGTGTCCACAGCAGCTCTCAGTCCTTCCTTCTGCACTGCTGGTGCACTTGGCTGCCAAAAGCGCCAGGTTTGGGGTGAGGTGTCCCTGCCTGAGGCTGCCCCTCTGCAGGAGCAGCCCTGAGCCCCAGGGCATTGCCCACGGGCAATTCCCAAAACCCAGGGAAGATGCCAAGCCCTGTAAAGCCCCTCGGGGGGGTCACTCCTGCCCCACAGCCACTGCCCCAGGCCTGAAGTGTTTGAGAGTGTCAGGACTTCTGGGACACCTCAGGCTTCCTTATCCCCTGCAATCTCATGGTATTTGCACAATTCCCAGCCCAGGGAGATGGGACTATCTCTGCTTGTTCCCTTCTATCCCAGTCCTAGCTGGGAACAGTCTGGTGTTTGTGAATTCCAGGGGGAGATTATTGGTAATTATTGGCAATTATTGGTAATTTTTTGAGGTGCCCCAGAGTGTCAGGAGCTGGGCTGGGGTGCTGGCAGTGCCCACCCTGCCCCTGCAGGTGATGGGAGCTCCCCGTGCTGCTCCAAGCCCTCAGAGCACTGGGGCTGTTTGTGGGTTTGCACATCCCTCACCCCACCCCAGTGGATGGTGAATGGTCCTGGAGCCTCTCCTGAGCTGCTGGACAGAGCCCATTGTTGGAGGGTGCTCATCCCTGTGCTCTGCCCAACACCTGCCCCTGGAGCAGGTGTGGAGTGAGTCCATGTGAGAACTGTTTGCTGCTATTTCTCTCTGGATTTTAATGGCATTTGTGCAGGTGCACAGCTTTAAAAGGGGCTTTTTCCTCATTGGTCCAAATTTCAGCTGGAGCAAGAGCCCTTCACAGCAATCTGAAGGTTGATTTTTAACAGTGCTCTCCAAATTTTGTGTTGCACCACTGAGAATTGCTCAGTTTTATTTAATAATGATGTGTTTGAGTATCTTAAATATGTTTGATAGGTGGGGGCAGTTTGTGCCAGCACTAAATGAAGCCAAGGCAGCTGAGGATGTGTGCAGCTATTCACATTCATAAGTTCATTTCAGTGCAAATGCTGTCTTAGTTAATAAGCAATTACGTTTAATTGCAGAACCAAGCCTCATTCTGTGGCATTCAGCACAATCCTCATCCTGATAATCATGGCAGAGCCCAAACCTCTGGGCTGAGGCTGTGGCTCCATGGCAGCAGGGCTCAGTGCACCCTTGCCCATCACACCTTTCCCAGTCTCATCCCTTGGTTTCTGAGTGTTTTCAGGCTGGACCAGTTCCCTGGGCAGGTGACAGAGCTCAGAACAAGGGGGGCAAGCACAGGAAGGATTTTGGTGCATGGAAGGGAATCCTGGATAATTGGAAAGCAGAACTGTGCCCAGCCCGGGGTGAAGGGATCTGCAGCTCAGGTGGGTGATGGCCCCAGCCTGCCCTGATGCCTGTTCCCATGGGAGAATCCCTCCCAGCAGGGCTTGATTCTCTGTCTTTGGAATTCCTGGAGGGCTGAAGCTTATTTGTACATCAAACAAGGCCCAGTTGGAGTCTAGCAGGCAGAATTGTCCCCCTAATATAACTCAGCTGTGTGTGTATTTCATTGCAAAGAAAATACAGCCATGGCTTGCACCAGGTCCCCTCATCAGAGGCCACAGCATCAGTGCTAAAAGCTCCTCTGACTTCTGTGTGCTGAAAGAGGGGCAGGAGTCTGGATAAATGCAAATTTATTCAGAATCATCTGAGGTATTTGGAGGTACAGGCACAGGAGATCTGAGTCAAGCCACTTGTCCTAGTTTCTGTCACCCAAACACTAACCCTCTATAAATCATTAATTTCCAGACTGTTTATTATCCAGGGGAAGTAACAAACCAGGAGTATCACATAACACATCCTAAGAATGCCTTGTTCATTTTAAGAGCAAATAAAACTAAATAGCACCAAGTTGTTAGTGATGCAGCCTAGGAGGCTGAGCAGAACACAAAAAGGGGCCTTAATCAGACAGAGGCCACAAAATAAACAGGGAAAAAAGAAGGGGGAAAGGCTTTGGACAAGAGTGAGCACACGTAGCCTCCCTCACATGGATATTCTTTGTTTGCTGTCCCAGGAAATGCCTCTGCTCCTCCTGTGCTGGGCTTTGGAGCAGCAATGCTTTCCACAGCTGCTGCTGCTGCCCCAGCCTCCTCCTCACAGCCCTGATTTCACTCCTGTCCCCAGGCAGAGAGCAGGGCAGAGCCTCTGCTTCAAAAAATAATCATCACAATTCATTACTGCACGGGGAAAGCAAACTTGTGGGTGTTTGGTTAGCAGGGCCATCCCTAATGTCCCTAATGTCCCTAATGGCTTTGTCAGGTGGCACCAGGAGCGGGGCAGGGACATGAATTCCCAGCTGAGGATGAGGAGGAGCAGAGGCAGCTTTATCTGAGCCCTGCCTCGTCTGGAGCTCACCCTCCAGGGCAGTGCAGGGTCAGAGCAGAGCCTGCCAGGGCACCCAGGGGATGCTCCAGCAGCCAGCCCAGGCACAGGGAGCCTGCTCCTGCATCCCCTGCTCCAAAGGGCCACCACAGAGGGGCCAGAGCGACAAGGAGTGAGATCCACGAGGTGGGAATTGTGATTTATTGGGTGGCTTTCAGTGGATAGTGCTGACAGCTGGGAAATGCAGATCCCCTGGCAGCTCTGCTAATGCAGCCCAGCCAGGCTCTGAGCTGCCTCCTCCTGCTCAGCCCTCCCAGCCCCACTTTCTGTCCATTTAGCTTAAATGCCTTTCAGCTTCCCCCAGTAAAGTCCTTTTCTGGGCAATATTTCAGAGCTCATAGTGAGCTGGGTGTTCTGCTGGTCACACTTGTCAGGAAGGTATTGTACTTCTGAAAGTGATGTCAGCAAAACTGTAATCCAGGCCTCACATGTTATTTTGCTCCATATGTTATTTATTTTAATCCTTTAAGGTCCCAAAATACTATTTATTTACAGCTGCCCTTTAAAGTTATTGTTAGTTACAAAATATTAGAAACATAGTTTCATCTATAAAATGTGTAATTAAATTAATCTTTACCATACTTTTTCTTACCTCACACAGGAAGCATTTTAGGCTGATGAATACCATGGACATATAATTAGTACTTTATACCATAAACTAGATTATAACTTACACTGTCCACCCTGGCTCCAAAAATCCTTGCAGATTTTAATTCAATTGCTGCCCTTTATCTGCATGAAAGCTTTTGAATTCAATTATTGGTTTGATTCTCCAGGGGGGATTTGTGCCTTTGTAGGGGTGGTAGTTTTAAACTTGGGTTTAGTGGAAGTCTCAAATTAGGCACTTGTATCTATATTTAGGCAACTAGCAGAGTTTAAATGCTGAACATCTGATTTTTCCAGCTGAGGTTTGCCTAAGTTGGGGTTTAATGGGAATCGAGGCTGCACATGAGAGTGAAGGGAAACAAATTCTGAGGTGTGTCTGAATTCCAGTGGGAATTGGGCACCTGAAATGCTCAGGCTCTTCTGAAAGCCCCCTCCATGCCTAACTCCACCCTGCAGTGCCTGAATCCCTTTCAGAACCTGGCAGGACACTTGGAGGAAATGTTTACCAGCAAACCCAGCAAAACCTCCTCATTCTCTGTGACTTGTCCTTTCCATGCCTGAGAAATTTCAGATATTTACACCCCCTGGGGCAGACCTGCCCTTTTGTATTTTAGCTGGAGATGATGGGTGCAGTTGAAACACATTTTGGACAGGGGCTGGGAACCAGCCAGGGTCTCTGCTCTGGGGTTCTCTCCCAGCTGGGGCTGCTTGGGGTTGATGCTGCAGGTCCAGGCTCCGTGGGACAGAGCAGAGCCAGCCCATTCATCCTCCTGGCCCTGCAGAGCCAGGCCTGTGTTTATAGCAGCTTGTTTAGCTTACCCCTAATGCACATCCTAGCACCCACCTCCCATGCACATCCCCAGACATGTTTATGAAAATTCTTTATAAGCAAAATATTTTACTCACATGGAGTGAGTTCAGCTACAGAACAGCCTCAGCACCAGGGGCTGGTCCAACCCTCCCTGTGCATCTTTTATTTGGGAATTCATCCTTCAGCCCACCCACGTCAGCACAGCAAAACTGGAGCTGCAGCACGTGTGGAACACCCTGTGCTGGTTGTGCTGCAGTTGCTCTGGAGATTAAACACCACTGCAGAGGCAAAGGTGAGCTGGCAGTGGAGAACAGCAGCTGGGATTTGGACCCAGGTTTGGATTGAATTCTTTAAATGTGTCTTTAGAGCAGGTAGTACATCCAATAGGGTTCAATATAGGCAGCACCGAGCTGCCTGAGCATTCACACCTGCCTTGGTCCCAAGGAGATCTCAGGCTCTCACAGAGCCACTGACTCCTTTTGTGGGTGCTCAGCACTTCTGAAAGTCTGGCAAGAGGCTTTGAAATATTAAACAATAGCCCCACTCCAGCAGGAAGTGAAATCATGTAAAATTAGCAGAGAGACACATAAAAAGGGGACATGACATTCAGGAGATATTTTATTATATTAGACAGCAACTTCATAGGAAATGCTTTCTAGGGAAGTGATTTATTGGACTGTGGGACTCGTGGCCACCCAGACAAGGATTTTAGAAGTTTCATGCACAGACTGGATGACAGACGTATCTTTGTTTAACTGGTGGTGTTAATGGCATTTCTGCAAGGCAGGTTTAACCTCAGGCTTCAGAATCTGATCTACGCTGAAAACAGAACCAAATGTGGTGCCTGGTTATCTTGCTGGTCTTTGACACCATCTTTCCTGAGCATCAAGTGATGCCCAGTGTCAAAACTCATTACTGGATGAGACAGGAACCTTCCCCTCCTCCTGGTTTAGTTATTTCCATCCCACACACTAATTTCTGTTCTCCTAAAATCAGATTTTGGTGCTCACACTCTGCAGGAAAGGTGAAATGTCCCTCAGAGAGATTCTGCCCTCAAAGATGGAGGGGATGAGCTCTAGAGCCAGCAATCAGCAGCAGCTCAGACAGGTCTCCCTCCCTGGATGCAGGTTTGTGCCCACACTGATCCCACCTGCCCTAATTCCAGGCTCATCAGGATTCAGGGGCACCACTGAATGCTGCACTCAGCCTTCTGCTGCATTATTTATGGTAATTCTTTCCTGAGGGGGGGAAAAAAATAAAGAAAATAAAAAATATTGAAGGTGCTTTTTAAACTCATAAATATCATGAATCAAAGGCAGTTTGGCAAATCTGTTTGATGGCTTCAGGCCCACTGGGGATGTGCCCACGGTGAGAGGCTGAGCCTTGCTGAGGGATCTGTGTGCCTGAGGGAAGAGTCACAGGAGCCATGGACCAGGAATCCTTCCCTTTATCCACCACTCCCTCCCTTCCTGCATCCCCCATTTCCTCTCCTTACTCTTGATACCTTTCCCAAGTTGTAGCTCCACAATCCATTCACCTGCTGTGATCCTCAGACTAAAAGCAGAAAGGGACTGAAGCTCAGATTCCAGCAGGCTGAAATCTGATTTCCTGCCTGTTTTATTCACCTGTCATTGAGAGGATCTGGAAAGCTGAATATTCACTGAGTTTGGATGAATAAATTCCGCATAAGAGATAACCACAGCATTATGCTCATAGTTCTAGAAGGAAAAAATCCCTATAGAGCACAGGCATACACACTCACACTGCCAGATATTAGCTTAAATTATCCCCCAAAGCTCCAGAATTACCTTAAAGTTATCTGTGACTTTAATGCATATAAATAAATATATATATATATACACACAGAGAGGTCATATATAAATACTGGAAATATCTATATACTAGAAATATATATACTAAAAATGTTCTGTTTACTTTCTGAGGGTTTATGACCTTAGGATGAACCCCACATTTTCAAGCTCTTCTTTATTTTCCCGTATTTTAAGATTACTTTTGAGATCTGCAGAAGAAAGGCTTCTCTGACAAGCATTTGTTTCTCCAGGAACTCCAGTTCTAAATGAAACCTCAAATATCGTGGGAGCTGGAAACCCGAAACCCCAGAGTTTGTATCAAGAACCTGCTGGATTGAACAGTGAGGCTCTGAATATCCTCATTCATCTTCAGAATCACCATCAGCTGCCTCTGTAACTGCAGAGCCCCAAAATTATGGAAGTTTGCAGAAATATCCCCTCACAACATGAATTAAACTCCTTTTTCCTTGTTTTTGAGCACATGAGGATGGAACTTCCATCGTGTTTCACAGATAACAAAATCCCATGGAAGGCTTGGTTTACAGGAGTAAACCAAGAGTTTGAGGATCACCTGGACACGACTCTCAGGTGGGGTTGTTGGGGTGTCTGCAGGGCCAGGAGCTGGGCTTGGTGATCCTTGTGGGTCCCTTTTAACTCAGGAGACTCCGTGGTGCTGTTAGAAACGGGACCACACTCCCACTACTGAAAGTGATACCTATTTTGGACAGTTCTATGAAATAAAATCCATTTTTCTTGGAGTAAATGTTGAAGGCAGAAAGGAGCTGGTGGGTCACCAGCACTGTGGGCTCAGAGCCTCAGGTGTTCCCCATCACCCCAGTGCTAAGGAGCACCCCCATTTATCCCACCAGGGCCAGCCCAGGAGGGCTCTGGAGGATGGGGCTGGGAGAAGATGCTGTTCTCTGGCTGCAGAACGAGAGCAGAGATGGACATCCCACTCCTCAGGACTCAGTAAGTGTGAAAAGGTGAATTTATGGATTCCTCTGTCCTTTCCCTCCTGTGTGGCACCCCCAGGCCAGGCTGGCAGAGCAGCTTCAGGGAGTGAATCCCTTGCAGGGGAGGCTGCAAACACCCCTTGGGACAAGAAGTCCAGGGATGAGATCAAGCCTTGCCTTGTTACACCAAATTTCAAGGCCTTAATAAGTTATTTTTCTATACCAAACCATTTTTGGGCATTCCTGCCCCTGCTTAGCTCTGCAGACACCTCAATATTGGAAAAGCTGCTTCACCAAGGGAGCACCCAGAGTGCAGGGAGAGGAGGATTTTAGGGGATTTTAAGAGAGTTGTGCTGTGCAGTCCCTGGGGAGGGAAATGCAGCCTGGCCCAGGAGATGCATCCCTGGCTGTGTGAGCCTTGCCCCGGGCTGTCCCAGCAGCACTCCCGGAGCTGCAGCAGCTCTGCCCACACAGGCCGGGGCTGCAGAGACAAACCCTGCCCTGGGCTGGGCCTGTTTGACAGCGCTCCCTCACTGCCGGGACCAACAGAGCCAGGCAGAGCTGCAGGACAAATCCCCCGGTTCACGTTTACAGAACAGGCTCCCCCTACTCCGGAAGAGCTACAAAATGCATTAATTGAGCTTCAGGGTGGCTGATAATTACATAATTGCAGACTAATTTCCCCTTTCCTAGAGGTGAAGTTACACTGGTGGCAAAAAAAGACCCACAGAGTCTTTTCAGGAGCAGAAAAGTTCCTGCACAAACCAGGCCTGAGCCCAGCCTGGGGCGGGCCTGAGCCTGAGCCCGGCCTGGGGAAGGGGGCCTGAGCCCAGCCTGGGGGATCTGAGCCCGGCCTGGGGAAGGGGGCCTGAGCCCGGCCTGGGGGGCAGCTTTGGGGCTGGGGGGCTCCAGCCCCATGTGCAGCCTCCTCTCCTCCCTGGAGAGACCCCCACACACTTTTTGTGGCCGTGGGCTGAGGAAATGACCCAGCTGAGCCTGCAGCTTTTTTTTTTTTTCTTTTTTTTTTGCCTTTTTTTTTTTTTTTCCTGGGTTATTTTTCAGCCAGTGCAGCGCAAAATGAACAAAAGCGAGCTGGGAGCACAGGCTGGTTTAGCAGTGATGCTGTTCATGCTGAAACTCCAGTGGCACTGAGCTGAACTGGGGGGTTTTGGCTCTGTGGGCTCAGAACCCTGCCCAAACCCTGCTGCCACCTTCCTTCCTGTGCCCAACCTGTAACTTCATCATCATCATCATCAGGGCTCCTGGCTGGGCCTCCTGGGCTTTGCCGTGCTCTGGTTTAACAGCCCTGAGCACACCCAGGGCCCAGAATAAAAACCAGGGGCAGGCTGATGGATGGGGCTGCAGTGGTTCCATTTCTGACAGAGCATTAGCACCCAAAGTTCAGGCTCCTCTGCCTTGATTTCACCCAAAATTCACATTCCTTAGCCTTGATTTCACCCAAAATTCAGGGTTCTTGATTTCACCATTTCTCATCTGAGTTCAGTGACTTCCTTTGAAGCCAGAACCAGCCCTGGGTGTTCAGAGGGGGTGATGAAGCTGTTCCACCTCAAGCTCTCTCTCACCTCACCTGCAGGTAACACCCCACACCTTGATCAGCCCTTCCAGCCCCAGGCAATAACTTTATGCTGCTGTAGGGAGGATAAAATCTGTGCATTTCTTGGGATGACCTCATCTGGTCCCTGAAAGCCCAAGTGCTTCCCAGTCTTTTGCTTTCCCCCCCCCAGAAAATAACAAATATTTCTCAGCCATTTTAAAACTTGTGGCTTCATACTCCAATAACAACTTGGAAAGGTTTGTGGGAAACAAGTCTGCAAATGTACTTAGTGTATGGAAAATGATTTTTCTGAAGAACATACAAGGTGTTCTATTTCACCTAATTCTCTGTATTGATTTCTGTGCATCATCTTCTTCCTTCCCTTTTTCATCTTTTAATGCATTTCTATTTCTTCCGAACACACAAAACTCCCCGGTTCTTTTACAAAACAGAACAAAGAAGTTTTCCTTCCCAATCAGTAATTTCGTTTTCTTTTGTAATTGTAAAAAGAAACTCCTGAAAAATCAATACATTGTTGCCAAGTCGTACAAAACCGGGAATGGAGCAAGGTTAGTAAATAAAGGAAATTGCATTTTCTTCCTCTCTTTGGTCACCCCTTTGCACACTCAAGGTGACTGCCAATCTCTTGGTGCTTCCACCCCAGCTATTCTCCCTTCCCTCCCTGGAAATTTCCAAGTCAATCTTGGAGATGAAAAGAAAAGTTTGAAAAGAATCGTTCTTGGAGCCCAAATTGCTGATGTCCCGAATGACAGCAACCCCCACCCGGGATGGCTGGCTCCGGAGGGTAACCCGAGCCCTCTCAATTAACCAGCCCGAGATAAAGATTGCTCATGCTAAAGATGTCACATAACACCGGCCTTGGAAATTGGAAAGTCTCAGCGACAGGGAAGATACCTGCTCGGCTGGATCAATAGTTTCAACATATATCAATATTTGGAGACGATTTACTCTCTTGATGTGCAAAACTGAGTGAATTTGTGCAAGGGCAGCTTCTTGTGGAAAAACCTCTTTAATTAAAACGTGGAAGGGCCCGTTTACAGGTGAGAGCTCAGATCTTTCTGTGAGGCTTTTTGCCATCTGTAAATCCCCACTCGGATTTTGGGAGCTCTGATGTGAGCTGCCCCCAAATCTGAAGGGGCAGAAGAGATGTGTTACCAGCTTGATTTGCACCTGCAATTAAACAGACACCCAGGCCAGGCCAATTTACACTGAAACTTAATTGCAAGTATAAATCTTGTGTATACAAATGACATATAAATAAAACCTCTCCCAGATACCCGTGATCTGTTACACAAAGGAGCCAAGGGCCCCATATCTCCTTTTTTTTTTCATGGTTACAAGTCTCACTTTGGGCCACAGAATCACCTTAATGCATTTGTCTTTTTGCCTAAAAATACCTAACTGTGGGATGTCAAAAAAATAAATCAGGACCCAGTGTGTCCTGGCACACTTTTAAACAGGGATGTTGTTAACAATTAATCAGCAGAAGAGTGTGGGGGTTACAATTTATTAACTGTTGTTCCAGTGTCTGTGAAGGGGCTTTGCTGCTCTTGAGTTTTGGTGGAGAGAGCCAGGAGTGAGTGTTGTGAGGAATAGGTCAGGGATTGTGGTTTGCTGAGGCTGTTTTTTGTTTTCTAACCCATATTTCATGTGTGGAAGGCACTTTGAGAGCTGAGCTGCGCAGAGCTCCTTCTGTGAGTGCCAAATTCCTGTGCAAGGAGAAGGTGAAGAAAGGGAACATCCAAAAAAGAGCAAACAGCAAAAAGAGCAGCCCAGGCTGGGTGCTTCCCCTGGAAACACCTCTCACATAATGATGTACAAAATGGAGTGTCTGGGGGCTTTGGGGAAGCCTGGACTGGAGACTGGAGGGGGGTGAGACGCGAGCTGGAGTGGTTTGGTGCCTGGACCAGGCTGAGCATCCTCCCAGGAGTGTTGGGATCTCCAGGGAGGCTCACACCGAACCAGGGCCGGCTGTTGGAGGGCGGAGCTGTAATTTCCTTCGGTCTCAAGGCTGGTCCCTGCAGAGGCAGTTAGATTTTTGGTTTTCTCCCCAAACTGTACCCAGGAGGTTTTTTGCACTGCTGTTGTGGTGATGAGCCCGTTCTCGGTGTGCCCTGCGTACCCAGGGCTCACAGCAGTGACAGACCAAAGGCCACAAACAGGAAAAGATATCATATGAAAAAAAAAACCAAAAACGTTTTCAGCTTTTGTCCTTTCCGTGCTGCAAGGTGTCAAGCGCTGAGCCGGGCCGGGACCATTGTTCACCCAAGTGCCCCTTTCAAATGGAAATTTGCAAAAGCCACATCCACCAAAGGGGTTCTTTCCCTCAACCCTGGCTCCTGCCTCTACCCCAATAAAACCTGAGGCCTCTTAGTCCATACTTAGGACTTGTTACTAGGTTTTAAAGCTTCTTTCAGGCACAGTTTTAGCCTAATCTGGCTGTACCACCACCACGGGCAAGATTAAAATAAGGCAAGGTTACACTGCCTTCGACTTGAATGTAAGGCAGGAATCTGATTTCGGGTTTTTACGAGTGAACTGTCTGTTCAAAAATATCTTTCTGGAGCTCCACGAGCCTGGCTGTGTCCCCACAGGAAACAGGCTCAAGGATTCCCAAAGGTTTGTTGATTTTTCAGCTTTCATGCTCCGAAGATGTATTTCCTTTGAAGTGTCTCAAATAGGGTAGTATCCAATTATATTTGTAATCCCAATCTAATTCAATCAGGGGCTCCAATTATAGCTGATCTGCCTCTTAATCTAGTTAAAATCTGTGGAGTAGACTGGA
Source organism: Agelaius phoeniceus (assembly GCF_051311805.1). Lineage (NCBI taxonomy): Eukaryota > Metazoa > Chordata > Aves > Passeriformes > Icteridae > Agelaius > Agelaius phoeniceus. The sequence goes on from NC_135281.1 coordinate 14,944,296, forward strand.
CCTTGGTGAACATAACTACATTAAAATTTAGCTGTTAACAGGGATAACCAAGTTACAAGACACAACTAGCTGAAAAGTGGGAGGTTGGCAATGGAAATGGGTTTATCCTCCTCGAATCCAAACCCTGCACCAGCGCTCCTCGCAGCCAAATCCCTGCCAAGATTATCATTATGAAGGGCTTTAAAAAGTACTTTTGTTCTGAGCGAAATACAGCTGATTCAGCTTTGGCCCTTGTTTTCTTCCTCCTGAATTCTTCATCCCAGCTCCCCCCACAGAGGGAGAGCCTCAGGGGCATCCCCTTGGAGCTCCCTGGAGCCCTGCAGCTGCCTGGCACCTTCCTGCTCACCTTGGCACAGCTGGAGCAGCCAGGGGTGCCACAAACCCACCCTCCCCTGGCACCCCAAGAGGAGCTGAGGAGCTCAGCCGTGCCCAGTCTGAGCCGAGATATCAAACAATATTAAAAGTGTAACCCTAACTTCAGCAGGCTCGCTCTGCTGCGGCACTTCAGCATCTCTGAGAAGTCAGACAGAAACCCCTCAGTTCATTTCAAGGGGTGGTATTGGAAATGTCATCCAAGCTGGAGATAATGCACTGAAATCAGCTTTTTGAGATAATTATGGCAGCAGAGCACAGCACCAGCTTTGAGTGTTGGGCAAGAAAAGGCCTGTAGGGAATGGGGAGAAGGAAGGGATGGGCTTCCTTCACCCCCTACTCTTGGTACCAGATCTAGAAATTGTGAGACAATAACACTCTGTAAATTATGCAGATGCTGAAGGGTGATCATTCTGTTCTGACCCCTGCATTTCCCCCTCCCTCCTGGCATAGAGAGTAGAGCACTAAATTTGATCATTTTAGGTGTTCAAGTCATCATTCCAAGCTAACACTTCATAAAAAACCAACTCATACATTTATGTCCTTTTTTCTATCAGCTTCTATTTGGATAGTTTTGTGTTGATTTCTATTCATGCTTTTAAGTGTTAATGTTTTGGGTTGGGTTTTTTCCTATTGACTTCCAGCCACAACAGTTGAAGACAAGAGGCTTGGGGATTTTTTGTTGGTGATAATATTTCTTTTTTTTAAACTAAAAGTTGAGTTATCGAAGAGCAGACGGCACCTCCCAAACCTGCTCTCAATCTCCACTAACAATTGGTTGCCAGTCCTTCTCCAAGTGTGGCATGAACCAAATTCACCCATATGGAGAGTAGCCAAATTTAGGACTGGGTTATAACTGATAAAAGTAATTGGAAAAACTGCTGTAGCAGAAGAAATGGAATTAGGTCTACCACATTCAAAAAAATGTTATTAATCATAGTCATAAAAGCAGAAAATGAAAGCTAATTTTACTAAGTAAAAGCCCCCTGCTAAGTGGTATTTTGACATCTGAAAATAATTCAGTTTCGATCCTGGTGCTCCGCTGACACGAGCGAGGAAATTGATAATTCTCTCTCGAGCTGCTGTTTCAAGTCATCCCCACATGGATGATTTTCTCTGCAAGCAGCAGAACCCAGAGCTGGAGCCCAAGTCAGCCCTTTGCTCCACGTGCCTTTCACCAGCTGCTTTTTGGGATAACACAAAGTGTGACAACAAATGGATTATGGAGCAGCGCTGCCTCAATATCTGAGACAAGGACACAGGGGAAGGGAGTCCTCATTTGCTACCCACTAAGTTGTATTTTTATTGCCATCTGGTTCAATATTTCACTGGCACATTCAGATATTGCTTGGTATTCACTGGAAAAAAAAAATCCAATTCCAAAGCATGCAGAGGATTGAGCCAAGGCTGTGGCAGCCCTGGTGCACCCTCACACCACTGCTGTAAAAAGGGGAATAAAGAGACATCTCCCTAGGCTCCATTACAGCCCCGTGCTAAAGAAAGGGTTTGTGTACCTTGTCTGGGAGGAAAGGATCTCACAGGATTCCTGTTACTCTCCCTGATGTATCACTGGGCCATGAAATTCAAAGAAGACAGCAGACAAAGCCAAGTTACACCTACCTCTGATCTTGGGTTTATTCAGAAGCAAGTAAGTGTTTGAAATTGAACAAATATTGCAGAGGAGGGGGAATGTTATTCACTTTACACCCAGGTAACCCATTCTGAAATATGCTGGTACTCCTGGGGAAAGGTGGACCTCTTGCTCTCAGCTTGCATCTGACATCCAATACAAGACATTGCACAAGGACACTGAGAAATCAGAGCTGATAAAGCGTTCTCCTGCACAGGTGAAGTGCTGGGGCATTTCCACAAACACCCAGAGATTTGTTTGTTTACCTGCCTAACCCACATGCCTCTCATTCCTCCTGGCTGGCAGCTCCTTGGTGGCTCTTTCAAAAACTTCCAATTCCTGTGATATTCCCTTCCCTCGTGGGGGAGAGCTGAGCTTGGAAAGAAGTTTCTAACGTTGGCCTGAAGGGTAGTAAAGAACAGGGTACCCTGTGATTATATGGGCCTGAAAACACATTTAAAACTAGGAACATGGCCCAGCTGACAGCTCAGTCCTGCCTGCATTAACATTAATGGAATTCCCTCCTTCCCTCGTGGAAGGAGGGAATTCAGCTTCTCCTCTTTCAGCAGTGCTGTGCTGCATTTTCTGCAGCTGAACCCAAAGCACCACCAGGAAGAGCAGGGAGCTGTTCCCTGAGGCTGCTGAAGGATTGGTCTCCATCCTTCTCCCCCTGCTCAGCTTTCCCTGCTCAGTCCCACTTTGGTGCCTCTGCCTGGCTGGCTGCTGTCTGGGTAAGGTCTGAGCCCTAACTCTGCTTCCAACAGCCACATTAATTTGGATATTTCTTCTCTCTCCAGGTGATGATTGCCACACAATGAACACAAACTCATGTCTTCAGAACTTCTCCCCCGTGATCAGGTTTGACCGAGGTGCTCAGCAGCTTCTAGAATGGAGGATGGACTGAGGGAAAACATAACCTTTATTTTGCTATACAGGAGAAAAAAAATACAAAAAAAAGTCCCTCCATTATCACAGTTATAATGGTATAAAAGGTGTTTAAGGAGGAGTCTCCCGGGTTTGGATTGGGATGGAGTCTGCTCTGGAGGAGTCACTGCCCTTGCCAATATTAGGTTTAGCACCCTTATGAACTGCCTCTGAATTTGAATGTCTGAGTCTCTGCACTCAATCTTGATAAACTGGCCCGACCATGAATGTTAATCACCCTGATTTACATTGCCTGCAGAGCTATGGACAACTTCATATCAGCAACCTCCAGCTCCCTTGGCATGTTCCAACGGGGAACTTCCCTGCTGCCTCCCGGGCACTGGAGAGGAGCCCTGGGAGTGAGCCCTGGGAGTGAGGGAATGAGCACTGGAAGCTTTGTCTGGAGGGAGCTGCAGCCAGGAGCAGGGCAAGAACACCCCAGCCAAGGGCACTGCTGTGCCTCAAAGACCTTTCTCTTTTTCGGCTCTCCAAGCTCTAAAGATGTAGGTAACACACAGGAAAAGACATTTTCAGTTATATTTGGATTCTGAACACATAAAGAAAGACTTAAGTTTGAAACTTGTGTGTTCTTCCCAGCAACGAACGGAGCTGCTCAGAGGAACCAAGGCAGGATTTGAGGCAATGTCCTCTCCCTTGGTGGGTTAGTGAGTGAGCACAGGGAGATAGACACAATGCATGCATCTTCAGCAAACACCTCTATCCGTTTTTTCCATTTTCTTGCAGCACCATTCCAGAGGACAGGAATTTCCAGGGCTGGGCAGAGCCAGCTGCTGGCGGGTTCCTGGTGGCAGGAGCTCCACGTGCTGCTGGGGCAGGGTGTTCAAACATCTCCTGTTATCACCCGAGCTGCTCCTGGAAATTCGCCTGCCAGGGACGCTGCGCAGCTCCGTTGGTGGTAGGAGATTGTTCCTCTGCACTTTTCTTAAAAAAATAAATAAAATGTCAAGCCCGAAAAGGAAGCCTGCTATTTTTCAAATCCGGGAGCTGTAATCATGCTAATCCATATGATCGTGCTAAAGCCAAGCAAAATGCCTTTTTCATATGATGTAATCAGCCAGGGCAGCCTATTTATAACCACCACGGGCTGGGAACACCTTCCCAGAAAAATACAATCAGGACAGCTTTCCCTTGGTCACGTTCTTCCTCCCCGTATTTTTCACTTTCTTTGTGCTCTTTCACCTACTTGTGCTGTCTTCCCAGCCTTAAATACAGCAACTTTTTAATTTTTATTTTAAACTAATGCTTCCCATGCATTCTATTTTATCTGTGCTTTAGAGCCGTGCTGAGTGAAATCGCAGTCCTGTGAAATCAATACCAAAACTTCTATTGATTTCATATAATATATTCCTTTAAATTCAGTACAAATGCTCCACAGGAGTTGTCTATTTTAAGTATGGATCTACTGTACAGGGCTGTCAGTCTCTCAGCTGGATACATAAACCAGCGTGGTTTAATAAATTCATTGGTGTGGCTCGGGAGCTTTCCGTGTAATAACTGAAAATCTGTTGGTCATACCGAGCATATCAAGTGTAAAAGGAGAGGATTCATCAATGTGAATATCTATCTGTGGATCGATTGGTATCAATCTTGTTTAACAGTCTATTTCCTCAGGACACACTTTGGGAACAAAGAGCATTTCAAACTGTTGGTTAAACAAACAAATATAGAGAAGCTCTTTGGGCAACATGGGGGTGGAGTAAACACCAGAGAAAAATGGTCAGCAATTTCAAATACCCGGTAATCTCTCCCATTTCATATTAGTAAATACAGAGTTTCTCTTGATGTAATGTGCCCATTAAAATGCACCAAGAATGCTGGTTTTAAACAATTTTTTTGATTGCAGAAGAAAGTGGCCTGGAAACCAACATTTGTCCCCTGACCTCCATGTTCAGAAGTTGTCCAAGGAGGAGGGTGACATCTTCTGCTCTGCAAGATTTGTGTTATCCTTAGCTAAATAAAACCCCCTTATGAGACGCTGTAAAAACAAAACCAAGCCCCGAGAGGATACAGAGCTAATTAGATCAGGATGCACTGCTCACCTCCATCTACAGCAGCAAGAGATTTCATGCCTGTCCCATCCAGGTCTCCCCCTCCTCAAGCACCCCCAAAATAAAGAAAATCCTGACCAGTACTTGACATGACTGTGCAAAAGCACTCATTTTGGTACAGAGTAAAGGTTGTACAGCCCCCGGGGGTTTTGCAGGGTAAAAGTGCCAGTGAAGAACCAGGAGAAAGGAGCCCCTGGCGTTGTGCAATGTCCTGTGGCAGTTGTGCGGCTGCCTGAGGTGCCATCGCTTCCTCCCTCCGGCTGCCGAGGCAGATTTGGGGTTTCCAGCGTGCACCACCCTTGTGCACCGCCCCGTGCCCCGGGGTGGATGCAGCGCTGAGCCGAACCCTCCCTAAGCTGAGCCCTCCCTGAGCCGAACCCTCCCTGAGCCGAGCCCTCCCTAAGCTGAGCCCTCCCTGAGCCGAACCCTCCCTGAGCCGAACCCTCCCTGAGCTGAGCCCTCCCTGAGCCGAACCCTCCCTGAGCCGAACCCTCCCTGAGCCGAACCCTCCCTGAGCCGAGCCCTCCCTGAGCCGAACCCTCCCTGAGCCGAACCCTCCCTGAGCCGAACCCTCCCTGAGCCGAGCCCTCCCTAAGCTGAGCCTTCCCTGAGCCGAACCCTCCCTGAGCTGAGCCCTCCCTAAGCTGAGCCCTCCCTGAGCCGAACCTTCCCTGAGCCGAGCCCTCCCTAAGCCGAACCCTCCCTAAGCTGAGCCCTCCCTGAGCCGAACCCTCCCTGAGCCGAACCCTCCCTGAGCTGAGCCCTCCCTGAGCCGAACCCTCCCTGAGCCGAACCCTCCCTGAGCAGGCAGGAAACTGAGGCACAGACCCCGCTCCATTGCTCGCCGATGAATGCAATGGCAAAGGCAAACCCAGTGTGCCTTCAGCTGGACCTGATTCTCCTGAGCCCTTATCTCGCGTCCTCCTCCTCCAAATCGACATCATCATCTCTTCATCAAATAAATCCCCAGTGCTCTCCAGCAAAGCACTTCATTTTTCATAGACGGACCTGGGGTGTGCGTGTTGTTCTACATTAAATCAAAAAGCAATCATGTGTCCCACAGAGATTTCGCAGTTTTTGGAATTGTTTGGAGTGTTTGCAGGTTTTGGAGATGTGCAGTCCACATCTCCTCACATTGAAGGATCCTCACATTTTTGCTTTTGTGAGATCAGTGACGGTGCAGGGGTGACTCTGCCTGTGGCACTCGGGGGCTCTGCGGCACAGTTCAGTGCCAGGCTCAGCTGGGCCGGGTCCTGCAGCCGCACGGACCGTCCCCAATGTGCCACCCAGCGCCGGGGGCCACCCGGCTGGGGCTCGGGGGGAAGATTTCCGCGTGGCTCACGTTCCCATGGAACCCAACAGCCGAAAAGGGGAGTGAAGATGAAAATTATTCCGCTCTGCATTAACGCAGCCAACTTAGTGTGGGAAAACACTCTCAAAGCACTGCTGCTTCAACTTTTTCACACGTGCCTCACGTCTTTACTTGTTGTTAAAAATACTACTGTCTCAGCTTCGCCTGCTTCCCAGAAATCGAGACTTTAAAGCGTCCTCAAACAGCTGAACCAAACCAGTCTAATTACGCTCCGTCTGCATCCGCTTTTAAAGCCCCTCCAGCCGCCCTCCCCACCGCGGGACCCCGCGCTCGCCCCTCGCAGCTCCCGGTGCTCTTCCCTTGCCACCTTATCGAGCGACAAAGGGAAGAATGAGCATTGTCCCGGGCTGCTGCTTGCTTTAGGGGAGGGGGGGGGAAAAAACTCTTTAAAGCACGATATAAACCGCGCAGGTGAGACAACAAAGGTGCTGTCGGTGTGCGGCAGGAGAGCGGCGGTGCCCGGTGTTTGTTTACCGGGGGTGGCCCGGGCTGCCCCGGCCCCGGGGGCTCTCGCCTTTGTCGCCCGCCGGGGCGGGCCGGGCGCGGGGACTACATGGCCCAGCGTGCCCCGCTGCGCGGATCAATGGGGCTGATTTGAATAATCTGTGAGCCCTTGGACTCAGGCCAATCAGCCGTCAGGGACCCATGATAAATCGCAATGCATTATTGATAATAATAATTACTCTGACATGCGCATTCCGCCCAAATTTCCCAACTCTAGGAATTTGTTGTGAAGAGGAAAATAATTGCTACTATTGCATGCTCCCGATGCTGGTGCACCATGTCGCGACGGAAGCAGGCGAAGCCCCAGCACATCAACTCCGAGGAGCAGCCCCCAGATGCTGCAAGTGGTGAGCGCAGAGGGGCGCGGGGCGGCCGCGGCTCCGGGCTCGGCTGATGCGCGGAGGCGGCGGCGGGAGCGAGGGGCGCTTCCCAGGGCGCTTTTTCCACCCTCGTGCTTCACCCCCCGCGCTTTTCCCCCCGCGGGCTCCGCCACCCGCCGGCCCAAGGCTCGCCCCAGGTTTTTTTTGGGGGGCCGAACTCCCCGGCGGGGCTGAGCGAGGCGCGGGCTCCTCGCTGTTTTCGGGGAGGTTCGGCTTGGGGCGGCTGCGGAGCGCAGCATTGCCCCGCATTGCCCCGCGATGCTCCGCACGCTCCCCCCGAGCCCGCGGAGCCTCCGCCGGGTCCCGCGTGGGGCCGCGGCCGCGTGGGAGGGGAGCCCCAGAGGCTCCCCGAGGCGGAGGGAATTGGGGGGATGGGGCTAGAGGGGTGGGGGAGCAGGGGGAGAATTTACAGAGAACTTTGGAGGGCTAGGAAATGGTTCGGGCTGCGTTTCCTCGGCGTGCTTAGCACTTTGTCGGGAGTTAAATGAGAATTTTTGTGGGGCTTTAAAAAAAACCCAAAAAAACAAAAAAAACCCCACAAAATTGGGGGGGGGAAAGGCTCCACGCTCGGACTATTTTTGTTGGAGATCACAATCGCCCTGGACCTTTTGTAGCTTGACCTCCAGCCATCTTTGATTTCCGACTTCCTAAAATAACTCCGGTGAGCTAATGTGGGGTGTGCGCGAGCGCTTTGTACTGGGGCGGCGAGGGGGACCCGGCCCCGCCGATCGCTCTCCCCGCTTTTGGGGAGCTCGCGTTCCTGGGCCGCGCTTCGGGGAACGCAGAAATCCCGGCTGAAATCGGCCGGGAGCGGCCGTGGGGTGGGCGGGCAGGGGAAGGGCAGGGGGCACTCGCCGCTGGCCCCGCGGGAGCGGCGCTGCCGGAGCGGCATCTCCCGAGCCGGGCTGCGGGCAGGCGCCTCCCGGCTCTTCCCCCGCTCGCCGCGGGGCTCGGGGCGCTCCCGGGCGCAGTGCGGCGGCACCAGGGCACGGCCCGGCCCGGCCGGGAGAGTTTGCTCGGAGTTGTTGCGGTTGTTGTGCCCAAATGATTCCGTGTGCCCCCCAAGACCTTTCTTCGGGACCTTTGCTTGCGTTTGGGACTGGTTTTGTTTCCGTGCCTAGAACTGATGAAAACCCATGCACGTTACGGGAGCTGCTTATTCCCAGCCCGCAGGAGGTTCGGGCTCTTTAATTTTTTTTTTTTCCTCCTCCCCCTTCTCTTCTTTGAGTCGAAATGTGCAATTGTTGGGTCCGGTTAATGGTGACTTAAGAAACAGCATGCTGGCCAGAAGGCAATAAATCCCATGTTTAATGCATGACTGTTTTCCTTTGTGCATATGGTTAGGTTGGGGGATGGAGGTGATGTTTCCACATGTAAATCTCTGCCCGCTGCTGGAAAGGCACCTCCGGCCCCGCGCTGAAACAAAAGGGTTAATCACTCCTGATGCGGCGCTGGGGCGGGGGAGGCGTGCGGGAGGCAGGGAGGGAGGGAGGATCGCTCCACACCGCGCTCTCCGGGGCAATGGCCAGCTGCTTTTTTGTTATTGTTGTTCGGGCTTTTTCCCCCCCCGTCCCGTTCTCAATTTTAACAACCAAACCCTGGATGAAATCCCTCCGGAGCGCTCAGCGGCCGCCCAGGCCGGCGGACTTGGCGGAGCTGTGGCCCCGCCGGGGGGATTCTCCTGCTGCTCGTGGGGTGCTGTGGATTTTTGGGGTCGGGGCAGGTCCCGTCCTGCGGGATCTCCGCTCTCCGAAATGCAACCCGGGGCTGCGGCTCCGACGGCTTGGACCGCCCGCCAATCTCCCAAATAATCTCGATATTCCCCGCTCCAGGTGTGCCCGTAAATAATAAGTGATGAAGTTGCATAACAAAGTCGAAATTCCGCAGGGATTTGTCTGGGGCATTAGCGAGGATATACACATACTCGTAATAATAAAATCAAGCCCTTATCTCCTTTTTTGCAAGTATTCCCTTTTTTCGCAAAGCGATTTGGGACCCACCTCTGTGAACAATGCAGCGGGTTAAAGTGTCCCGCGAACCTGGGGATCCATTAACAGGTCAAAAAATCAGCAGGTGGTCACAGGGGAATAATGCTACATACTGAAAATTAGCATTTCCACAAAGGGCTTGAAAATGCCTATTGTGCTGGATTGCTGCCATTAAAAATCGGATTCATTCTTAAAAATACAGTATCAAACTGCAACTTTTTTTTTTCTCTTTTTCCTCAGGGTAAAATTAGCGTAGCTTTGCTTCAATTACATCTCCGATTCGTGCGCCGAGTTCTGTAGGACTGGAGAGGGATGTTGGCCGAGGAGAGGTTGAGCAAGGAAAGCCCAAGTTTTGCGGTGGTTTATCCTGGGTTTGTTTCGGCTGCCCGAAGCTGCTGGCGGGGGCCGGGAGCCCTGGGTGCGGGAGCATCCCCGCCGTGCCCGGGGTGCCGCAGCCCTGGCCAGGGGCAGAGGGTGCCGGGGGGCGATGCCCGGCTTGCTTTTCCTTTTACGTAAGTGAAACATTATATTCGTGGCGGGGATGGAGCCCTTTCGCCGCGCTCGGCGGCATGTGACGTTTTGACAGAGCTGCTGCTCTAACCTTTGCCTCCTCCTGCTTGCTGTGGGTGGTAAGTTGATGTCAGGCTCACAATTAGGACTCTCATGCAATTGACCTTGGCAGCGGGGTTTGTGCCGTTTAGCTCGCTCTTAAACACCGTGCGGGTGTTAAGTGTGCTCCAGGTAGGGCCGGGCGGGGGGCTCGGGGGGCCGCGGGCTCGGAGCCGGCCGGAGCCCCCCCCGTGGCCGCCGAGCGCGGAGCGGGGCTCGCTGGCACCTCAGGTGGGCCCGGGGGGCGGCGGCCCCGCCCGGCCTGGTGGTGCTGGCCCGGAGGGGCCGGAGCGCGGGCCGTGAGTGCCCTCCACCGACCGGCCCCGGCAGCGAGCACCGGGGGGCTCCGGGCACCGGGGGCTCCGAGCCCGGCCCGGCCCTCCACCGACCGGTCCCGGCAGCGAGCACCGGGGGGCTCCGGGCACCGGGGGCTCTGAGCCGAGCCCGGCCCCGGCAGCGCGCACCGGGGGGCTCCGAGCACCGGGGGCTCCGAGCCCGGCCCGGCCCTGGCTCCGAGCACTGGAGGGCTCCGAGCCCGGTCCGGCCCGGCCCTCCACCGACCGACCCCGGCTCCGAGCACCGGGGGCTCCGAGCCGAGCCCGGCCCTCCACCGACCGGCCCCGGCTCCGAGCACCGGAGCCTCCGTGCCCGGCCCGAGCGGGGTGAGCCCTCGAGGGGCAGCGTCTCCGATTTCCCCGCGGGTTTTAGCGCTTATTCTGCTCTTCACAAGCGCCTGTTCGCTGTGGTTTTTACGGTGTTCGGCTGAATATCTCGTTTGAAGTTGTGGATAGGCCAAAGGGGGAATTAGTCGGTAGATAATCAAATAGTTGAAGCATTGAGAGAGAGCCTGCAAGGATGTGAAATGGTGATTGTGGGGGAAAGGCGTTTCTGCGTCGTTCTTGGGTAGAAAAACGCAGCTGATGAATTCAGCGTAGAGAGCATCGAGGCCTTTGGAATATCTCTAAGTTGTCAGTCGCGCGTTTTGCTTACTCAAAAAAGTGATTTCGTCACAGTTAAAATGCACTAAATGTTGTTTGAGAGTGGGAGAAGGGCGATTTGGGGCAGTTAGGAGCTTTTGGAAGCCCTCTCCTTTGGAGAAGGAGAAAAGCATCAGGGACCCTGAGAGCGACAGCGAGCTGATGGCAGCGGGTTCGTGTCTGGGAGTGGAGGGTGGTAATCAATCCTCCCGGAGTTAATTTAAACCGGGGAGGTGCATGGTCTTTGTTAACCTTAGAGTAAAAGTAGTTGGTCAGATGTAGGCTGTGGGGAAAGTAAGCTCATGAAAGGTATCAAAACTCCTGAATAAAAAACGTGGGTGGGAAGGCTTGAGTTTTGTTTCATCCCAATTCAAGTGAAATAAAGTTGAGGGAAAAAAAGTCACTAATGTCTTAGATGAGTGGTAGGCCAGCAGCACCCTTCTTGAAATCCCATCAAACCAGATTTACTTCACTCCTTTTACTGTTTTCCTTAAAAAAAAATAAATCATTTGAGTGGTGTGGATTTTATCAGCCTTCCTTGTCGATGACCGCCTTGTCCTACACAATAGTGGATTTTATCCATCCATTTGCCAGTGATTCAATCTAACCCCCCTGCTGGGTTTACTGCATTCTTCTAACTTATTGGATAACTAGATGCTGAGAGATAACATTCCTGAAATTCGGGGGTGGGGAGATAAAAAAAACACAGTAGAAGTCCTGTCCCTTGGAAGCCTTTGGAGTGGGTTAAGTGAAGTGCAGAGGAATTGTCGTGGCAGGGCAGTGCTGGGTAAATCCCCAGCGGTCGTGGGCAGAGCCGCCCTCCTGGCATGAAAAACCCCGAGTTGAGGCTGTTGCTGCATTTCGGTGGCCACTGGTGGGCTCAGGCAGCTGAGGGGCTCTGATGATGGCAGCACTTGGGGCAGGGAGAGGAGGTCGTTACAAATCACCATGATTTTCACAGAAGCTGTTGGGTTTTTTTACAGAAACAGTCAATTGCTCCTTTGTTATTCCAGCTACTGTGAATTTATCTAAAACCCTTTCTCGAAGGTAAAAAGGAAAATAATGCATAACTTCCCTATTTGTCATGCAGCAAGTCGTTTCAAGCTCTGAACTGAATTTATTCAGAGTCCAGCTAATGCTTCACTGTCAGGGAAAGGAGAATATGTGACAGGGCAGGGCTGCCAGCCTCTGGTGCCCAGCTCAGGCACCCTCAGTGCACTGGAGTCTCTTTCTCTGAGATGGCCACTGCTGCTCCGAGCCAGCAAAGTCACCAGAGCTCCTCAGAATTACAAAAATGAGGAGCGTGGGCTGTGCTGGAGATTGGGAAAGGGGCATTTAATTGAGTGTGATCTTATCAGCGCAGAAGTAGAAAAATAAGAAGTATTATCATGGGAAAGGAGATAAATGATCGGATGCTTTGAAGCAGTTAAAGTTGGAGGACTTGTCTAGACATTATCCTGGAATATCTCCTTGGGGGTGGGCAACAGTGTTTGGTGCAGACATTTCTGTGCCACTGGAAAAAGTAAAAGCTGAGGTTATTTTTTATTATTTCGTGACGTGGAAACAGTGTTGTTCTGCCTGGGGGATGGGACTGGGAAAGCCCCAAACCCTGGAAGGATTTGGAAGTGATTTTTATGTTTTAGTATTCTATGAAATTCTAATTTACTATTCTGTGAAACAGGAAATTAGTCAAAGACCTCTCAAGTCAGCATAGAGTAGTTCTAGAGGTTTTCTTTTTTTTAATCCAGGTGCCTTCTTTCCAAGTATATCTGCTCAGACTCCTGCAAAACGAGTTTAAAATAATCTGTTCTTAATCCTGGTTGACTCTGTTGACCAAGTTCTGAATTGTGCAGTAGTTGTACTTGTCTGCAAGGCTGGGCTTCCCTGTGTGTTTTAGAGTTAAATCAGCTTTAGAGACATCACTTTAACGATATCTGGGGTGGGAAATGTGTGCTGCCGTTCTTGTTTCTGTCACTTGCAGGAGTTGTTTGGGCTGAAGGGAAAGTGTTTAATTTTCCCTGCTTAAATGGGAGGCATCCAAACATTTTTGATCTCATCTGTGCTGAGAACTCCCTTCGTCCCCGTTCAAGGACTTGTGCAGGTTTGGATTTATTGCTCTGCAGATCACAGAAGAACAGGCCTCTGATACTTGCGAATTTTTGTTATTGATCAAATGTTTATTTTTACAAGTAAACTTTCACATGCACTTAGTGCCACACAGCATTAAACGGTTGAAGTTTGCTCTGTTGAGCACACACAGTGCCCTTGTTGAGGTCGGAAATGGCGAGGGTTGCCATATCCTCCCTCAAGCAGGGTGATGTACTTGAATTGTCACCTGGCCATGGTCCCTCCACATTCGGGACACACCCAGGTGTGGTTTGGCCGCACCTTGCACAGACCAAAGCCACAAGAAGCTCCTGAGCTTCACCTCGTCCCACCCTGGGGGCAGCTGGGGACTGGAGCTGGGGGTGTGGGCAGGGCAGGGCAGGGGTGGCACCTTCCCTGAGCCCTCTGCACCCGTGGCACCTTCCCTGAGCCCTCTGCACCCATGGCACCCTTCCCTGAGCCCTCTGCACCCGTGGCACCTTCCCTGAGCCCTCTGCACCCATGGCACCCTTCCCTGAGCCCTCTGCACCCATGGCACCCTTCCCTGAGCCCTCTGCACCCGTGGCACCCGGGAATGGGAGCAGAGCCAGGGGAGCCCATGGGGGTGGCACCCTTCCCTGAGCCCTCTGCGCCCATGGCACCCTTCCCTGAGCCCTCTGCGCCCATGGCACCTTCCCTGAGCCCTCTGCGCCCATGGCACCTTCCCTGAGCCCTCTGCACCCATGGCACCCTTCCCTGAGCCCTCTGCACCTGTGGCACCTTCCCTGAGCCCTCTGCGCCCGTGGCACCCTTCCCTGAGCCCTCTGCGCCCGTGGCACCCTTCCCTGAGCCCTCTGCGCCCATGGCACCCTTCCCTGAGCCCTCTGCGCCCATGGCACCCTTCCCTGAGCCCTCTGCGCCCATGGCACCCTTCCCTGAGCCCTCTGCGCCCATGGCACCCTTCCCTGAGCCCTCTGTGCCTGTGGCACCTTCCCTGAGCCCTCTGCACCCGTGGCACCCAGGGAATGGGAGCAGAGCCAGGGGGAGCCCATGGGGGCTCAGCCCTTTCTGCCTCCCCCTTGCTGGGAGGTTTTCCCTCCTGCCCTGAGCTCTGCCACACCTCCAGCAGCCTGGGAGTTTCTTGTTTGAGGGATGGCAAGGCTGAGCAAAAACATCCTGTTTTGGTTATAATTTCTCTTAACCTCTTGCAGTTCAGATATTTCCCCGACTTTTTTTCTTTTTTTTTTTTTTCTTTTTTTTTTCTTTTTTTTTCTTTTTTTTTTTTTTTGGTCCATGTACAAATTCTGCTCAGTCTGAGCTGTGGTGTGCTGGTGGTGGAAGGGCAGGAGAGGACTCTTGGCTTTCCCTGCCCCTTCCCAAAGTGGGTGAGTTGTGGGTGCAGCTGAAGGAGGCCTCCTGCGAGGTCGGAAATGCCCCGGTGTAGTTTTGTGAACAGGACTTGTTACTTATATTATTTTTTAATAATCATAGGTATCAATGCAGGCGCATACTCGAGTGTCAAGTTCCAGATTTAATCATTCTCTGCTACTGTGTCCATGTAGAGATTATTAGTGGGGTGGGTTTGCTTTCAAAGGATTTCAGAGCTAATATTGGCCTTGCTTGGCTGTTGTCAGCCCTCTTGGCTTGTAATTACTTTCAGAATGGCAGAGCAAAACTCGTTTAGATCGGTACAGTAAGAATTGCTCAAAATTCCTGTGTTAACGATCTTTTATGAATTTGTGAGAGATGGTTAAGAAAGAGTTAGAACCTGAAGTGTAAACAGCAGATAACTCGTGTGTGGTGTTTTGCTCGGCACCTCCTCTGTCCTGGTGTTCCTTTTAAGCTGTGGTGCAGGTGCTGCCTTGCAGAACTGTTCCAGGGGATTTTTACCTGTATAAAGGGATTTGGAATGAATCTTTTTTCATTGAGCCTTGTGAGAGTTTTTTTAAAATACGTTTTTTCTTGTAAACTGAACTGAGATTAATATTTATTTTGGGTTGTGAAGGAGTTGGCATCAAAACAAAGAGCAGTACTTCAGCTTAATCTGCAAACTTGATTCCAGTGTCTTGTACTTTAATTTGCAATTGGGGTGGAGGCAGTGATCTTAATAGTGAATGCTTGATCTAAATCTGGCAATTAATAATGTGACTTTCTTTTATTTCAAGGGAGTCCACAAGACGTCCCAGGTGATAGAGATGGTGAAATGAGTTCCAAAAGGTGCCGCACGGAGGAAACCAAAATCTGTGAGAAATGCTGTGCAGAATTCTTTGTTCTCTCTGAATTCCTTGAGCATAAGAAAAATTGCACTAAAAATCCGCCTGTTCTAATCATGAACGACAGCGAGGGAACAGTCCCCCCTGAGAGCTTCTCCGAGGCTCCTCTGGGGACCTTCCCGAGCGACCGCGTGGACGGCAGGACACGCAAGGACATTCAGGCCAAGGGCTGCACTGCCTCCGTGGAAAAGAGAGAAGGAAAGATGGATGCTGAGCCGGTAGGAGGAATGTACCTTAAAATAGAACCCCCCCTGACGCCCGCGGCTCCCGGCCTGAGCTATCTACCGAAACCCAAAGTACCAAACACTAACGTGACTTTGCAGACCATCCGTGGCACTAAGGTGGCCGTGAACCAGCGGACGTCGGACGCCATCTCCTCCTCGGCGGCCGGGTTCAACGCCATCCCCATGATCCTGGAGCAGCTGGTGTGCCTGCAGCAGCAGCAGCTCCAGCAGATCCAGCTGACGGAGCAGATCCGCATCCAGATCGCCATGATGGCTCCCCACGCCCTGCACCCCTCCATCGCAGCTGCTACTGACCCGCTCAAAGCTCTGGGTGCCCACATGTCCCAGCAGCTCTCGGCTGCCGTGGCTTTAATCGGACAGAAAGCTGGGAGCCAGAGCCTATCACTGGAATCCTTGAAGCAAGGAAAACTACCTCATTCTAACACTGGCATTGCAGCCGCCAGCTCGCTGGCTGCTGGGCTCTCCTCCTCCTTCCCCCTGAAGCCAGAGGGGAGCCGAGGCCTGCCCGGCTCCATCTCTCAGTTCCCAAATCCTTTGCTACCTCAGTCCTCCGGCTCGGTCATCTTCCAGAACCCGCTTTCGGCCGTCTCGTCCGTGATGGATTCCTCAAAGAAGGGCAAGGGGAAACCGCCCAACATCAGCGTGTCTGAAAGCAAACCGAACGCGGAGGAGCCGTTCTTCAAACACAAGTGTAAATTCTGTGGGAAGGTCTTTGGCAACGACAGTGCCCTGCAGATCCACCTCCGCTCCCACACCGGGGAAAGGCCCTATAAGTGTAACATCTGTGGGAACCGCTTCACCACCAAAGGAAACCTCAAAGTGCATTTTCAGCGTCACAAAGACAAGTACCCCCACATAAAGATGAATCCTTACCCAGTTCCTGAGCACCTGGACAATGTTCCTACCAGCACTGGAATCCCATACGGGATGTCTGTGCCACTGGATGAGTCCAACCTGATTGTGGACAGCAAACCTCTCCTAACAACTCTGCCTACCTCTGCGGCCACCGGCGCACCTCAGGCCATCTCCAGCCTGGCAGGCATCAAGGAGGCTCTGCCTGGTACGTTCTCAAGTGAGCTGCAGTCGAGGCCCTCCCCCGAAAGCGAGGGTGGCTCCTCCTCGTCAGGGGCGGTCGGCCACGAGTCGGGAACGGAGCAGAGCTTGAGCTCACCGCAAGCTGCCTGCAGCGTGAGCATCTTCCACGTAGGTGGGTCAAACGAGCAAGGCTCAGAGACATCAAAGCTCCAGCAGCTGGTTGAAAATATCGACAAGTCCACTTCTGACCCCAACGAGTGCCTGATCTGTCATAGAGTGCTGAGCTGCCAGAGCTCACTGAAGATGCATTACCGCACCCACACCGGGGAGAGGCCATTCAAGTGTAAGATCTGTGGCCGTGCCTTCTCCACTAAAGGGAACCTCAAAACCCACTATGGTGTCCACAGGGCCAACACCCCCTTGAAGATGCAGCACTCGTGTCCCATTTGCCAGAAGAAGTTTACAAACGCCGTGGTGCTGCAGCAGCACATCCGCATGCACATGGGCGGGCAGATCCCCAACACGCCCATGCCAGAGCCCCCCTGCGACACCGAGGGGGATCCTGCCGTGCCCGAGAAGAACGGAGACATCGGGCGCCCAGAGGAGATCGTGGAAAGCATAGACATGGAAGATGACATGGACTCTCAGGATGGCCCCAGGAGCTCCTCCAAACCTCCTACTCCATATGATGCACAATCAGAGTCGCCAGCCGCGGCCGCCACCTTCTCTGGGGTTGGAGCGCTGGAGAACCAGATGAAGATGGTGGCCTCCTCGCTGAGCTTGCAGCGGCAGAGCAGTCTGAAGTCCAGCGACAACGGCTCTGCAGAGAGCGACGGCATGACCAATGACTCGGCCTCGCTGGTGGGTGATGCTGACTACCAGAACGGCCGGAGCCCCGCCGCCTCCGAGGCTGCCTCGCTGCAGGCACCGTCCCCGGCCAACAGCCAGGCTGAGAGCGTCAGGTCCAAGTCACCTGCCTTCAACAGCCAGGAGGATTCGGGCCTGGGGAGTAAATCAGAGGGTGCTGAGAACGCTCCTGCAGAAGTGGAAGGGGTTGTTGGAGCTTTGGATTTAACGTACGGCAACATCGGGCGGAAGGTCATCAAGGAAGAGCCGGGGCTACACTTTGCAAATGGAGAATATGGTGAGTAATGCAGAGTGCTGGCAGGGATTTGGGGTGGGGCAGTAGGAAATCAATCCTAAAAGGACCAACAGGAAACCAAACTTCCTCAGCTTTCCCCTCTTCCTGCTCCTCTGTTTAGATAAGGGCATAGGCCCTGTAAAGTTTTCCTGACTAAGTCAAGCCCAAAATTCTAAGGCTTAACTGCTGTCATCTCCTTAAAATTAATGTAGACTGTGCCCTCTCTGTCTTTCATGGGCTCATTTGGTATCTCCTTATAGCTCTTTAAAAATATGCATTTATGTGTTTAAGGGAAAACTGCTTATCCCGAGAGTGTGATGTGGAAATTCTAAAATAGTCTGTGGGGTTTTCAGGCTCTGTAGCAGTGAGCTTAAGGTTGATCTAAATTTGACCTGAAAGATTTTCTGTCTCTTAAGCTTATCAACAAACCCAAGGATGAACTGATTCCTTTTGGGGTATCCTAGGAAGCGTGGTGGCCTCTGCAGATGTGCTCTTGAGGCGCATACAGCTTCAAAGGCAGGGCCTGGAGTCTCAGCCAGGCTTAAGCTTGGAAGCAGAATTAGGCTGGGATAAGCAGCACCTCTGCTTTCTTTGCAGGTCGAAGCAGTATTCCAGCTGCTTTTGTCAGAGCCCCACCAGCCCTGATAAAAATGGAGCTGCCCGGCGATCGTCCCCTCAGCACTGGCCACTTCATTGGCCCCCCAGCTCTGTCCCCCGGCGTCGCCCCTCTGCTGGTGCCGCGCCCCAAGTTCTGCCGTCCTGCCAAACAGCACATCTGCACTACCTGCGGGAAGAACTTCTCCTCTGCCAGCGCCCTGCAGATCCACGAGCGCACCCACACCGGGGAGAAGCCCTTTGCCTGCACCATCTGTGGGAGAGCCTTCACCACCAAGGGGAACCTGAAGGTGGGTCCTGTCTGCTGTCATCTCCTTGGTCTCTGAGACTAAGACTAGGGAGTAGAAACTAGGGTTTCTAATATTTGACCTGCCTCTGAGGCAGCACTGATTTTTCTCTTAGCTCCTCAAATACTTACTTCTGACCCGTGTCTCCTTCCTGAGTTTCTCCACACAGTTTTTTGTGTAAGTGTTACTGAGATTCACCCTCGGGTCTTTGCTGCTGTCTTTGACTTTCCTTTTGGGACGGAAGGGGAGGCTTAGCCCTCACTAAGCAGATTGCTTTCTTTTTTAATTTGGATTTGGATGTGTCAAGACATAAGCATTTCATAGACTGCTACAAAATGCTGCCTGCTGAGTAAATGCATTACACTGCACTGCTTGAAATTTTGAGAGATGAGGAGGGATAAACTGGGATAATCCTGAGATGGCACAAAGTGCTTGGGGATTGTGGCTAAGCACACGCTGAAGAAGTGCTGTGAGTCTGTCCTTCTGCCAGATGAATCCATCTGTCCCGTGAGGGATTCAGCTACCTCACTTGCACAGAGGCTTCTCCCTCCCTGTGAGAACCTCTTCAAGCTCTTGCATAAATGCTGAAGGGGAGAGAAAATACTCTGCAGTGTGCGAGCAGTGCCTTGCTGGAAGCACCAGCAGAATGTGGTGTGGAAGATTTCAGCTTAAATGAACCTCTGCCAAATTACTTGGTGGTTTTTTTTGCATTACCCAGTATTTTTTTCAGTATGGTCTGTTTGCAGCAGATAATGTGGTTTCTGTTTTGAGGGGAGAGAGGGTGTCTTTGCCAACAACACTTATTACAAGTGTAAAACACAGTCCTCCGAGTCCTCTAACAGCCAGCTCCAGAGAACCATGGTGATGTCAGGCAGTGAATGACTGTGTCTTACACATGCCAGGAAGGGAGCTCTGACAAGAACCACCCAACTTAATATTTAGCTGAATTCAAACAGAGCAAGCCTGACTTCTTTGGGCTACTTGGCTGCAAGCACAGTAGAATTTGGGTCCACCATGGAAGAGCTGCAGAATTAACGATTCTCTTTGCTTTCCCCCCCCTCCGGAAGGTCCACGTAGGAACCCACATGTGGAACAGCTCAGCCAGGCGGGGCAGGCGGCTGTCCATCGACAACCCCATGGCCCTGCTGGGCAACGACCCCAAGAAGGTGTCGGAGATGTTCCCCAAGGAGATGGTGGCGCCCTCGGTGAGCATCGACCCCGCCGTGTGGAACCAGTACGCGGCCGTGCTCAGCAACGGGCTGGCCGTGAAGGCCAACGAGATCTCGGTGATCCAGAGCGGGGCCCTGCCCGCCCTGCCCGTGCCCCTGCCCGGGGGCTCGCCCCTGAACTCTGCCCCGGCCGCCAAGGCAGACCCGGCCCAGGCCGGCACCGCTGCCGAGGCGGAGAAGGCGGGCAGCGCTGCTGCAGACAGTGTGCCAAAACACCAGTTCCCTCTCTTCCTGGAGGAGAACAAAATCGCCGTCAGCTAAGGACTCGAGAGGAGATGACCTACAGAAAGAACAAATATATATAGACACAAACATATATTTTTAAGAGATTCCACTTCGGCCTCCTATTTTCCTATTGATGTGCAAATGATTTTATGGTTGTCTTTGTAAGAGTTGCCCAGAGTACAATCATGATATTGCTTTGCAAATAGTAATTAATAAAGAATAGGATTTCCTTCTATTTGGAAAGATGCGGGTCTTGCAAAGTAGTTCTTACGTGTGACTTTAATGTGTACAAGCCTTACAGAAGTTTCTACAACTTGAAATTCCAAAGGTTAGAATATTTACCTCTTTGTTTAGAGTGATAATGGGGGTTTTGAATAGAGTGGAAACAACCTACTGTTGATGGAAAAGCTTCTATTTACTGATGAGAAATGGAAACTATTGATGCGGGTAAATATCCTAGAATGTCTGCCACCCTCTTAGAGTTTTTCTGTTTGGATTTTTGGCTCTGTGTGGTTTCTGAATGTACTTTTTCTTAATAATTGCTATAAAAGCTACAAAGTTTTTTTTTTTAATTCCTTTGGTTTTTTGCCTCAGAAGTTCTATGAAAAGCAAGTTGCTGTTTTTCTTTAGTCACTGCTCCTAAGTAATTAATTCTTTGTGTTGTTGACTGCTGCTTATTTAATACTACTACTAGGACAGTCCTTCAAGTATAGTGCCAAAATTCCTGCTTCCAAAGGTGTGCAGTTTTTCCTAGATGTTTTATTTCAATACCAAGAGCCCCAAACAAGCATGGGTGGGTATGTATATACTTTTTTTTGTTGTTGTTGTTTCCTCTTGAAAGGGAAGACTTGCCTTGGGAAGTCAGGTCTGAAAGCTCTGCAAGGAATCTCAGGTGACTGTTGCAATTTGCCATGGGAACTGGTTTCCTTAGCAAGAGACTTTTTGTTTTTATTTTTTATTTTTCGTTTGGGTAATTTAGGAGATCAGTCTGTGTAAACCTGTATTTAAATATGAAGTATTCATGCTTAGGTTAAATGTTTTGTGGGTTTTTGGATGGCATTCCTACTCTGGTCATTAAGGTTTTTTTGGTGGTCTGTGAGCTTGCATTCCACCAAAATGGTAATTAATGATCCACGTGTGTTGTATGAAGGTTGCTGGGATAGTCATCTGGATTCTAAGTTATCTACCTCATTTTTTTCCTTTTGTAGTTGTAGTGTCTATTTTTTCTAATAATGACCACTGTAATGACTGAGATCCAAGCAGATGCTTCCATGCACTATGTGAAACCAAAACCTGTTGTATTATTAGTGGAAGCACCTGAGGAGTTGCTGGACTGACCTTTCACTATTCCTCAAATGCCTGCTGGAACTGGATGTGGAGTGGGATCTGAACCAGGCTGCAAAGGGAGCATTTGGTGTGGAAGGACTGAAGGAGGGAAAGAAACCTGGCTGTGGACTGCAGGAAATCTTCAAGTCCAGTCTCTTGTGGAAGGCCCCAAAAATGCAGATTTACCAAAAGTTTGTGTGATGTTGTTGCACCTGATTCTTGCTTATGATCTCTGTATGCCGAGTTGTGCCTTTCCTGCTGGACTCGTGGGTAAGAACATACCAGTACCTGTTTACACTGTAAAATGGATATTGTTACATAGACCACGCAAAAGGCATCCCAATTGTCACATTTCTACATTGTGAATGTATGACTTGGAAGAACTCTGTAGTTTTGAGTATCTACTGATGCGTTTCTGTTGACATTTTTGAGAATAAATTTTGGGATGGCTTTTTCACACTTGGTGCTGAACATTTTTCTGGCAAAAAGCTTTTTGTCTGCTGAAGAGTGAGTTTAGGAGGCAGCATGCTGCTTCACTCCAGGGACCTGAAATCCAGGAGCTAGAGTTGGGCTTTAGTTCATTGCTTAGAGCAACAGGGGCTAGGAGGCCATGGAGGAGTTGGAGATCCATTGCTCAGGAACAGCTGGGCTTTGATGCAGGGCTTGGGATGTGCCAGGGGTGTTGATTTCCCCACTAGAATACAATGACAGGAATATGGGCAATCATTTTTGTACTGTGATCATCCTACAAAGGGAAAACAAATATTAAGTTGTCAAATTGCCAGTGCCTGAAGATGCTGGCTGCATGGAAAAGGGATAAATAACTTCTCCTAAAGAGCAAAGAAAGACAGTTCTGAGATAAAATGGAAAAGTACTGAGATCCTGATTCTGGCAACAAAATCCAGTAAATGTCTTTTGCCTTCGGGAAGTAACAGAGGAGGAAAAGGGAACCCTAAAGCTGCACTCTTCCAACATCAGAGCTGCCTGATTGTGGTGCTCCTTGCTCAGTCCTTGGGAGTGCAAAGAGAGGCAAGAACAAACACTTTCTCATCTCTGGCAAGCTGTGTTGTCAAGCTCTGAAGGGAGGTGTAGGGAGGGCAGGACAAATCTGAGGAAGCTCTGACCCTTGCAGTGGTGGGTTGGATTTCTGGCCAAGCTGTGGGGCTCTGGCTACCTCTTCATTACCATCCACAGCAGTGTAATTCCATATTCACACCTCTGCTGCCTTCAGCTGTATTGTCCAGCAGGTGGGACAGTGAGGGGAGATGAGGAGGGAAGGAGTTTTATAAAGCCTGAGTGCAGGTCTAGAACTAAACAGCAAGGAAGGTGCTGGCACAGCAGGACAGCAGAGGCTGTGCTGGGGGAATGGGGCAGGCCCCAAACGCTGTGACCTGGCCTGGGGCAGTGCAGGGGCTCTGCTCTCCTGGCCTGGGGCAGTGCAGGGGCTCTGCTCTCCTGGCCTGGGGCACTCAGGGCTCTGCTCTCCTGGCCTGGGGCAGTGCAGGGGCTCTGCTCTCCTGACCTGGGGCAGTGCAGGGGCTCTGCTCTCCTGGCCTGGGGCACTCAGGGCTCTGCTCTCCTGACCTGGGGCAGTACAGGGGCTCTGCTCTCCTGGCCCGGGACACTCAGGGCTTGGCTCTCCTGGCCCGGGGCACTCAGGGCTCTGCTCTCCTGGCCTGGGGCACTCAGGGCTCTGCTCTCCTGGCCTGGGGCAGTGCAGGGGCTCTGCTCTCCTGGCCCGGGGCACTCAGGGCTCTGCTCTCCAGGCCATGTGCCAGGTGCTGGCTGTGCCCCACGCTGTCACAGCCTGGTGACAAGGCAGCTCCAGGCTGGAGCAGGGTGAGATCCCTGGCTAAGCTAGCAAGTCCTGGATCTCCCCACAGCTCCTGGGTAGCAGGTAGGACCTATCTGAGCCTGTCCTCACAGCAGGAGCTGGGCCACAGGGACGTTCCTGCTGCAGGGAGGGTGTTTGCAAAGCGAGCTGGGGATTACCTGCCCTCCCATGCGTGAGAGCTGAACCCACGCCTTGGGCAAGTCAGTGTGCTGGCACTGCCCACAGGGGCAAGTGTGCTTAGCTCACAGTAACATCTACAGTTGCATCTCAGCAGTTAAAAGAGACAGCTGATTGTCTTGTGGCCTGGCTGATGTGACTCAGGAGCGAGTTCAGGGAGCTGCTGCAGTGGTGTGAGAGCACAGTGAGCTCGGTGTGTGCACTCTCTGCTCATCAGCCTCTCCTCTTGCCTGGAGCACTCTGTTGTTGGTGTTTGTTACTGCTTGCTTTGCCCCTCACTCAGAGAATTTGCAGGCTGCTGCTGGTGTGTAAGTAGCAGATGTGCTTGCATGAGCTAAGGTAAAATCTGGCTTGCTTAAAATGTCAAATTTGAACTTAAACATTGCATTGCTTAAAACAAAAACCTGAACGGTAAGTAAGTACATTTGCTTTACTTTAATACATTACCTCAAGTATTCCTCTAAGGAAAGATTTCTTTAAACCTGCCCTTTCTGTTCAAAGCCTCCCAAAAAGTCGGCGGGAACTTTGAGGAGGGAATTTGACAATTGTAGATGAGCAGCTCTGGGCTGAGCTCAGCGAGGCTGATTTGCCTCTCCACAGCTGGCAGTGGGGGAAGGACCTGGCTGAGGTGCTTGAACTGATGGGATGGCAGAGAGGGGCTGAAACAACAGCAAAGAGAGGAGTATGACATTACTTTTCATTTTTTTTCTGTTGAAGGCCATGGTGCTCCTGGCAGGGTGTGCAGCCTGGAGTCAGGGAAGGTGATCATTTCTGTCAGAAATGAGACAGAAAGCTGCCCTGCTGTCTGTGTGATCCCCAGAGGTTTCTGCTCAGAGCTGAGGCTTTCTCGGTGCCTTTGTGTGCTGAGTGCTCAGCCCAGAGGGCTCCTCTGCCTGCCCTTGCCCTGCCTCCCTGCTGGCCGGGCTGCACTGAGTGCTGGCCTCACGTGTTTGACTTCAGCTCACATTCACCACTGACCTAGAAAAGCTCCTGGCACTGCACAGCCACAGCAGGACAGGAAACAGCTCAGAGGCACAGAAAGAACCAGCAATTACACACTCCTGGAGCCCATTACCATGCTATCTATTTTGTTATCATGGTTTCTGCTTTGTGCACGTTGAGTTCACTGCACATAAAGGGCCATGTTCTGATTGCTGCTGCTGCTGGCTGCTTTATTGGAAAGCTTGTTTGTTAATGCCTGTTCTAAGTGATTTTGTGCCGGACTTCCCAGCCACTCTCTGGCAGCATCACTCTCCTTTTAAACTTCTCTATTGACATATCTGATTGTCACATCTCACAAGCCAAAGATTCACTTCTCTGACTCAATTACTTTGTGCAGAAAGTGGAATCTCAAGTCAGAATGAGAACAGGTGGATCTCATCATGGGCCTTGTTTTCCATACTTGGCTTAGGCAAAATCCAGACATGACAAAACATTTGTGTGAATGACTCCCTAAAGAAAACGAAAACCCCAAATCCAGTAAAGTTCACAATATCTAGTGCTCTTAAATATGTATGTTTGTTTACTCAGAGCTCTGAGTGCCACCTCCAGGGGTTCCTGGGGCACCTCCAGGGATGGGCACTCCAAACCTCCCTGGGCTGCCTTTCCAGGAGGGACAAAACTGAGCAAACTGAGCTGAGTCAAACACTCAGATCATGAACCCATGGGAATCTGAGGGCCAGGTTGTTCTGTTCACACAGTGTGCTGTGAACAGAAGGTGATGCATGAGGAATGTATGGGGAAAAGAATGACAAATAACCTGTATTCTCAGTGTAGTGATACAGAATCAGTCCTGAAATCCTCTGTTCACTGCTTTTCCCAGATACTCCCTGGCTCTGCAGCCCTGTGCATGTGGTGACAGAGGCTGTTTGTAAATCAGGTTACCTGGGTTGGCTTCACAGCCCTGCACAGTCCTGTCCATCCTCTTGGCAAAGTTTGTTTTAGAAAAAATTGTCTCCATGCAGTCTAGATGTTCAGAATACCAAACATAACTTTTTAATTTTTTTTTTGACACACTGTTTTGGTTCTCTTTCCCACGAAACCAGTTTGATTACTTAGGTCCTTAAAGTTCAGCACACATTCAGGTGATTTGCTGCCTCGGGGTATCTAAATTTCTGTATGTATTAAAAGTACTCCACCCCTCTCAAGTCCCAAAGTGCAGATTTGAAAAACATCAAATTCCTTCATTACTTATTCTTCTGTCACCCCCTAAATTCTTCCAGTCCTAAATGACAAAATAACTGCATTATGTAGGGATTTTGGGTTTTGTTTTTTTATGTTTTATAAAAGTTGCACATATGAAATGTGTAACAAATATTTTCAGTTTATAGCTTTACATGTTTTATTACACTCGCAGGAGGTGTAACAGAAAAACAGCATGGCAAGAATTCACAGAACAGCTACAGCTAATAGCCAGATCATGTCAAGAGCTAACAAAATACAAACAAAATACAAGTGGGAGTGTATTTGTCTGGAAAGCCTTTTTCTTTCTTCATTTCTTAAGCTGACAGCTGTCCTAGCTGAACGACAGTTTGACTATTATAGTTTTAAAAAGTAGGTGCTAAAGGGTTGTTTTCTTCTTGATCCACAACATATAATTATGCAAGGAAGAAAAAGATCCTACACAAAGACTGCACTTCCTCAGAGCAGTATCTGCTCTGAAACTTCATTATGGGAATGCCAAATGTTCCCTGCGCAGCAGAGCCCATGGCAGTGGGAGCTTTATTGTAGTTTCCCTTAGCAAGTGTTGATGGATTTATGGAGGGCTTCATTAAATATAGGCTTAAAGGATATCCGCTATCGCCCACTTGTCAAAAGCCAAAATCATATCAAAGCCATGGCTGCAGCTCGGGGCTGCAGGTGTTAACAGTGCTCACTAATCTGGGAGTGTTTCAGCCCCCAATTAATGGCAGGGCTCTTGTCTGAGCCCAGCCCTCTCAGAGATAAATTTCCAAGATGAATGCATCCTGTGGAGGCTGAGGGCACTTGTACAGCGATCCCGCCCTGCTGATGGCTCCTGCTGGGCTGGCCCAGCTCGGCCTTGGGCTTCCCTGTGGTGCCTTGACAGGCTCCCTGCAACAGAGGCTGGGCAGAGTTAAGGAATAAAGCAGGGATTTATTAAAGGGCCTTAATGGATACGCCTTGGGCAGGAAAAGAGCCTGGCCAAGCCTACACCCAAGATGGATGGTGAGTCGTGAGTTTTCACACTTTTATAAGTTTTGGTCCATTTCCATATTGGGGTTCATTGTCTAATCACAGCTCCAGGTTAAGCAGTCCCATCCTCCCAGTTTGCTCTCCTCAATTCCCTGCTGTTTGCACTTTTTGGGCCTGAAGCTGCATTGGCTCTGGGGCTGGAAAGGGATTGTTTCATGTGACTGAGCTGTGAGGAGAACTGGCTAGCACTTTATATGCAGTTCAGAGTTATAAACCAATGCAGTCCAGAATCTGGAAAACATGAAAGCTAAAACTGGGGGCAGCACCTGGCTCTCAGTGCTCCTTCCCAGCAGTGGCTCCGTGTGTGGAGCTGAGCTGGGAATGGGCAGCTTTGGCAGGTTTGCTCTGATTGTGAGGGACTGAATGCCACAGCCCAGGCTCTGATTCTGGGGGACTGAATGCCACAGGCCAGGCTCTGATTTGGGGGGACTGAATGCCACAGCCCAGGCTCTGATTGTGAGGGATTGAATGCCACAGCCCAGGCTCTGATTGTGAGGGATTGAGTACCACAGCCCAGGCTCTGATTCTGGGGGACTGAATGCCACAGCCCAGGCTCTGATTTGGGGGGATTGAATGCCACAGCCCAGGCTCTGATTCTGGGGGATTGGATGCCACAGCCCAAGCTCTGATTCTGGGGGATTGGATGCCACAGCCCAGGCTCTGATTGTGAGGGATTGAATGCCACAGCCCAAGCTCTGATTTGAGGGGATTGAATGCCACAGCCCAGGCTCTGATTTGGGGGGATTGAATGCCACAGCCCAGGCTCTGATTTGGGGGGATTGAATGCCACAGCCCAGGCTCTGATTTTCAGGGATTGAATGCCACAGCCCAGGCTCTGATTGTGAGGGATTGACTGCCACAGCCCAGCCCTGTTTCAGTGCTGCTTGGGGAGCAGTGATGTGTCACAGCACCAAACTCTTTGCCTGTCACTGTGGGAGTGAGTCAGAGCACAGGGAATTATCCCAGTGCAGGAGCCCAGTGCTGCCCCTTTGCCCTTGGCAACCAAATCCCTTCTCCTGCCTTCCTCACAAGCGGGGCAGCTGCAGACACAGCCCTGGAACAAAGCTGCAAATACCACCTGCAACGGGCTGTGCTTCCAGACAAAGGGGGTGCACTCTGGTGTTTGTGAAACATGCACTTATGGAATCAGATAAGAACAGGTACAAAGAATAATGGCACAACTCGGGCTGCCCTGCCTGTGGAATTATAAACATTTTGTTCAACCAGTCGTACACCCTTAGTCTGGGCCAACTTCTTAGATGTCAGAATTCTCTATATTTTGATATTCATGGTTAGGGGAAAAAAGTAAAGTAAACAAACCCAAAAGTAGTTCCAAAATTGAATTAATCTTTCAGCTTATAAGAAGTCAAACAGGATATAATTATTATGACTTTCCTCTGTGTTCATCAGGAAAAATACAATAGTCCTATGCATAAAATACCCAATTATTTATTTAGTAGAGAACTATAATGGAACAAAATTTATAGCATATTGTGCTAAACAGGTAATGAGTACAATTTGCCAATGCATTGTTAGAACCACCCATCCATTGTTTGAGTGGGAAACTGGCACCAGGACTTGCTCCTTGAAGGAGTACCCCCAGCACACAATTTATTTACATGTTCTTTGATCAGTGGAGCTGAGAGACCTGGGTGCCTTTGAGGGTCAGGGGGGCCCTGAAGGCCTCACGTGTGGGTGAGAAATTGGTGTCATGGGCAGAGAGCAGGGGCCAAAGCCAGGGGACAAGGAGGGGACAGAGCTCTGCACCACACAGCTGAGCGGGAGAAAGGCAGGAGAGGAGGCAGCAAGGCTTCCAAAAGCAGTGGGAAATTGTGGCAGGGACTGATGGACACAGGAATTTCTGGTTTGATTAAGATGCACCTGCAGCCAGGTGTATCCACAGGCTGGGCTTTGCCAGAATCAGTTTCCACTTGTTTGTGTGAGCCTGAACTATGGGAGACAGTGCATAAAACACAATCCTGCTGGCAAAGCAGGTGTGCTTGTGCTGCCTGCTCAGGAAAAGGCATTAAATCACCCCAATCCACAGCCTGGTACTTTCACCCAACCTCTGTGTTCAAAATGGGGCTCAGCCTTGGACTGCCAACAAACCATCCCTGGGCTAAATGGGATTTATGGGGTGCAGTGGTGAGAACTGTGACAGAGTCTGAGGGACTCTCCCTACAGGACAACCTCAGAGGGGGCCAAGGGGCCCAGCCCTGGGTTTACGATAAATCACTTGCTGGGATCACAAGGAAGGATATAAAACTGCTTGCTCTGCTGTTAATTTAATCATCTGGGGGAAAAAGTCGTGGGAGGAAAAAAAACAACATAGATAATGATTTAAAATTATGGAAAATATCTTAGCTCCTTTTAATTAGCAGTGGTGCAGTATTAATTCTGGAGCTTGCAGGGCTCCTTTGTGAGCCTGAAGTTCTGTGCTTGCAAAAGTAGAGCATCAAAGCAAGCCAGTGGCATTGGAAAAAAACAAAATCAGTTTTATTTCAGTTGATTTAACAATTCTAACTTCTCAGACTGAGGCTGGAGGTTTTCCCTTGGGCATTCCTTCTCAACAGGAGAATGAAAATCAAAGGCTTGGAAACCAGGAGAGCTCATACCTGCTGTGAGTGCTGCTGAGATCACAAGAGGATCCTTCCAGCAAAGCAAATGTTATGCCAGAAATACATCAAGGAGTGGGTTTAGCCCATTGGGCTACAGCCTGGTCTAGACCCTCCAGAGTGATTTTATAGCTAAAACCCAAAAGTGTCTCAATACAAGGCAGAAAATCAGAGTGCCCATAAGGAGGCTTTGAGCGTTTTTCTGGCTCCTCAGATGCTGTGTGAGGCTGCAGAGCATCCCTTTGCTCCTCCTGGAGGATTTTTGGGACTGAGTCACCTTGCAGCAGTCAGTGGTTCCTTCTCCCACGTCCTTGGATGTTGGAGTGGGGCAGGAATGATGTGGGGGAGCTTCAGCTGCTCCATGTAAAAGAGAGATGTCATAAAGTTCTGTCTGACAGAAAGGTGTCAAGGGCATAAAAGAACATTGGATGTTTTACAAATCCAGTGCCACTTTCACATCAAAGCAAATGAAAAATGGCATTTGATAAGTTTTGTTTTAATCGAGGCTGGAGGCTCAGACTGGCATTCCAGCCTGTACAGCATTAGGGCAGTGGGTTTGTGGCAATGGTGTGACAAGGTCCTCTTTAGGTTCTTCAATTGCTCCTTTTAGGAAATTATAATTTGCAGTGAATTCTAGCATCACATCCTTTCATATAAAAAAAATTCAGATGTAGAATATGAGAAAAAATAGAGCAAATATGTTTTGTGCCCTGAAGTGTTTGTGGGAGAAGGGATTTCTGTTTCTACTTCAGCTGTCTCCAGGAGGTGGTAAGAACAGTAGATTGAGAAATAATAAATTAAAACATGGTATTACTTAATTGAAATACAGCCTAAAAATCAATCCTACAGTTTTTGTAACAAGACAGCCCAAGTTAGGATGGCATTGGAAATATGTGTCTAAACAGTACTGGTGCCTGAAACTGGTGTAACTCTTCATTGTCTTGCTGGTGTAACTCTTCATTGTCTTGCTGAAATGTCCTCATTGCAAAATGCCAGGATGACTCTGCTTCAACTGTAAGGGAAAATATTAAATGACAGTTGAAGGTTTTGTGCTGCTGTAATCCATAGTGTAACGAGATGCTTGAAATCAGAACCACAAGTGCTGGAGCAATTTGAGCCTAAATTTGCAGAGGACATCTGAATTTGGATCCAGAGACGGGCGTTGAGAGGAGGGGGTGAAGGTCACGGAGCGCGCAGGGTGCGAGCAGCAGCAGCAGGGATCCCATCCCTGCCGCGGGTGGGGTGCGCTACAGGAGGGGAGCCGAGCCCGCAGCTGCGCCAGGCAGAGCACAGAGCACGGCGGGGTGAGCTGCGGGCCTTGGGCCGGCCGGGGGCTGCCGAGGCTGGGAGAGAACGGGAAACGAGCGCGGGGCGCCGGGGAAAGCGCACGACGGGTGACGGACAGAGCGGGTGACGGCCGGGGACGGGACCAGGGTGGGGCAGGGCGGGGCAGATCAGGGCGGGGCAGATCAGGGCGGGGCTGCCCTGCCCGGTCCGGGGCGGAGCGGACCCGACCCCACCCGACCCCACCTGGCCCCTTGGAGCCGCCGGGTGCCGGCGCTCGGGGCCGGGCCGGCGGAGCCTCCCTGGCCGCTCGGTGCGGGGTGCCCGGAGCGCGGGGCGGAGCCGGCGGCGGGGCGGGCGCGGCACCTGCGTGCTGGGAGCCGGCGGCGCCGGGCCGGCCCCTCGGCGGTGCCGCCAGACGGCGGCGGCCGGGCTGGGCGCTGCCGGCAGCCGGAGCATCCCCGCTCCGCTCCGCCCCGCAGCCGCGGCCATGACCGACAACATCCCGCTGCAGCCGGTCCGGCAGAAGAAGCGCATGGACAGCAAGCACCGCGGCGGGTGAGGGGCGGCGCGACCCCCGGGGCGGCGGCGGAGCCGCGCTCGGGATGCGCGGGACGGGGGCGGCGGCCCGAGCCCGGGCGGGAGGAGGAGGAGGAGAGGATGAGGAGGATGAGCGGGGGGGAGGCAGGCGGGCGCTGACAGGTTGCTCCTGACGCCATTGCCGCGGCACGCCCGGCGCACGGCAGGATGCGGGCGGGCTGCGGGAGCGGGGACAGCCCCGGCGGGGAGCGGCTCGGCCCGGCCCGGCCTTCAGCGCCGGAGCCGCGGACACAGCGGGGCAGCAGCGCCCGGAGGGGCCGGGCCGGGCGGGGGCCGCGGTGACACGGCCGCGGTGACACGGCCCCCGCCCGGCCCGGCCCGGCCCGGCTCCTGCTTGTCATCGTCCATCCCCGCTGTGGAATCAGCCGGGGCCGGAGAATCCCCGGCCTCGGCTGGGAGGAGCGCAGGAGCATCGGTGGTGCGTGTAACAAAGGCCCGGCTCCCATTTACTGTATCAGCTCGGCAATACAATATCCTTGGTGGCGATGTCGCCGTAGCCCGGGCGTGCGATGCGTCCCTAAAGGAGACGTAGGGAAATGTTTATACCGGTGTGCCCATGCAGGAAGTTAAATAAGGAAAATGGTTTTCCAATAGTCTGCCATTACGAAATCGCACCACTGTGCAGACAGGTTGGTTTGCACACAGCAGGGTGTACGTGGTATCCGAGTCACCTGGCTGTCAATTATCACAGCATTTCATTCGTCCCTGGAGAATTTGGGTTTTTTAAATGTGGTGAGTGGTGTTAGCAAAATAAACCAAAATATTGACAGAAATTTTCACTATTAGAGCAAGGGGAAATATACACGTTTGCCTTGTTAATGTTTTTGGTTGGTAGTTTGTGTTCAGAGCCCTGCGACTGACATTGCTGTGCACGGTTTATTCAGCATTAGGTGTTTTCCTTGTTGCCAGGTGGTTGGCGGTGCTGTGGCCGTACCCGGGGCAGGGAGGTGTGTGTGATGCAGCAGCAATCCCCGGTGCCTGTGTCACATGCGCTGCTGAGCCAGTGCCACAAGGTGCAGCCACCACGGCCTTGCCTTTGGTGACGCGATTGAAGGGAGCGGGGAGAGGTGAGGGCCTGGGAAATTTCTCCAAGCTGCTCGATTGGATTCTTTTCCTGGAGTTCTGTAATCTCCAGCAAGAGCCTCCTGGGTGTTGGATGTGGTTAGTGCTGCCTAGCAGAGCCTGCCCTCAGCTAACCCGAGCCATGGGTCATTGCCTGTGGATTCTGCCTGATTAGCAGCCACTGAGAGGCTTTCCAGTGGTGGCAAAAAATTCCAGCGGCACAGGAAGGAAGCTTGCCTAGGGCTTTCACTCAATGGCAGTTGAAATAAATTGGATTTGGGGTTTCTGTTTGGTGCAGTAATTGTTTGGGGGTGGGATTTGTCATACATGAGGAACCCTTGTTTTAGTGATGTGATCTCCTGGTGTTTGATCAAGTGATGGATAGCAAAGCATTGAAGTCAAGTCAAACCAGTGTTAGAAACCACAGAATAAATCATCCAGCAAGTGGAGGGGTCCCTGGTGTCACAGCCAGAACAGAGTCCTGGGAATCCTAGGCCATAATCAAGGCCTCCTTTCTTCTGTTCCCTCTGAGGAAAAACCCACACGAAAGCCATCCAATTTATGTTCCTTGGCGCATATGAAACCCAGGATGAGCAAGTGTTGAGGGGCTTCACTTTAGCACAGCCCCAGCTGGTTCCTGCTCTGGGGGTCCTCCAGCAGTGAGGGTGAGTTTTCAGACAGATTTTTGTTGGTATGGTCTTCTGGAGTGGGGAGCAGATTTCTGATCATGAATGCCTCTATAGAAATCTTGGTTTCTGTTAAAATAAAAGCAAGAAATGGCTAATTCACCTGTAGGGCAGGTGCCATCCAGCAAGGCTTTTATTTCCTTCAGCTTCTGGCATGCTTGGAAAGGAAGCCAGGGAGGAGCTGGCTCAGGAACCTTGCAGAGATGAGTGATGGCTCAGACAGCTCAGGTCTGTGCTGGAGAGAAGCCATGAGCTTAAAGAAGCGAGTGGGAGAGTGGGGATCTGTTCCTGAGCACAGCTTCAGAGGGGCTGAGCTCTCCATTCCCATGCTGTGCCTTGATTCAGCCCTGTTCATCCCGAGGCTTTGCAGCTCTCTGGAGCCCTGTGAGGAGGGAGGGATGGCAGAACTGCAGCAGCCCTGCTGGGCTGGGGCTGAGCCCGAGCTGCCAGGGGCCCAGTCAGGAGCTGCAGGTTCCTGGAGCACCCTGGGCGCTCTGCTCAGCACGTGACACGAGTGGTCCCCTAAATAGCTCCTGGTGTCAGCCCTCAGTCCTGCAAGGCTCCTTTTAAAGCAGCAGACTGCTGTGCTCATGCAGCTGCTGTGAGGAGAAGGCCTGGCTCCAGAGCTGCAGGGGAAGGAGGAGCTTTACAGGAACACTTGCTGAGGCTGTGCCACGGTGCTGCCTGTGTACTCTGGCTCTGTTTAAAATGGCAAATTCCATTTCAGAGTCAACAGAGAGGGATGGCAGCTCCTGCCCTGGGAGAGCCTGTGTGGGTGTGCCCTGGCACATGCAGCCTGGGGCTGGGCTGCCTTCCCACAGCCTGGGAATTGGGAATTGCAGGAATTGCAGCTCCCCTGGCCCTTCCAGAGCCATGCCAGCTGCACGGCCTGCAGCAGGAGTGTTACAGAATGTTCCACCTGCAGGTGCATAAAAGGGTGAGGTGGTGGTCATGCATGGCTCTGGTTTTCTTTAGCCATGGAAAATTTGTCCCCTGTTTTTGGAATGATGTCACGTGGGGGTTGGTTTGTGTGTTAGAGGTGCCAAGCACAGCCCATGAGGGTCACAGAAACAAGATCTGAGAAATGGGCTCGGTTTAGAAGTGACTAAATATGCCAGTGAACTTCAGCACCAATTTGACAAATGCCACCTCAGAACTCATTTGGTTGTAGGTTTGCACGCCTACAAAAGTGGCACTTTTTTCCCATTGGGTTTGTTTTACATGGGAGTATTTTTCATTTGATCCTCAAATACTTCTCTGTCAAACATTTATAAATAAAACCTGCTTCTTGCTAGTGGCTGTTCACCTGGCAGTCACTCTGCTGTGTTCCTGCCTCTTACATCACCACTGGGAATGTGGTTTTGTGAGCAAATATAATCCCAGGTGAAGTGCACAGCAGACCTGTTCTTCAGTTCCTCCTGTTCATTTGGATCCCTCTGCAGATTGAGGGCAGCATCCCCTACAGGCCTGAGCTTCAGGTACGGTTTGCATCCTGAGAGATTCTTTTCAGTGGTTGTGACTCTATTTGAGGATTTTTGAGTTTGTTTCCCATTGTTATTTTTGCCAAGTTATGATTTAAAATGTGAATTGCACAGTGCTGTATAAGCTGTCCTCATGTGGTTTTCGTGGTCTTTCTGCAAGGTGATGTTTTTGAAAGTCCATTATTTACCCTGACTTCCTTTTCTATACTTCAGGGTTATTGCAGGACTGTTCTTCAGTCCTTCAGCTTCAAAATGGAGAAGGAGAAATGTTTAGGAACCTGTTCCCAAACTTTTACAGAAACTGTTTACATTTCTGTAACATTGTGATTCCTCTTCTTGGAAAGTGCACATTCACTTTATCAGCCTTTCTCAGCAGCAATGTAAACTCCCAGCTGTTTTTCTAGACAATCTTTCCCTTTCCAGGATGCAGTCTTTAGATTTCATGATGGAAAACATTTTATTATTCCTACTAATGCAAATAATTCTCTGCCAGAAACTTCCTCCTGTGCCACTGCCTTTGCTCTGAGCAGAGAATTTTGTAGTAATGGAGCCCCTTCCCTCATCATCTGCATCTCTAAGCTTGGGACTTAAAAATAGGGATGGCAGCCAGAGAAACAGCAGATCACAGAACTACACAGTGCCTGCAAAACTCTTGCAGGGAGGAACAAATAAAGTGACTGGAAAAAGCTGACAGCTCCAGTCAAAAGGACTTGATATTTAAAGGGCACCAAAGCTAATCTGAAAACACCTATGTATGTGCTCAGAGTACTTTGTTTCTGGTGCCCATATGAATAGGTTTTTCTTTTTTACATTAAGATTATTCAGTTTCCAGAGGAGAAAGGGAAAGGAGAACTAATAATCTTATTGATTCTTCCCCAGTGAAATTTAAGACATCACTGAAAAGTTTAAAAATAATTAAAAATTAAGGCAATTGGCCACCTTTGGGAGGAGTGATAAACATCTGCCTGGAAGAATGAGCACATGGTTCTGTGCTTGAGAAATTGCTCTGTTCTGACCAAAAGTTCACTTTTAACTGATTTCAGCAGTTCATGGGCTGGCACTGGAGCAGTTATTGTGAGATAACATTCCTGCTGGAGCAGGGTTTGGGCAGTGGATTGCTCTGAGCCCACCCAGCACAGCCCAGGAGGGGCAAACACGGTCACAGGGTGCTGAGGGTTAAACACCAGCACTGGGGTTGAGGGGGTGCCTTCAGAACAAAAATCCTGGAACTTTCTGGGGTAAGAGTCAGGATTTGCTGTCAGGATTTTCCTCCCTGGCACAGGAGCTCCAGGGCTGTGATGTAATGGGATTCCTGAGGGCTGAGGAACCTCCCCAGTTCCAGTGTTGCAACCTGGGGCTCCCAGTGCTGGTTGTAGTATTCTGTTCATTGGGAATTTCAAAATTAAATATTTTACAGGAAGCTCGTGCCGTAAGGCTGTGGAGGAGACTCCCAGCAGAAATTCTGGATATTCCTTACTCTGGCATCCACGCTCCTGATATTTGCCTTCAAAACTTGCTAGGCAGGAAGTTTTCCTTTTGTTTGTTTAATTAGGTTTTCAGTTTGCTTTCCCTGTAATTCAGGAGCTTGCAAAAACTGACTCCAGCCAGGCAGGGATTTCACAAACCTGTTAGTTTTACTCAGCAGATTCTCCCATGCCCTTTCTTGCATATTCTTGGAGCTGCATTATTTTTAGGTTGTTTCTCAGGCCCCGGAGTAGCACAGCATTTGTAAATGACCATTCTTACAGCAACAAGTGTGTTTGTGGGGCAAATGCTGCAAGGGGTCACCCTATTGTAAATATTATGATATAGGTGTGGGGCTATTTTGCTGTTGAGTACAATCCCTGTAAGAGGCCCAGCCTCAAAAATAAACAAAGGTAAATGGTTTCAGATGTCTGATTGCAAGGACTGACGGATTTTTCCTAACTGGAAAGCACATTGTGATGAAATAGGCTGTGTGGAGACCAGATTTGCTCCCTTGGGTAAAGCTTCATTTTGGAGCCTTTTCTCCTTTGTGAAGGAAGGAAAAACACATTTTTCTCCCTTTATTTCTGTAGAGCATATCTATATTCTGTTGAAATCCAAATAACACCATTTATAGCAGTTTCTATTCCAATATATTTGGGATGCAAGTGGCTATTTGTCTTAGGTCTTCACCTGCAAGCACAAAAGCAAACTGAAATTGAAAGGTATCTAGCTCATAAATACATTTCTGTAGTAGAGCTTCTGAATTTCAGTGTTTAACACCAATTTTGCTGTTTGTCTGATCTTGGTAACCAGCTGCCTTTCAGTGTGGATTTTATACATAAATGTGGGGGGGAAAGAATCTACTAGTTTGGTTTTTTTAACAAGCAAAACTAGTTTGTAGAGGTGACAAAAATTGAGAGTTTCAGGGGCACGCAGAACTTCCTGAAGTGGTTATATTGAGGGTATTTCTATTAATTCTGGTTGTATGGCACTCCCTAGGGAGCAGCTGAGGCAGGGGGTGTGTGTGTGACACCCAGAGGTGTGCTAGGAATGAACTCATTCATTAATGAATGGTCCCTCTGCAGGTGCTGTGAGTGCCTGAGGTGCTGTGGCAGGAGGGAGCCGAGGCCTCGGAGTGTCTGGCTTGGGCACCCAGAGAAGAGAGACCAGAGGTACCCTCGCAATGTCATCAACAACCAGAAGTACAACTTTTTTACCTTCCTCCCTGGGGTAAGCATGACTAAAGTTGCTTTTCATTGTCCCACCCCAACGCTTTCCCCATTTTTCAGTGGTTTTACAGTAGATAAGTGCAGAATCTGGAGCTGGAGAAAACGCTGGGGTTGTGTTTGGTGGAGTTGATGCCAAGGCTGCCTCAGGGCAGCAGCAAACCAGACACAGAAGTGTCCTGAGTGTCCAGGACTGCTTTAAAACTGCCCCAAGTCAGCATTTAGTCACTAGGAAAGCATGCAGAAATGTTTCTGGTGGTTACTTCAACATGCGTAACATCCTCCCTTCTCTTTTTGTCTACTTTTTTTTTTTTAGGTATTGTTTAACCAGTTCAAATACTTCTTCAACCTTTATTTCTTGCTCTTGGCCTGCTCTCAGTTCGTGGTTGAGATGAGGCTTGGTGCACTTTACACATACTGGGTTCCTCTGGTAGGTCCTTCAAGGTTATTTCTCCAAGTTTTGGTGTTTGACAAAATTTCTTGTGCTGTCTTTTCTGTGAGGTGTAAGTTTACACCTTCAATGGTATTTTTAACTTGCTTCCTGAGGCCTGTGCTGTGCATGTTGTAGGGTTTACCTTTCAGTGCAGTGACATCCCTGGGAAAAGCCAGAAAGGAGTGAAGGGGCAGCTCTGGGACACTGCTGTTAAAATTCTATTTGTTTTAAAGCCTGGATCTCCATGAATTCTCCATGAATGATATGTGAGATGACACAGTCAGCTGGAACATGTGGGAATATTTGGGGGTGATTATTTGAAGGCTCTTCAATCAGCTGAAACCTAAGCTGAAAATAGCTGATGCGTTTTTAGTTTTATTTTGGGAAGCAGGTAGGAATTTCTAGGTAAATGAATTAATGCATTTCATTGTTATATTAATTAATTAGATCACACATTTAGATATGTGTAAGTACTAGAAACCTGCAGTTTCTAACATCCCCTTGCTCCCTTCCTAAAGCTCCTTATTGACAGAGGTAATCAGTAGCTGGTTGAAGCTTTCAACACAAGTTGTAAAAAGTTCATTTTCTGTGGTGCATGAGGAGTCTTTTAACTGTTTAGTCTGAGCTAATAGTCTCTGGTAGAAACATGACTTTGTGATACCAAGCCCACAAAGAATTGCCTTGCATTTATTAATTATTTTTTATACAGTGAAGGATGGGATGCAGGCATTTCCTCATGGCAAGAGGAAATGAAATGACTGCTCAGATGTACAGAAGAGTAGGACTGAAGCCCTAATCAGGCAAACGTGTAATTATACCATGAGCAGAGCACATAAATATCTTTAGAGTGTTATTTGTGTAGGTGGAGTGTCTGTGTACATACACATGAAGGCACCTGCATCCTCTGTTTATCTGAATATATAAAAAGGGGTTTATACAGATTTCTCTTTACATTGCTATACAAAGAACTCTCCCAGATGAGTTGTGCTGAGTACAGTGGCTCTGAGGTGCTGAGCACTGGGATTAGAGGGGTCTGCCTTACCCTGGATTTCTCTCTCTTGATTACTCAGCTGTGGGGTGAAATGAGATCTGGTCCTTACATTCTTCAGGTAAACTCCACGGAGGTTCTTTGGGGATAAACTTTATAAAGATTTGCTTGGGGGATTACCTTTACAAAGGTGTGCCTGGGGAGAGCACCCTGATAAAACTGGGAAGTTTCTTAAGCAGCAAGTGTGTTTTTAAGGAGCTGGTGTGGGTTTGGTACTGGGGATTGCACAGCAGCACATCTCAGTGCACCGATGCAGGAGGATCAGCTAGAGGAAGGAAATGCAGATTGTTACATTGGCACTGATAAATATGGCTGTTGTTGGAGGCAGATGTGATTTCTCCCTGACCCTTTGCTCCCTCTGTTTCCCCGTGCTGCTGGCAGGGGTTTGTGCTGGCTGTCACCGTGATCCGCGAGGCGGCCGAGGAGCTGCGCTGCTACATGAGGGACAAGGAGGTGAACTCGCAGATCTACAGCAAGCTCACAGCCAGAGGTCAGCCCCAGGCTGGGAACTCAGCCCTGCTGACAGCCAGAGCCAGAGTTCAGGCCTGGGAGGGGGCTCTGGGCTCCCAGGCACGTGGCTTTGTGGCCACGGAGCCCCGGCACGCGGGGGCTGCTCCTGGGTGGCTCCTCAGCGGCTCTGCTGGAGGTTGGGGTTTGCTGAGGGATTCATGGCATGGGCTGGGTGGGAAGGGACCCTAAGGATCACCCAGTGCCACCCCATCCATGGGCAGGGACACCTCCCACTGTCCCAGGTGCTCCCAGGCCCTTCCAGGCCCAGTGTCCAGCCTGGCCTTGGGCACTGCCAGGGATCCAGGGGCAGCCCCAGCTGCTCTGGGCACCGGTGCCAGGGCCTGCCCACCCTACAGAGCCTAAAAAGACCCTAAAAATGATGAGGTGTGTGTTTGTCTGCAGCAGCTGCTGTGGTTCCTGAGGACTGGCAGGATCAGCTCCTGCATTTTCCATGTCCATCCCCTTGAGCTCCTCTGCAGCCCTGAGGAGTTTGGAGCCCCCGTTTGGGAGAGAGCCCAGGCTGGGCTCAGCTGAGCCTGACCCTGCTCTGGCCATTGTTTCCAGCTGTGCTGTACCTAACAAAGACATTTAAATTCTCATTTGAACAATCCAGTGCTGCCTCACCATGGAGTTACTTCTAATACCATGACAAAGATGGTGAGGCCAGAGTTTTGTTTCAAAAAGGGGATGAACTGAATTTGAGCAAGTTTTGGTTCTTTTCCGTTTCCAATTTCTGACTTATAAAAGTTTATACCCCTGGATTAAGATGCAGTGATGTAGGTGTAGTAAAAAAAAATGCTGCATTTGTAGGAATAAGGCTGCTTTTCAAATATAATTGCTTAAGGCTGGATATATTTCTCATGCCAGGAGTTATGAGGCAACTCCAAACTGGGGAGTTTGAGTTTTCTGAATATTAAATCCCCTTTTAATAACATGTTCTTAGTACAACACTTAAAATGCTTGGCAACCAACAAAAGCCTCATCCAAGAGGGGTGTACTACATCTATTTAAAGATATAAAAGAGTTGCCTTCTGGATTCTATTCAATGATCTATAAGGGGCCTGACCTCTCCTTTAGTTCTTTTCATATTGCTATTACGTTTCCCATGAATGATTTCCCTCCCCCCAGTCCTTTAACTTCTCTAATTTTTGTGAAAGAAACCAAGGAGGATTGGCAGCTGGGCACTAGCTGAAAATCTCAAGCCACTGTATTTAACATGATCTTTGTGCTGAAACAGGAATGAGAGTGTAGTATAGCTCAGAGTAGAAAAATTGTAGAAAATTATTTATGATTGTCACATGGTTTGGGGAGAAGAGTAATTTTCTGTCTCTCACTGAATCTCAGAACTTATTTTTTTGGGAGAGCTGATCATCTTTTCTGCTGATTAAAACCTCAGCTCCTCTGGGAATTACCTGGGAGCAGGGAAGGGCCTGGTGAGGCTGGGGATGGAAATTTGGGGGTTAATTTATCTCACCCCTTTATACAGTCAGAGGAAGGAGCTGGCTTTTCAAGGGAGAGTGTCACCAGCTCAGAGGTAGAGGCAGCAAATATCAAAATAAATTTGGAACAGCTGATGTGAACAATTAATTTTCAGTGTAGCTGACAGTAGGACCTGGGGTTTTTACAAGCTGTTTCTTTTGTTGCTGCTGTTGAAAAGCACAGGTCGTGCTGCAGGGGTTTGGTACAGCCCTGTGCTGAGACCTAATGACAAAAACCTCCACCCTAAACCTTTTTTATCTTTTTACCCAGATGATCCATTTATGTTCCAAAATGACAAAGCCAGCAGACTTCTCGAAAAGTGGTTTTTTTTGGTTGTTTCTTTTTTTAGTGGAAAGCTCTGCATTTAAAGAAGAATTGTTTGGATTGTTATAAAAAATAATCAAATTTCAATCCCCTATTCATAAGCCACAAGCCTTCCTGTGTTCAGGGCTCTGTGTTCTGATCTGCTTGATGGAGAGCTCGAACTGTGCTTGCAAATTCCTGGCTTGTTTTTCTTCTCCTGCAGCCCCCCTCCCTGGGTAACACTGCATAATAGAGAGAAACTCCACAGAAAAGTGGGAAGGGACCTCCTACTGAGGGGTGCTACTTAAGATACAGATCATTGGCATTTACCAGCCATAAAAAAACCAATATTTTCCCAAACTCTGCAAGTCCCGCTCCACAGCATAAGGCTACAAAAGCCAAAAGTTTGGTGCAGCACATCAAACAAACCCACCCCCCTTCTTTTTTATGTTTTAGATGCATTTAACTTGTTTTAGTAAACCTCTGGCTTCATCTTTAATTCCAGAGTAAGTGTTTGGGTCTGTACTTCAGTGCAGCTTTGCAGATCTATTGTGAAATTTTGACCTAAGTGTTCATAGGGCAAAAAGGGGAATCTTTTCTGGCTAATATATTTATTCCTTGAAATGATCTGCTTTCTGGTGCATCCATCATGCTGCAAATTTGGTGATAATTTCAAAAACCATAGCTTAAATTGGAGCAAACTGTTTGCATTTGATTATGTTTACTTTCTTGTCTTTAAACAAGATAAATCAGGGCATAGCAGAGAATGAAACAAATACCAGACAAATTTTAACAATAGATTTATTTGAATGAGAGCTCAAGACTAGTTCCTTTTAAAAAGTGATAAACACCAACTTCTATTCTGATAAACTTAAGGAAGTACAAGCTGAAAGTGATATAAACGCTGAATAAACCTGTGTGTATTTAGAGGAAGCATTTCTAGTTGCACTTACAAAACCAGGAGTTTATAATTACAAAAATATTTAATTACAAAAATATTTAAATAGAGCAGTTGTAGGAAATGGAACAGTTGTGCTTATTAGCTGGTTTTAAACATGCATGAGAAAACATCTGATGTTTAGGTGGCAGTTTCCCCACAGAAAGAAAAGGGAATTACAGAATTCCCAAGATCAAAATAAAACTAATTCAAGTAAGTTCTTTATGGGAGTCCTGAGTCAAAGGAAACATCTGGTCCTGGGCCTTCTTAGCAGGACGTGTGTGCACACTGCAGAGATGTCACCCACGGGGGCCAGGGAGGCTGCAAAAGCAGAATTAGCTACCTAAAAAGGGCATCTCATTTATCCAGGAGTTATAAAAACGTGTGCTGGTTAGAAAGGTCCCCTCTTTGTTTTACCCTCCAACAGCTGAGGTTGGGAGGGTTCCTGAACAAGACAAATCTGCTCCAGCTGCTTTGGGTTTTCTCAAATTGGAAAAATTCTGCAGCAGATGATACTGTTTTCAGCATAATGATCCCAAAAGCCTTTTATGTACGTAATGATAGGAAATCATCACGTTACAGCTTTGTCCAGGCATTAATTTTTCTTTTGCAGAATGATTTTTTTCCTTGTTAAGGAAAACCTAAAAAAGTAAGTTTGCCTGAACCCTGCAGGTAGCGCTGCTTCTGCTGACAGTCACCAGATAAGTCCTTGTGATCTTGGAGAGAATACAGAAAGTATGGTTAAACAAATCCATAGCTTTTCTGCACTTTGGGTCGGGAGTGGCTGTGCCTGTGTGGGGAGAGCACTCGGGCTTTTTCCCCCCCTTCCTTTGCACAGGAGAATATTCAAAAGCACTTTTTGTTGCTTTGTGAATAACCGTATTAAAAGGGGAGGAAGAGATGTTATCTGTCAGACCCTTTTAGTGTCATAGTACCTAACTTTGTATAGCCCATACAGAAGACTGCCAGGGATGCTTTTTTTGATCCTCTTGGAGTGCAGCTTTTCTTTTCAAGCCCCAGCGTAATGGACTCTTAATCCCCGGTTTGCTTCCTGCCCCGGCAGAGATGTCTTTAGCCCAGCATTCGTTTTGTTTACTTTTTTTTTTTTTTAAACCAAAAACCCTCACAAGGCAAACTCCAGAATCCATGAAAGACCTATGAGATATTTGTGAAATGGGCCATGACTGCTTATAATTTGTAGGAATAATTACAGCATGCAAGGAAGTCTGCATTTATTAGCAGCAGTGATGAAGCATGTTGTTAGGCACACAGTGTGTCACCAAAGCAGCAGGCTGCCCCAGCCCAGAATGGCTTTCATTGTTAATTTGGAGCAGAAACACTGAAGCATATCCTGAGAAGGATGCTAATGAAGGGACTGCCAGTAGTAAAATCCCAGTGACCTTTGTGCTTTGTGCTAATTTCTATTCCCCCTCCCTTCCCCCTCCTGCTTTCCCCTGAGCTGCTATCTGGCCAGTTAGCCCGTGAATTTTGAGGTACAGTAGGAGTGTTGTCCGTGCCAGGGTGAGCTCCACGTGCCTCCCCCACTTCCACTCAAATCACAGCAGATTAAAGAGGCTTTTGTTGAAATATAACAGACACGTGGAGGCAGGGTTCAAATTAACTGATTATAAATCACTAGTTAGTCTGAGAAGCCAAATCTAGAGCTGGCTAATGATTTGAAATTACTAGCCAATTGTTAAATTAATCCCCTGTTTTAAAGCAACTGGGAAATGTTTGACAGCTGCACAGGAATAAATATTTACATGATTTCTGTAGGACGTGTTCTCTGCTGGTTTGGCCAGGGCTGCAAGAGGCAAAGGAGAGGTGGCAGAGCTGAGCCAGAGACTGTAGCTGCAGCAGGCAGCAAGTGAGGCTGGATTTTGGAAGGACCCGTTGTACTTCCAGGCCTTGGCTTGAGAGTCGAGCTTTGCATTTCCAGGCACCTGAGATAAAGGAATTGGATTTGATGGTTCCCTGCTGTAACTTTCTGTTCTTGCTCTGGCACCTGCCTGATGCTGAAAGTGTTTTTGAATTCATGAGTTAAGCAGTACAAAAAGGAGTTTAGTGAGTTGTTTCAGAGTTATGACTAAGGAGTGGCTGGGGCTTTCTGCAGCCAGGGCTGGTGTCTGGAGCTGTTACAGGAGGGGCTTCAGCCCTTTGTGGGGGACCCACCCCTTAGTGGGGATAGTGAGCTCAGAAATCCTCCCAGGGCAGCATTGCCCAGTTCCTGGGGTGGAAACATTTCCCATTTTCACCCCCATAGTGCAGGGGAAGGAAGGGAGGGGAGGAGCAGCACACAGCACCCAAACCCTGTCCTGCTCCGCTCTGACACCAGCGCCTTTCCTTTGCAGGGACTGTCAAGGTGAAGAGCTCTAACATACAAGTGGGTGACCTCATCATTGTGGAAAAGGTTTGCCTTTATATTCATCTTTACTGTGGAAAGTTGGTTGTATGGGTTTTTTGGGTTTTTTTTTTTTTTGTTTGCAAGA
Organism: Agelaius phoeniceus; assembly: GCF_051311805.1. Classification (NCBI taxonomy): domain Eukaryota; kingdom Metazoa; phylum Chordata; class Aves; order Passeriformes; family Icteridae; genus Agelaius; species Agelaius phoeniceus. Next base: position 14,988,426 of record NC_135281.1, read on the forward strand.
CCACAGAAAATGAGATCTTTTGAATTCCTACTTACTTTACAGCAGGCTTAGAATATCAGGTGTTGAACACAAGTTTAAATATTTAATCACTTTACGGTGTTCTCCCACTTCACCAATGACATCATTATCTTTTCAAATGAGGGTAAATCTGTAGGTATGCCTATAACCTCTTCTTTTACTTATACTATAGCAAGATAAAGAACTTCCCTATCCTTTCTGTGACTGTTGGCCACAGGTTAAATACCTGGAACAAATGCAGCACCCAGGTGTTTCTTTGGGTATAAGCATTGCAGCTTTGGGAGACCCAGTGATCTGTTTGTAGATACTGGTATATACAGGCATATTTCCCCCTTTGTACAACTTCTAATGTGTTTTTTTTAAATCCACTGATTTTGTTTTTCCCACCCACTCTCTGCAAGCAGCCGTGACCTCTAAAACCATTAGTATGAAAATACTCAGTACAAAATGAGAAACTTGGTAGCTGCAGATTCCAGATACAACCTTTCTGCTAACATGGGACTCCTTGAAAGGAAACCAGCACTAGTTTAAGATTTCTTCATACTTCTAGAATTACTCTCCAGCCCTTTTGTAAACCTAACCCTTGGGTCTGGTCAGTGGGAGCTGGCACCAGTTATTATCGTGCACTTGGAATTCTGCAGGGAAGCGAGTTCAGGATTCAAAGCAAACTGAATCCCAGGCTCCAGGCTGACAAAGGAATCCTCTTTGTGCCTCTGCTGCTCTGGGGAAGGCGCTGCACACGCGTGCAGGGCTGGCTGCACAATAATGGCCTTTCTTCTCCCCCCAGAACCAGAGGGTCCCTGCTGACATGATCTTCCTGAGGACGTCGGAGAAGAATGGTAAACATCTGGAACCAATTGTCAAAATAGCCATTAACCTTTCACTGGTTGTTTGGAGAAAATTATCTTTTGGAAATGTGAAAGAAATAGATAATAGTAAAATTTTAGAGAGAGGGGGAACTCAAGTGGTTTTATGGACCACCACTTCTCAGGATGTTATACTCTAGTTTTGTTTGCTAATCAAAGAATGTAGGGGTTCAGTCCAGGGTAAATGAATCTGGTTGCATTTTAGATATATTTACTTACTGTTCAGGCTTGCTTTGTTAAGTGTGGGATAAGGAAATGTTTGATCAGAAGGGTTAGAAAACAGATTAATGGGAACATTTCAAGTGTCTTAAAAAAAATATAGCACAGAGAATTCTGTCCTAGTGGAGGGAAAGGAATGTGGTGCAGGAACACCATCATTCCATTATTAACAAATGCAAATCAGCCCGTGTTTCCAGAGGAAGAAGGATGTGGGTGTCCTAGAGGGGAGGCCATGCCCTGAGTTACCTGCAGGTGTGCCTGGCAGAGGTGGCAGGGTCCCTGACTGCTGTTCCCATCCCCAGGGTCCTGCTTCCTGCGCACGGACCAGCTGGACGGGGAGACCGACTGGAAGCTGCGGCTGCCCGTCACCTGCACCCAGCGCCTGCCCACGGCCTCTGTGAGCACCTGCCTGGCACTCTGTGCTTGGGAGCTGTGGACAGGCTTTACCTGAAAACCTGGGGCTGCTGCAGTCCTGTTTTCAGGCTGGGGTTTCTTTCCTGGGGCACAGATAAGTCCCAGGAGTCCCTCAGGTGTCACCCCAGGAAGTCCCCTGCTACCCCAGGTGTGTTTTCTGGGGGACTCCTAGATTGCAGTAGGTATCAAGTCAATTCTAAAACCATGCCAAGTAACTCTTGGTGCAGTATTCTGATGAAACTCCTGTACATTATAAGCTGTGGCTGGCTGATAGGAGCTGGTAGGGCTGATGGATGTGTCTGTTTGACAGGACCTGCTGCAAATCCGCTCCTACGTCTACGCAGAAGAACCCAACATTGACATACACAACTTCGTGGGGACCTTCACCAGGGTGAGTCAGCTGGCAGGGCCTGAAATCAGCCAGGGTTTATGGAAATTCTCCATCCTATCAGAAATCCCTCTGCCAGCTTACCCAGCATCCCTCCCCAAACACCTCTGTGGACTCCTCTCATCCTCTGCTCTTTTCCATTACTGACAAGTTTGTTTATTTTTCTCTTTTTCCCATTGTAGGAGGACAGTGACCCTCCAGTAAATGAAAGTTTAAGCATAGAAAACACCCTGTGGGCCAGCACAGTGATTGCATCAGGTAAGGTGGAGACCCATGTAAAATTGTTTTTAAGGGAATATGTTAACAATTTTTAAAGGTATTTCTGTGATGGAATAATAATTCTGTCAGTTGGAGAAATTAGCAGTTGGAATGAGGTTTCCCCCTTGTCCTAACACCTCTGGGGAGCTAAGCTGACATCTAATTGCCTCTTGGACATTCCTAGATGAGAAAGAAGTGGAGTGGCCTTTGGGGCCCTTCTTTAGCATCTAGGAGCAGAATAGCACTTAATTGCTCTGCACATTGACATCCTAATCTGTAACAGAAATGGTGTCAAATGGATTCTGGGAACAGAAGCTGAGATGAAAGATTTCCAGGTAAGTGCTGCCATCGAGTTTGTCCTATATACTCTTAAGAAAGGAAAAAAATCAAGTCTTTGACAGATTTTGACTCATATGTACGATAAACTCCCGAGGCCTGAGATTAATCAATGCCCCCCTGTAGGGGCTTGTCAAAGTAAAAGCCTTGTTCCTCTCCTGCCCAGTGTGTTTGCTGGGCAGTAGCTGGAGGAGAGTGGAATTCTGGAGTCCAGCTCTGGAGCTAAACTTATCAAACGGAGAGACTTGACAGTGCATTTGCAAATATAATTTCAAAGGGTTTATGCGATTGAGTCTGTTTGAAATGGCCATAAACCAGCTAGAAACACTCCCTTTTCACAGATCAATCTGTTTTCAAGCTTATTCTAGTCCTGGCAGGTGCTTCCTCTCATTTTGACTGACTGATCAATACAATACTGGATTTTGTTTCTCCTGTGGTAATAACAAATAGCATGTTGTAAGTTATTTCTGTAAGGAGAAAATGTGGATATTATTTTTCTTCTGCTGTCGGGTTGTGGTGCCATCTCATGGGGCAGCCCCTGTAAGATGAAGCAGAGCAATGTGTCTTTCTCCATCTGCTGCAGGAGGGCTGGGTCTGACTGTTTGCAGTGGATTTGGAGTAGCTATGCCATCTGCTGATCTGAATTGTGATGATCTTACCACCACCTGCCATCTGGCTCCAAGGATTTGTTGTTGTTTTTGGGGGTGTTTTTTTAAAGGAATGTTTCTCAGCATATTTTTAGAAACCACCTCTCTTGAATCAGCCTTATTTTAAAATAAGTCACCTGCAGCTTGTTAAAACTGATCATTAGTGAGAGCAGGGGAGCAGTAGAGTATAAAGTAGCAATGTATTGGCAGTAGTGCTTTTTTTAGAGTTGGTTTTCTCCATTTTTACAGACTCCTAACTCTGGGCAATAGCAGCTTTTAAGCTGTTGATGGTAGACAGCTTTTTCTTCATGGCTCTTTGAAAAGTCTTTAAGAGAAAACCCATAGAAACCCTGTATTTTATGGTGAATTATGTTTCTGCAAGAAGAAAATTGGGGTCTTTGTTGCTCTCATCTCTTTAGCAACTGTGGGACAGAGCATTCAAATTCACTGATGGGCTCCCAGCAGCTCCATCTGTTCCAGGAAGGTAGGAGTTGGTGTGATTCACTTTGTGGTAGGAGCAGTATTTAGATAAATGCTTAAAGTAAATTGTAGATTTTAAAATAAGGTAATTCTGTCTTTGAGCTCTGGAATTAATTAGATTTGCTCTGTTTGTTTCAACCTTTGCCAGTAAATACCCCTAGCCCAGAGCTGGTGTAATTTGGAGACACAATGAAGGTTTGGTGGAAGGCAGCACCAAAGTGGGATTCCAAGTGGTGGGAGGAAATCCAAGAAATCCTCCATCCCTACCAACATTTATTTATAGTCTAGAGAGACAAATGGATCAAAAGGGGGTCAGGGAAGGTAGAGCAGAGCTGGCTGCTCTTCCCATGAGCTGATGGAGTCTGTGATGCTGCATCAAGTCCAGCCCTGAGACTGAATTACTGCCTGCGAGGATGTTTCCTGTTCCAGTCTGTGTTTTCATAGGTGTGGTGTTGCAGATCCCAGCTTTTTGAGTTTCTGCTTGCTTCTGAAATTAGCCTGCTGAAAGTGCTCTCCACCTGAGGAGTATTTTCATGGAGAAAACCTCTGTGTGTGCAGGTACTGTGGTGGGAGTTGTCCTCTACACGGGAAGGGAGCTGCGCAGTGTGATGAACACCTCCAACCCCAGAAGTAAGGTATGGTGAAGAAACAGGTTTGTAATAAATAACAAGGGTCAGAAACAGATCATTTTTTAAAAGGAGATCCTTCTAAATTCTCTATGTACACACTCTAGGGACAACTTCATAGGAGTAATTCATATTTTCCAGCCTGTGATTTAAGATAGTTACCAGGACAGAAGCTATTTCTCCTGGATTTCTATAGGATTTTTTTCATCCTATTATACATATGTCATGACACTTTTTTAAGGTTGTTCAAACCATTGTTTTATATGTTTATAATGAGACAGTTCCCATTAGAATAGAAAAGCTTCTTTTGCTGTATTTCTTCCATTGTAGCACAGCTAAGACACAGTGCAGGGATGTTTACACAGCTTTTGGCAGCGTGAGCCCTCTCACACCTCTGCATCCTCTGCTGAGCTTCTGAGGGATGGAAATCTCATGTAATAAGCTGGCAAGCGTATTGATTATAAATTTAAATATGTTTGTAGTGTTTTGAAAGAAGAGAAGCTGACTAGTGGGAATGGCTCTTTGGATGGAGTGGCAGCTCACTTCCTTTGTGAATATTGCACTGAGCTGGCACCTTCATCTGTGTGCCTGAAATCTGTCTCTCCTGCTGTTCTAGATTGGCCTCTTTGATTTGGAGGTGAACTGTCTCACAAAGATCCTGTTTGGGGCTCTGGTGGTGGTGTCCCTGGTCATGGTGGCCCTTCAGCACTTCGCAGGCCGCTGGTACCTGCAGATCATCAGGTTCCTGCTGCTGTTCTCAAACATCATTCCCATCAGGTGAGGGCACAGCTGGGAGTGCTCCCAGCACAGCACTGCCTGCTCGGGCCCCTGAGCTCTTACCTGCTCCTGGCACAGCTCAGCCAGGCCAGAAGTAGAAATGAAGCTAGAACATAAGAATTGCTTTGTAGTTTCTGCTGAATTTGTTGAATTTATTAACCCATTCGCTGGCTCAGACTGGGGATTAGGCATTTAAATTCCCTTCTCTCAGTGTTTGATATACTTGGTTACTGTGATTAGAACAGAGTAAAAAATGGAAAAGGAGGGTGTTTTATACAGAATGTAGGGGAATGCATTTAGAGGGCAATGAAACTTTGATATTAAATTGTACTGTATTAGAAAGTAGATTAGTAAATTTGGGTGCAGGACTGGGATTCATTTCAGTTCCATTTTTAATCTGCTCTCTGGTATCCATCACTGTCCTTACTCTGTCCACCTTCCCCTCAAATCATATCTGCTCTTCTCATTCAATTTTGTCATCTGTCTTTGAATGACAGGGTAATTACACTGGCCACCAGAGCACTGACTTTGAACAAACTTCTGAAACTCTCCTTTGGCACCTCAGGTTCACTGTGGAACTTGTTGTCCTTTCATTGCACTGTGGCAGTTCACAAGGATTTTTTCCAAAGTTTACCTGGTGATAATTTTTATTTTCCTTTTTCCTCCTGTGCAGTTTACGTGTGAATCTGGACATGGGGAAGATTGTGTACAGCTGGGTGATCCGCAGAGATTCCAAAATCCCTGGCACTGTGGTTCGGTCCAGCACCATCCCTGAGCAGCTGGGGAGGATTTCCTATTTGCTTACAGACAAAACAGGTACTGGTGCAGAAAATACAGCTTTGAGTCATGGCATGCTGTTTGGATTCTGTTATGTTTTTGGCCAGGAAAAGATAATAATGTGAGATTTCTTTGGACTGGAAGAAATATGCATTTCCTGTCACTTTGACAATATGATTTAATCAGATTTTGAAAAAAAAAGTTCTGCTTTTTTTTGTTCTGAATGTGCTGTAAGTAAGCTAGGACAGGAATATTATACTACTTGAAGGAATACTTAAAGCACACTATTACAACAACAGCTGAGGGTAAAAATAAAATTAAAATCAACTTTTTAGAGCTGGTTTTCAAAGCCAGGTTAAGATAACATATATATAGGCAGAAGCTGTCTGCTGCTGCCTTACACTTTTGAAGCTGAGCTTGAATTGAAGTCCTGAGCTGTAATGAAGAGCTTGGTCTGACATAAAATCCTGGTCCCACTGAAGTAGTTTCCGATGTTTTTGGTTCCAGTGAGACCAGAACTGTGCCTGCAGCTCCTGCTGGCATTGACTGTGGGCTAAATCTCATTGTTACTTATACACTCCCAGTTCCCAGGAGAATGAGCCCTCAGGTCTGTTGATTTTGGGTTTTTTGCCAGCCCTGGCTGTGCTGGGAGTGCTGCAGTGATGGCTTCAGCTGCTGGCCCACATTCAGGTTTCTGTGCTGGAGGCACAGCGGGGACAGGAGGTGTTGTTCCCACCCCATGGTGCTGTTTTCCCAGGGACTCTCACCCAGAATGAGATGGTTTTCAAGAGGCTCCACCTGGGAACGGTGGCGTACGGCCTGGACTCCATGGACGAGGTGCAGAGCCACATATTCAGCATTTACACACAGGTACAACCAGCTGCATCCCCTGGCTTCCTCTGCCCAAAATTCCACATTGCTGGGCCAGTGGGGAATTCATGTGGTAGGGATCTGCTTATGAGCTGCTTCTGGGAAAGCCTGAGGGTCACTGGATGCTTCATTCATAAATAATGTCGTGATTGCTCATTATGTTCTGTGGGTTGTTTCACATCACGAGCAAGTGTGTCTTGCTGCTGAGGTCTGAGTCTAAAATAACTTTTATTTAGACATCCAGCTATCTCTTTTTTTTCTCCTTCCTAGCATTTAGTTCTTCTCTTGTGTTGAGACCCTTAAATGACAGAACTGTATTTAAAAAAACCAAAAAACAAAAAAAAACCCAGACTTCAGCTTTATTTGCCTTCATTTTGTACAGAATCTCTAGAGAAAACTTGACTACTGATTAATTATTTGCCAAAGTGCCCAGTCAGGAACCTTTGGGTGACTGACTAGTGCAGTGTGTGAGCAGTGACTGAGTGCACTTCAGCTGAGGGTTTGCTGTTGGATTTTGGCAGCAGTGCTGATGAGCAGTGATACTAATTTTGAAGATCTTATGGGTCCTAATCACTAGTGTGGAAAATAACATGTGGAATTACCCTGGTAAGGGATATATGTCTCATAAAACTTTCATAATTACCAAGTGAGATTCCTTATAATGAGAAGCATTTGCTGGCAATGATTCATTTTGAACTGTAGTTCTTATTCTTTGCTCTTATTTTTACCATGTTGTGGCCCTTTGACCTGGAAGTGAAACTCTTGTCCTCTTGACACTAAAGGTTAACAGAGCAGGAAACTGGATCACTGTGTGTCCCTTCTTCAACTGGGATAATTTAGTAATTGTGCAATTATCTGAAGACTCCCATTCTGATACTAAAAATAGTATTAAAAAATAAATGAATGTAATTAAGATTTTCTAGCTCCATACCAGTCATCTGTTTTGTGTTTTCACCAATTATATTCTCTTGCACATGAAACCCAAGTGACTCTAAATTTCCCAAACCAATGGTCTTTTGTGGAGTAAAAAAGTGGTTTTGCTGAGTCTTTTGAGGCTGGTGTGTCCCCCTTTGGTGGATTTGCACCATTTTTCTTGGTGTACTGTCCCAAAGCTTCAATCTATTGGGGCCCTTCAGGAGCAATGCTCCAGGAGCTGAGCTGCACTGGGGTGTTCCCAGGGGACAATGAGTGGCCTGAGTGAGGGGTGGTATGGCAATGCTGCGAGGGCCCCGAAAAAGGAGGAATGATGAGGAGGACTCCATCAATCAGAGGGCTAATTAATTACTTTATTATACTATATTATTCTATACATCTAAAACTGAATCTGCCAAGCACTCAACCCTGCACACACTTCCCAGAATCTCGTGACTGTCACCCAACAGTCCCAACACACCCACACCTGGCCTTGATAGGCCAAGGAAACAAAACACCATCACTGTGGGTAAACAATCTGCACATTGCATTCTACTTTGGCACAAACACGGGCACAGCAAATGATAAGAATTGTGTTTCCTTTCTCTGAGGTTCAGAGAATGCAAAACCCAGAGATATTCTTGGGAAGAATCGTGCCTTGCTTTTCTCTGTGAAGAGAAATGTGGGGCTGCAGGGTGGAGAGTGTGCCTGGTCTGTCGGGACAGGGGCCTGCATGGTCTGTACAAACTGATTCCAAATGTCACTTTTCCCCCCATAAGAGCATGCCTGGTCTGTGGGGACACAGACCTGTGCAGTCCATACAAATGGAACCTAAATGTAATTTTTCCCCCCAGTAAGAGCATGCCTGGTCTGTGGGGACATGGGCCTGCACAAATTGCACCCAAATGTCATTTTTCCCCTCAGTAAGAGCGTGCCTGGTCTGTGGGGACATGGGCCTGCACAAACTGCACCCAAATGTCATTTTTCCCCTCAGTAAGAGCATGCCTGGTCTGTGGGGACATGGGCCTGCACAAACCGATCCTGAATATCATTTTTCCCCTTGGTAAGAGCATGCCTGGTCTGTGGGGACACAGGTCTGCGCAGTCCGTACAAACTGATCCCAAATGTCATTTTTCCCCCAGTAAGAGCGTGTTGTGTGTCCCCCAGCAGGCGCAGGACCCCCCGGCCGTGAAGGGGCTGTCCCTGGCCACCAAGGTGCGGCGCAGCATGAGCAGCCGCGTGCACGAGGCCGTCAAGGCCATCGCGCTGTGCCACAACGTCACCCCCGTCTACGAGAGCAACGGCGTCACCGACCAGGCCGAGGCCGAGCGCCACTATGAGGACTCCTGCAGGGTGTACCAGGCCTCCAGCCCTGACGAGGTCAGTCAGAGCAGCCTGGGACCCTGCTGGCTGCAAAAACCCCATGGTTCTCTGGGGGAGGGCTCGGGGTTAGTGAAGGGGATAATATTGTAATGTGTTTGTAGCTCTGATAAGCTGGGAATAGGCTGTGAGTGCCCTCTCAGCTGTTCTGCCTCTCTGCTTGAAGCTCCAGACTGCTGTCTGGCTGTTCTGTCAGCCTCTGCATCACAAAATTTTGTCCCTGTTTCTGCACCTTTTGTCCTGGGCGTATTTTTCATTTCAAGTCTGAGAATCCCTTTGACTAGGTTAGGTAAATTATGAGCAATCTTATCTTGTCTGGGGGAGGATGGCTTGTGGAAGAGGGTTGGAATGCTCCCTCAGCTCAGCTCTGCGAGGTGTGTGATGTTCCAGACCAGGGAAAAGCTGGGAATCACTGTAACCATGGCACATCCCACGTGCAGGTGGGCAGAGCCAGTGCCCAGGTTAATTCTGGGGAGGGAGTGAAGTGCACAAGTTTATTGGAGAGCAAAGCTGGGCCCTGCCATTCTCTGCCAGCACCCAGTGCAGCCAGGGCTGTGCAGGTGGCATGGTGGGGAGAAGCTTTGGAGCTCTCCAGACACCCACTGGAGACTTTTATTGAGCATTTGGGAGATCAGGTTCAATGCAGCACTTACAGTTTAAGTGCTGTTTGCCACCCCCTGCAAAATCTGGGAAATGTAATTATAGTGTTGTTTCCTTCTGTGACAAAGACAGGAGGAATAAAATGTGGTTTCATATATTGGTTAGGCTTCTTGGATACACCTTTTAGTGCAACAAAAGTAACACATTTTGCTTTCTATCAATATGTACAATTACATTTGCTCTGTGCTGGAGAGACACTGAAGTTTGAGATTTCTCCTGAGAATCCCACTGACTGTGAGATCAAATCACCCTTTTGACTACATTCAAAGGGTTCTTCCATGTATTGCCTCAGACAAACCAGCTTTGCCTCTGATAATAACCTTCCCACCTTTGCCATCACAAGAGAAGCTGGCTTGCCTCATTGCTGGAGAAATGGAATTCAATGCACCCGTTGGAAGCCCAGCTGAGTGAGGATTTTGGGGCTGTTGTGCTGCTGAAAGACTGGCACAGAGCTGGTTTGCACATTTACATACATTCAAAATATTCCCTATAGTGTTTTTCTCCCAAAGTAGGCAATTCATTTGTTTCATATATATTTATATATATTAATTTTCTTCCGTGCATCATCCAAAGGCTGCATTTCTGCAGTGCCCCCTGCATGGCTGGGCTGCAGTGAGGTGCCAGCAGCCTGGGCAGGGTGTGGGTGTCCTGTCCCACATGGCTGGGGCAGGGTTGCTCTCCCCTGAAAAGGCAGTGTACAGAAAGTAAGTGCCTATGCACTGAAACGAGTTCTGAATGATTTCCAGATGGTCATTTTTGTGATCTGCATCAAAGTTTGTTTTTTTTTTTTTTTTCTCCTAAAGCATTTACAGGCTATTTTTGCACAGATTTCTGTTTATTTACATATATACTGTGGTATATTGTGAAGTCAGTGATTTTTCTTTTACTTTTATCTTTATACTGTTCTGTCTTTAAAATATTTACACAGCAATTTGTCTGAAATACCCAGGGGATATTGTTTATTTGTTTTACTATAGCGTGATAACTAATCCTTCCAAGATTATTGTTTAAATTCTTTTTTCCTTTCCTAAGTAGAGAATTACAGCAGGTTCAGAAATCAGATATGCTTTGCTGCACTGAGGAAATCTTGTCTGTAGGTCTTGGATATACAAATATTATTTAGCCGTGCTCTGTATGTCATCCTAGATGGTACAAAATGCAGGAGCTACACAAGTGGAGCCCTTGAGAAGGGAGTAATGCTGTTAAATAACATTCCCTGTAGGGGAATGGCTTTGGACTCCTGTTAAAGCAGCCTTTGAAATCCTATATCAATAAAATATTGCCATGGCAGGGAAGGTCAGTTTATGAAATGAGTACAAAAACTTGTATTCTCTTTACTTTAACAGCAAGGGTAATTTCTACCAGTTGGCATAGGATTCATTTCCTGTAACAGAAAGCAGGATTTCCTAAATTTGTTTCCTGTGCACGCTGCCATTTAGAAGTCTTGAAGTATCTTTATTCAGGTATCAGTTACAGCCTTGGGGCTCTGCGAGCCAGTTGTCAGTTGTAGCCATACAGTAACTAACAGGGGAAATGAAATAGATATAATCTGATCAGAGATAAGAGGGCTGGGATTCCTGGGCAAACAGTCTTTAACCCTGACAAGGGCGGCAGCTGCCAGGACATGAAAGGGTGTGGGATCAATTGGTCTCTGCCTGCTGTCTGCCTGCCTAGGCAGCCCAGAGGGGACCCTGCAGAGCAGCTCATGGCACAGAAGGATCAATTTGTCTCTTTAGAATGAAATTTATTAGTCGATACTCACTTCAGTGGTGGCTTGGGTAATTTAATTGTCGGGGAGAGCAAAGTTGGAGGGTACTGTGCTGGGCTGCTGGGGTTGCTGTGCTTTGAAATGCTCACATCTGTATCAGGCCTGGCCTGGCCCTGCAAATGCTGGCAGGGACTTCATTGATTTCCCCCATCAGTGAGCATGGGCTCCCTTTAAGGTGTTCGACGGCTTTCAAACCTGCTTGTAATTCTCCTTCCTCTAAGTTGTAAATACACTTTTGCATCTTGAATATTTCTCATCTTTGTGCTGTGGCTGAGAGCACCTTGAGTTTTACAGGGGGAGCTGGGATGTGCTCCCCATCCCAGCCCAGCGCCCAGACATGCCAGAAGAGCTGGCAGTGCTTCTGGTGCCATGGGTGCTGGTGTCCCCTGTGCCACCTCCAACCTGCTGCTTATCCGTTTGTCCCTCTGCACAAAGCTTTGCTTCCAGAGCTCTGTGGGATGGCAGGGAAGGAGGGAGGAGGTGTTTGTGCAGAGGAGACCTTTAACAGGCCAGGCTGGAGCAGAGGTTTGTACCTCCAGGCATTTGGAGCTCACCAGCACAGGCTGAACAGCCAGGGCTGTTCACACGCTGAACGCCACGCAGCATCATGCTGGGAATAATTCCCAATAATTATTTATTAACCAGAGTATTAGAAAGTCAAGCTCCATCTCTGCTCTAGGAGGATTATCTAACTGCACACTTTAATGCACTGAGGAGGGCTTGAAGAAACTTCTGAGAAAGATAAGCTTGAAAGAGCCTTTGATTTGTCGTAATCTTTGGGAGTAAGCCTGCACAAACTTGTTAATATTAAGCTAAATATTGATTCAAATTGACTTAAAGGTCTTTCAAGGCAAAGCAACTCAATTATTTTTTTTTTTAATCTGACAATTTAAGACTACTTTATGAAAGGAAAAGTTTGGTTTAGGGTTCTCTTTTAAGCTTTTGGATGAAAAGGAGCCAAGTTTACAAAAGCTTCTTCAGTTAGTCCCAAATGTATCAATTCATTAATAAAATCTCAACTCAGTGCAAGTATTTACAGGTTCTGATTTTATTTATATCTCTTGTATGGGATTTTCCAAAATCAATTTCATTTTTAACTGAGGTATTTGTGGTCGCTTGAGGCAGTAGAGGCAGAACCTGAAAGGCAGAAGGGATAATTAACCTTCAAGTCGACAGCAACCATGTGCCCAGCACTCTTGTGCCTTTGAAAATGTCACTGTAAAACACTTCCAGTATTTCATGTCTGTTTATCCCTTGATCCTTTCTGGGGGCCAGTGATAGATGGGCTCGTGTCAGCTGCTGCTCCATCTGTTACTGCCCAGACAGCTTCTGCAGCTAAATCTCAGCAAGCTCAGGCTGAGATGGATGTGTCAGCTGAGCTGGGCACTCTGGGGGAAGCAAAATAAAGGCTTTGGTTTTCTGGCATGGCTCTGGTTGCAATTGAGTGAAAGTTTGCAGAGAATTCAGTTTTGTAGGTCCTAAAATAGTAGAGGCTGCAATCAAAATGATGCCCACCTCAGTTCAGTTAAACCTTGAACAATCTGGGGATTTTTGGGGGGTGTTTTTTTGGTTTTTTAATGTTTAGGAAGAAGGGTTCTCTGCTAATAAGTGTCTGAGCCAGCCTTCAGCTGTCTTGCTGATCACTGCAAAATTGTTGAAATTTGTTGATGAGCTGTTACTGCTGAAAACACAGAGAATACCACAGAGCTCATTTTGTTTGGGTGTTTTAATATGAATTTTTAATGTGCTGCATTAGTGTCTCTGGCTTTGAAATTGCAAATCCAGGGTGAATGTGTTGTTTTGAATTCTTAATTTCATAGACAGCAAGCTGGGAAATAGCTCTTTCCAAAAGTAAATGTTTGTAAAGGAGTTTCCCTGATGTGCCCATGAGGTTTGGGCACCCTAGGGCTGGGTGGAGAATTCCAGTGCCTGCCCCTTGCTGAGGGTTGTACTTTGGAATGAAATCATGGAATCATTTAGATTGGAAAAGCCCTCCCAGCCCATTGTGTCGAAACTCTGCCCAGTGCCCACCTTGTCCCCAGCCCAGAGCCCTGAGTGCCACCTCCAGCCCTTCCTGGGACACCTGCAGGGATGGGCACTCCAAACCTCCCTGGGCAGCCTTTCCATGGGGAAATTCCTGGTGTCCAGTGGAACATGGCAGGCAAAGGCAGGGAGGTGGCCACGGACACGTGGGCAGTGCCACAGCAGCATCAGACACGGGCTGGGCTGCCTAAAGCCTGGCAGGAAGGGTCTGGAAAAAGCCACTGGGAAAGCCATGGAGGAACACCTGTGTTTGTCAGTGGATGTGTTTGATAGCACTGCTAATGGCTGGTGAATTAATGACTGTGAGTTAATGCCTGGTGAATTAATGCCTGACTGGTGAATTCTCTGCAGCCACCTGCTAGCCCTCCCGTCGGGAGCTGTGGCAGGAGCCCTCACCGTGCCCTTCTCCTCTCAGGTGGCCCTGGTGCAGTGGACAGAGAGCGTGGGCCTGACCCTGGTGGGCAGAGACCAGTCCTCAGTGCAGCTGAGGAGCCCAGGGGGGCACATCCTCAACTTCACCATCCTGCAGATCTTCCCCTTCACCTACGAGAGCAAGCGCATGGGCATCATCGTGCGGGTAAGGGCTGCCAGGGCCGGGTACCTGGGGACAGCCACACCTGGGCCAGCCTGGGGCTTCACCTGGGCTGGCCTCCTGCTCAGGACTGTCACCAGAGCACAGTGGGACAGCCAGCCAGGGCTGGGCCATCAGCAAGGCAATCCACTCCCTGCCTGGGCAGCACGAGGGGAAGCACTTGGAAGGCTCTGGATAGGAACACGTGGCCAAGAGCAGGGATGGCAGGGCGAGGGAGCTGAGAGGCTGAGCTGGCACAAACCAATCACTGTGCTAAATCTGGGAGTTCAGAGAGCACAGGGTGCATTGAACAGACACTGAGTGCTCCCACAAACACCTTGTGCTGCAGGGGAGACCTGCAACAAGTGCAGCGTGCATGCAGTGCAGCAAGGGTAAATTCTTCAAATCAATTGCTTCTATAATGGAAATTATGTGGAGACTCTGGGCAATCTTTTTACAAGCTAGAATAGGAATACTGTCTATAGAAGAGGGAGGACTAAAGAACCTCCCTCCCTGCTGCTTTTATTGCAAGTGCAAACTTTTGGTGAAATGCTATTTTATCAAAGGTAGAAGAGGTGGACAAACAATCAAAGCCAGGGTGAGCTTCATTAAATCGTGGTTTTATGCTCAACAGAAGTGAATGCCCTGAAATTTTCTTATCATGAATGTAAGAGTGCTCCTTTTTCTTTTCCCTTCTTTGATTTGAAGTTTATCCCTTTTAAATTACTTATTTTTTATCTTCTCCCCCACTAGGAATAAAAAGGTTTCTAGTTTGTATTTCTCTGTTTAGATTTTGCCATTTGTATTTTAGGCAGAACCAGCAAAACTCCCACTTGTGGTCAGTGGGAGCAACATCAGGCCTGGATCCTGACTGTAAATACCTTTAAAGGAGCATTGGTCCCTCTCTGTGAATTGTCTTTATTTTGTAGCCATTCAGCTGCTCTAAGCCACTAAAATCAGCTCTGTGTGTGCTCTGTGCAGAATTAGGGTTAAGTAGCAGACCTTGACTGCCTGGGTATCACTTTGCCACGTTTCTGTATATTCCAAAATCGTATCTTCAAGCAGGGTTTTAATTTCCATTTAAAAAAAGACATTTATAAATAGATAGTTACTAAGTAAAATTTGCTTTAATTAGACATTTATTTTTGATTGTGTAGGCACTCCATTTGGTTTGATCCACAGCTTGAAGGGTGTTCACCTTTTCAGTGTTTCTCCTAAACTGTGCTGCTTATTTAAAAAACAGAAATAGTGGGAGGGAGAGCAGCATGAAGCATCCAGAAGAAAATACCCCCAGGGAGGGAGATGAAGCTGCACCCAGCACTGCAGTGAGCAGAACCCAAAGGGAAACATTCCTGCTCACCTGCACAGGGATTGCCTGTCCTTACAAACTGCAGTTTTCAGGCTCTTGAGAGCCCTGGGAGAATTTTGCCAGGCTTCCTGCCCAGCCTGGGGACAGAGTGTGAGCAGCTCCTGTGTCCAGCCCAGCAGTGCTGGCCCTGCAGGCAGCATCTCCCTGCACATCCTGTCTGCTCTGCCCCTAGGAAATGATCTCCTTCAACACAGCTTCTAGGAAATAAAGCAATAGTTAATAGTGAAAACAAGTGGCAGATGCTGCCTGCTTTGGGATATTTTTACAATATCTGAGTGTTTCCTTGCACTCAACTGTCATTTCTGTACCTGATTATTTCAGTTCTAAGAAAACCTGTTCTACCCAAGCAGCCTCCTCACCATAGTGTGCACTGACTTATCTGCCTCTTTGAAGAAGGCCTGTTTGTTTGACCACAATATTTTCCATTCTTTGTTTGCTTTATTTTTTTCCCCTTAGCCGTGTGGAATGATCTTTGTTGTAGAGCAGAGATAGTGCTATTGTCATATCTGGAATTGAAAAGGAGCCTTTGAACCGTGGCCAGAGGCAGCCCATGGTGGAAAAAGATGCTTCCCCAAAACAATGTAACTGGCAAATCTGTGTGCAGATTTATAGAGTGATCTTGCCATGATCTGAGAACGCACTAACCTCCTCCTGAACTCGGGCAGAGGAAATGACTAATGCAAGGAGATAGCTGATACAGTATTTATATTGGACAAAAAATCTAAACTATCTTAAGCCAGCTCTGCAGCACAGGAAGTGCAGTCTTTATTCAGCTTCCTACAGAGATGTTGTTAGACACTCTTTAATCAAATAATTTCATAGATAAACCTTTACCTTTGGGTACTGCCAGAAGTGGTGTGTTTTATTTAAACAGGTTCTGGTTGTTTTGGAAGAGTGACACCCATTTTCCTCTGGGGATGTGGGATGTGTATCACTCAGTGAGGGTTGGATGTTCCAGGACATTGAAAACCACACTTGGGCTCAATTATGAGCATCTTCCTTGTGAAAATCTCTATGAGCTTGGCAAAGATATTCAGCAAAGGAGCTTCATTATCCTTGGTTACTCCTTCATTTCCTCAGCAAAGACACTTTATTTCTTTGCAGTTTTAGTGTCCACATCAGGTGCTACATTTTGCCTTTTTTTTTTTTTTTGCTATGGATTTAAACTCTGTTTTGCCAGTGCCACAGAACCTGGGGCTTTTAACCTATTCATGTGTGAGAGCCTCTACCACTAATTTCTGTAACAGTGGAACAGACTGACCCAAATATTAGGTGAGAGAATGAAGTGTCCACTTTGCTTTTCTTTCATTTTTCTTATTTCTAAAGTTCTTTGGTCCCTTCATTCACAGCTGTTTATTTCAGATCTTCCTGGGCTTTTTGGTTTTGCATTTTAAGTTTGTTTTCCTCCTTTCCCTGGTGGCTGTCAAGGTTTACAGAGCAGTTTGTTCCTTACTCATAGTTTTGTCTCCTTTGAGGAAATTGCCAGGGTTTCCATTAGCTTGTAATACTCAGAGCTGTGGCCCCCTCACCTATCTGCCTGCTTAGAAGGGACCTTTTAATTTGTGGTAATGTAAATACGCTTTGCTTGCAGCCTATAAACCCCTTGTATCAGATAAGGCAGGCAGCAGTCTAAGCTTTCTGTGGCAAGCATGAGCTTTAATTATGCATATTCCATATGGTGTAACAGAGCAGGTAAATCAGAGGGATTTTTACCCTGCTAGGCTTTGTGCATCTGTTCTGTTGTTCAGGTAAGCAGAGAGTCAGGTTTCAAGGTGAGGGCTTGAGGTTATTCTGGAGGCACAGGCACTCAGGGCTGGGAGGGCCTGTCTGTGTGGAGATGCTGATTAAAAAGCTGATCCCCCTTGTCTAAAGCATGAATTCCTGCTGGGAGGAGGTGGGTAGGCATCTCCTTGTGGCCCCAGAGCAGGAGCTGAGCTGGTGGCCCTTCACTGCCCCAGAGCAGAGAGCTCTGTGCCTGCTGTGCTGAGAATTCATGGCTCCCTTTGCCCCTGAGCTGTGTGAGTGCTGTGTTGTGTCTGCAGGATGAATCCACAGGAGAGATCACGTTCTACATGAAGGGGGCCGACGTGGTGATGGCTGGCATCGTGCAGTACAACGACTGGCTGGAGGAGGAGGTACGGGGCTGCTCTGCTCTGCTCCAGCCCATTGCAGCAGGCCTCAAATATCCATGAAATGTCTGCAAGCCAGAAGGTTCTGATCCTGGCAGTTCCTTGGATTAGTCCTCAGCCAGATACACCCACAGGAACAAGGGTGTCAGTGGCGAGTTCAGCGTATCGAACGTGAAATAGGTGCTGGGAATAAAATGGGTTTGGCTCAAAATTGACTGACACTCACCAGATTTGTCCTGGGCTTGATTCTGTGTTTGGATCTGTCTTTGCCTGAAGGGTCCGGTTTCAAAACTACATTTGGCAGCTTTGTGCTGGGGTGTGTTTGTCAGGTTAGCAGTAAAGGTGGCACAGAGTTCATGGAATCCCAGAATGGGTTGGGTTGGGAGGGACCTTGAATCTCATCCCATTGCACCCCCTGCCATGGGCAGGGACACCCTTCCCAGGATGCTCCAAGCCCTGTCCAGCCTGGCCTGGGACACTTCCAGGGGCGTCCTAAAAGCAGCTTCACTTACTGATTCTCTGGTGTTCAGAGAAATAATAATATCTTGGGTGTATTTTAAAGAGTTGGTTGCCAAAGATGTGAAGTCTACAAATCACAGGCTTGTGCCCTTTTACTTAGACACAGAGAAAATCTAATCAGTGGGGTTGTTTTTGCCCCCCTGGTGTATTAGTGAGGACATTTTTCTTCCTGATCACTAGGCTAGGTCACAAACCACTGGAGATCCCCCTTTCCTCTCGTGTTTATCATGCACTTTATCAGATATTGCAGACTTGCTGGGGTTGCTCAAATGGGATGGTTATTTTCTTAACCTGCTATCTTACACTGGCATCTCCACGCTGCTGTGCATAAATCATTTCAGTGCAGTTTATGGTTTACAATGTGATCCTTCTTTGCAGTGTGGTAACATGGCTCGGGAAGGCCTCAGGGTTCTTGTCGTGGCCAAGAAGTCTCTGACAGAAGAGCAGTACCAAGACTTTGAAGTAAGTTTTTATTTGTTTTTTTTTCCTTTGTTTTCAAACAGTCACTGAAGTGATTCTCACAAAACTCCTGTGATAATGCTGCCTCTCACCTCCCAACTCTCTGCTAGAATTGTTCTGAAATGTCTTGATATTCTTTTTTCAAGTGATAGGTATGAAGTGTTTATCCCAAGGAAGACCCTCCCAAGCAGTTCCTGAATCCTGAATAACCAGAATATAAACCAGGCAACAATATAAACCTGCCTGGCAACAGGGGCTCCACATGTGGGGTTTGGGTCTCTGCTCAGGGCACTGCCTGGCTTATCCAGGCAGACAGAATGGGAAGGGGAACTGTTCAGTTAATGCAGGGATATGGTGCAGCTGCTTAGGGTTCTGTGGTGCCATTGTTTCTGGAAGTGTTGCCTGTGGTGGCAGGGAGCTGCTTGCAGGCTCTGCAGGTGCCCCTCCAGCAGCTGCTGTGCCTGTGTGTGCCCTGTGCTGCCCACCTGGAATGCCCAGGGACAAAACTGCAACAGCTCCCTGAAGCATGTTACACCTTGAATCATGGAATCAGAATTGCCTGGGTTGGAGGGCACCTTAAAGAGGACGTGGTTCCAAGCTGTGCATGGGGACACCTTTCCCTAGAGCAGGTGCAAGGCCACAGAGGGAGGCTGACTGCTTCCCTCTGGAGCTGGCCAGCCCTGTGTCCCCAGTCCCAGGCTGGCTGTGCTCTGTGTGTCCCCAGTCCCAGGCTGGCTGTGCTCTGTCCCCAGTGCCAGGCTGGCTGTGCTCTGTGTGTCCCCAGTGCCAGGCTGGCTGTGCTCTGTGTGTCCCCAGTCCCAGGCTGGCTGTGCTCTGTGTGTCCCCAGTCCCAGGCTGGCTGTGCTCTGTGTGTCCCCAGTCCCAGGCAGGCTGTGCTCTGTGTGTCCCCAGTCCCAAGCTGGCTGTGCTCTGTGTGTCCCCAGTCCCAGGCTGGCTGTGCTCTGTGTGTCCCCAGTCCCAGGCTGGCTGTGCTCTGTGTGTCCCCAGTCCCAGGCTGGCTGTGCTCTGTGTGTCCCCAGTCCCAGGCTGGCTGTGCTCTGTGTGTCCCCAGTCCCAGGCTGGCTGTGCTCTGTGTGTCCCCAGTCCCAGGCAGGCTGTGCTCTGTCCCCAGTCCTGAGCAGGCTGTGCTCTGTGTGTCCCCAGTCCCAGGCTGGCTGTGCTCTGTGTGTCCCCAGTCCCAGGCTGGCTGTGCTCTGTGTGTCCCCAGTCCCAGGCTGGCTGTGCTCTGTGTGTCCCCAGTCCCAGGCTGGCTGTGCTCTGTGTGTCCCCAGTCCCAGGCTGGCTGTGCTCTGTCCCCAGTCCCAAGCTGGCTGTGCTCTGTCCCCAGTCCCGAGCAGGCTGTGCTCTGTCCCCAGTCCCAAGCTGGCTGTGCTCTGTCCCCAGGCACGCTACGTCCAGGCCAAGCTGAGTGTCCACGACCGCTCCCTGAAGGTGGCCACGGTGATCGAGAGCCTGGAGATGGAGATGGAGCTGCTGTGTCTCACTGGGGTGGAGGACCAGCTGCAGACAGACGTCAGGCCCACACTGGAGACGCTGAGGAACGCTGGCATTAAGGTCTGCCTGCCCAGGGCTGCTCCAGCAGGAGCACTGAGACCCTCTGGAGCGTGTGGCCCTGTCCCACAGGCAGTACATTAAATGTTGGGGGGCCCTGTGAGGGTTTTAAACATCACTGTGGGAACAGAATGTGCTGCAGGTGGTAAATCTTAACACATGAGTGTGGCACCTCTTGTGCTTTTCATCTCTTCTGGCACAGAAAGGAATCAGGTGGGCACAAGAGGGGTCCAACAGGAGATTTGGGGCAGTTCTTCTTTCAGGGAGTTGCATGAAACAAGGCAGGTTTGGGCTGTGTTTGCTTTGTGGTACATGAACCCCCATGCTGGGCTCAGAGCTGTGGATATCCACGTTTCAGTAGCCACTAGAGGGGAGTCTGAGCCAAGAGAATCAGGGACTGGATTTTTTTTTTTCCAGCTTTCTGGGCATCTGTGACTCCACACCTACAGCCTGAGCTGTGCTCAGCTGTGAAGGAGCTGCTGTGGTGCCTGTGTAGGTTCTCTCTCTGAAAAATTTGTCAGGCTTGCAAAAGGGGAAAAAAAATGGATTAAACATTCAGATTTGGGTAAGAAAAGTAGGTGAAAGGTCCTGGTTGTGGTTTCTCTGCTTTAAGTTGCAAAGTGAGCAAAAATCCAAATCCGTGCTGTGAAGGCAAAGTAGGGCTGTGTGCTGGGGGCTGAGGTAGGACAGGGAATTCAATACTTGGGATGAGCTTCCAAAAGAGCTTTTTGTTTGGGGCCACCCCTGTAAACAACAGAGACTTCAGCAGAGAGGTGAGCCCAGGGGAATCAGAGCTCCTCAGTGATGCTGGAGTCCTGGCCCAGCACTCCAAAGGCTTTTCCTGCTTCCCTTTCTCCTCACCTTGGCTGCAGCTGGAGGTGTGGGACGTGCTGAGCACCCCTTGCACTGCAGTGTTCATCAGGGCATTGCATGTGAGGAGGAAATCCAGAGTGGAGGGGGTCTTGCAGTTCATGCCTGTCTTGTTAGGATCAAATCTCTTTCCAACCTCAGATTATTGAACAAATGAATGAGTCTTTGTGTGGGTTTTTTTGTTGATGTTTTGGGATTTTCTTAAGGTTTTTGTATTTTTCATTAAATATTTTTGGGCAGTGTCTTGAAAGAATAAAAACACCAGTGGAAAAAACCAAACTCACTGTGATATATTTACACTGGAGAAGGAATTCTCAGCCATTGCTGCTGACATTGCTTTCTAACTCCCTCCCCTCACCAGCACAAAATAAAAGAAGCAGTGTAGATTTAAAAAAAAAATCTAAAAAAAAACCCTCAAGCAAGTTAGTGTGTTCCAGACGTACACATCAGCACTGAGCTAACCCCAGTTGCATCATCCACATTTCAGGCTGGGCCAGGAGGGATCTTTCTGCAGCAGGGCCCAGTTGAGAAATGGCTGGGGAGGGACACATTAACACACAAATACACATTTTTTTTACTTGCATTTTGTGGGTTTATCAGCAGAATCTTGAAATATTGCAGGTGGGAAAAATGTTACCCAGAGTTTGTAACTTCCTTTGTGTCTCAGCCTCTGTAAGAGCTTTGCTGTCTTTGCGTGTGAGAATTTTCTTGCATGTTTTAAAATAGGGGGTTTTTAGAAGAATAATTTGTACATGTATTTTAACAGTCCTTTTATAAGCCTGAAGGGGCAGGTGGTACTTGCAGAGGTCCTGCAGACGTGGTTGTTAAGCTTCCCTTAAGACATGAAATGTTTGGATTTTAGGTGTGGATGCTGACAGGGGATAAGCTGGAGACAGCCACGTGTACGGCCAAGAACGCTCATCTGGTGACACGGACACAGGACATCCATATATTCAGACTAGTGAGTAACACCCACAGACCCTGGCTCAAGGGGCCCAGGCTCTGGGACAGGAGGGCTGTGAGATCACAACTGGTTTCCAGCAGGGTATTTTTATTCTTTTGCCCCAGCTTTCTACCCCGAGTTTTTATTTCTGTGACTGCTGCCCTGACTCAGTGTGCTGCCTGTCCTGGCTGCGTCACTTTTGTTCCCTCTGGGACTCTTTGCTGTTTTCTCACCCCAGTGGAGCACCCCTTGCTCAGTTCCATCCTCCCCCAGGTGACAAACCGAGGAGAAGCCCACCTGGAGCTGAACGCCTTCCGCCGCAAGCACGACTGTGCCCTGGTCATCTCGGGGGACTCACTGGAGGTACTGATGCCTCAAGTGTTAGCTTTCACACTTTCCAGATGCTGGACTGCATAGTATGTAACTCTGAACTGCATATAAAGTGCTAGCCAGTTCTCCTCACAGCTCAGTCACACAAAACAATCCCTTTCCAGCCCCAGAGCCAATGCAGCTTCAGGCCCAAAAAGTGCAAACAGCAGGGAATTGAGGAGAGCAATCTGGGAGGATGGGACTGCAGAACCTGGAGCTGTAATTAGACAAATAACCCCAATATGGAAATGGACCAAAACTTATCAAAGTGTGAAAAGTTGTGACTCAGGGTCCATCTTGGGTCCATCTTGGGCAGAGCCATGGCCAGGTTATTGTGCTACCCAAGGTGTATCCTTTGAAGGCCTTTTTAATGAATCCCTACTTTATTAAAGTATTTATTTAAATAGTTTATTTAGTTTATTTATAGTTTAGTTTATTAAATCCCTGCTGTCTAGCCTCTGTTCTAGGTAGCCTCTGTTCTAGGTAGCCTCTCAAGGGATCAGTAGGCCCAGCCCATAGCACAGGCTGGGGAAAGGCTGGTGCCCGCAGAGCAGGTGTAACCCAGGGCTGTGCTGTGTGTGACCTGGGGCTGTGCTGTGTGTAACCCAGGGCTGTGTGCTGTGTGTAACCAGGTGTGTGCAGTGTGTAACCCGGGGCTGTGCAGTGTGTAACCCGGGGCTGTGCAGTGTGTAACCAGGTGTGTGCAGTGTGTAACCAGGTGTGTGCAGTGTGTAACCAGGGCTGTGCTGTGTGTAACCAGGGCTGTGCTGTGTGTAACCAGGTGTGCCTGAAGTACTACGAGTGCGAGTTCATGGAGCTGGCGTGCCAGTGCCCCGCCGTGGTGTGCTGTGTGTAACCCAGGGGTGTGTGCTGTGTGTAACCCAGGTGTGTGCTGTGTGTAACCAGGTGTGCCTGAAGTACTACGAGTGCGAGTTCATGGAGCTGGCGTGCCAGTGCCCCGCCGTGGTGTGCTGCCGCTGCGCCCCCACGCAGAAGGCGCAGATCGTGCGGCTGCTGCAGGAGAGGACGGGCAAGCTCACCTGTGCCGTGGGTGAGTCACAGCAGGGCCAGGCACGCGGGAATGGCAGCTGCCAGCTCTTCTCTGAGTGAAGTCTCACTCACCTCACACCCCTGGAGATGGAGATTTAGGGAGCGGTGGTTCTGTGGGGTCATAGAGAAAATGATGGAAATTTTGCATGTGGAAATTCAATGCCAAACTCCTCATCACCCTTTCAGGTGGCATCTTTGCAAAGCAGAGCTTGGACCTGATCAGGTGAAGTGCCACTGTTAATTTGAGCTGTGTTTCAGCATTGGAGATAGAATGGTACCACCTGCAAGGGAGATATATCAATCGCTGATCTGGGGGTCTATTAAAACAAAACTTAAGGGCTTAAGTTCATGATTTCTGTTTAAAATCTTGCTTTTGTTGATTGGGTTGTTTCTTATAATATTCCAGTGTGGTGCAGATGATTTTGGTGGGGTTGCAGGTTGCCCCTGTTGCTTAACTCTCAGTTTTGTTTGTGCTCTGCCCTGCAGGTGATGGAGGGAATGATGTTAGCATGATTCAGGAGGCTGACTGTGGTGTTGGAGTTGAAGGAAAGGTGAGATTACCTCATCTTTAATGAGAATTTCTGTGGCCAGTTTTCAGGCCACTCTTAAATGAATCCTCAGATATTTGTGCAAGAAAGGGAACAAGCTCCCACAAGAACCATCATCAGACCAGTAGCCCTATAATGAGAAATAATTTGGCTATAAAGGAGACTACTGTTAAAGGGAGTTCAAGTTCATTACTTGTTTTTTGGCAGAACCCCTGAATTTGTTACCTCATGGTTAGTTTTGGGGGTTTTTGATGCTCCAAGTGCTGGAGTTATAATTACCCTGATAAGATATACCCTACATGCACAATTAAAAACTGCTCACATTAGTTTGCAAAACAAACTCTGGGTTAGAGCTCTGATTCCTGCACCTGGGGCTGTGTGGAGCTGCAGGACTGGATTGGCAGCAGCAGACAGACTCTGCTTGCAGTGAGCCAAAATTGTGTGAACTTTTGAGACTGAGAATTTGTTCAGCACTGACTTGATAGGAGTGTCACGTTAACATGTGTGTTGTGAATCAGAATCCAGAGGTTGCTTAGAATTGGAGGCCAAGGTTCAAATGGGAATTCTCCTCATATTTTTGCTCTTTGCTTAAAACCCACAGTGGAAGGAGAAGTACTGAGGCAATGCTCTCCCTCACCTAGCATACTGCAAATATTCCTGGAAATTGTGTCCGTGATAACTCAGTAATAACACGATATTCTTTGTTTCCAGTGCTGAATGATCTCACTGTGCTTTTCCTTGCCCTTGTTCCCAGGAAGGGAAGCAGGCATCACTGGCAGCTGATTTCTCCATCACTCAGTTCAAGCACCTGGGCCGTTTGCTCATGGTCCATGGAAGGAACAGCTACAAGAGGTCTGCAGCCCTCAGCCAGTTTGTGATCCACAGGAGCCTCTGCATCAGCACCATGCAGGTAAAGGGGCTGCCAGGAGGGAAATCATGAAGGAAAGGTCCTGTGTCTCATTTGGAATGCTGCTATTTCTTCTCCTGAAAATTTTCATGGGTTAGGACTTGAAATTGCTACTTTGATATGAAAACACATGAGAAAATTCCTGGTGTTGGACAAATACCAGCAACTGCTCCAAAGGAATAGAAAGGGTTGATGTTCCATGAGTCTGTCTTCATTTCAGGAGTTGGGAGAGCCCACTGGAGGAATGTTCCAGTTTGAACAGAGTGTATTTTTAAGCTGTTACTTTTACTGCAGTATCTCAGTGCCTAAAAAGCTCATTTCTTTTCTAGGCTGTTTTCTCATCAGTGTTTTACTTTGCTTCAGTTCCTCTCTACCAAGGCTTCCTCATCATTGGGTAAGAGCTCACTTTTTGCTGGTAATGAGGAGAACCTCTGCACAGTGAACACTTTTGGGCTGATTAACAGGCAAGCCATGAACATCTCCACTCTGCTCACTGCACTGCTTCAGGAGCTGGGTGTGAGCCTTGTCCCCTTCAGTGCAGGCACTTGCAGAAACCTTTCCAGCAGGATGGTTTGTCGTGTTTGTGAAGCACCCATCCTCCAGGAATGTTCCTTTGATCCCAGTAAAAGCAGAGTGCCAGCTGTTCTGGGCTGGTGTCTGCACAGCAGTGAGAGGCAGTGCCCAGCTCCTGGCAGTGTCAGGAAGAGAGACAACCCATCCTTAGTTCCTACCCAAAAACTCTCTAGAACAGGGCATTGCAACTGTAATCCCAGTATGACTTCTGAGACATTCTAGTACATAATTTGAAAACCAGCAAATTCATCTCCATTGCCTTCTGATGCAAACAGAATCAGACCTGAGCTCTAGAGCAGACTTTGGGATGGGCACAGGTCAGTCCTTGGCTCCTTTAAGAACCCACTGCAGTATTTGAGGCTGTCACTTGTGGATGAGTGTTCCTGATCAAAACTCACTCAAAAAGCCAATCCTGATGGCTTTTCCCTACCTGCAAAACTCTGGTGTGCTCCATTTGCTCGTTTTTATAACGTGTACATTATTGGGCACTTAGAGAATATGCTATTTCCTTTCTGGAGCCTAGCATTTGTTTTGCTTCTCTCCACCTGAGATATTTACTGGACTCCTGCCTTCTTCCCAGGTACTCTACAATTTACACCATGTTTCCTGTGTTTTCTCTTGTCCTGGACAAGGATGTGAAATCTGAAGTGGCAATGTTGTACCCAGAGCTCTACAAAGACCTTCTTAAGGTGTGTGAGACTTTTGCTTGTGTGTTTTGCTCTAAGGCAAGATCCTCATCTTGATTTAAAACTGTAAATGTGTAAAGTCAAATATATTGCCAGGAGATCCAGAACTTTATCAGGGATTTTCAGGCAAAATTCTGTTAAAGTCAAATTTGAATCCACAGATAGAAACAGAATTTCTGGCAGTTGTTTATTGAATGCTGCATGAAATGCAATTTATTAAAAACGGCTGGGCAAGTAGAAGTTCCATTCTGTGGGAAATTCTGGGGATTTAATATTACCAATTTGTTCCATAATAAAGGGAAAAGAGAAATTGTTGGGGATTTGGCAGTGTCCTGAAGCCAGAAGAGGGAAGAGGGGAAAGGATCTGCTCATTTGATGGAGGCAGGGGCTTATCCCAGAGTAGAATATCTTCAGTAGAAATTTGACTGCAGCATGATCTAAAGGTTTGCTTGTTGTGCCATTTTTGTAGCTTTAGCATCTATGTCAGGTCCTTCTCTTTAAACAAAGAAAACTTTATTTTATGTTTGCCACAGAAATATGAGGAAGGTAGATCTTGTCTTAGGTTCCTTTTTAACTTTTTTTATTCCTCCCTGGAAAATGTTTTGAATAACTGGGGAATGCAGCCTGGGAACATCTTTCTTAGTTGGAGGAAGGGGTGGACTGAGTCTTCCCCAGCTCCCTTCCCTCAAGGATTGCTGTTTAACAGATACTCTGAGAAGCACAGCCTGTTTTTCCAGAGCCTCAATAAGTCTCCATCTGGTTTCACTTGGATGTTGTCTCTTATGTCATAAACCACTAATTCTTCAACCATCCTTAGGCCTGGTCTAAACATAGGGGGTTTTGTGCTGGTATAGCTGTGTTGGCTGGAGATGGTTTTTTAAAATCTATCTGCCTTCAATATGAGGGTGATTTGTGTGTGTCTAGAAATACAGCATTAATGTGTTCACATCGATGTGTGTACACACATCTTCTATTTCATGGGGATTCAACTCCTGAGGCATCTTTGCACTGAATTAATTGTGTGTGCACTGAGGGCCAGGTTGTGCTGGGGGAGCCCTGAGCTGCCACAGCCCCTTCATGCACCCAGAAAAATGAGAGTAAAGGGGCACTACCTTAGCGTTGCTTGATTTATTTTCTTTTTTTTTCCAAAGCACCTTCCAGTTCTCTTATTAATTTCTAATAAGTGAATTTTCATAAAAGAAAACCCCAATGGAGCTTTATCTTTTTTTCCCCCACCCAGGGACGACCGTTGTCATACAAAACGTTTTTAATCTGGGTCTTGATAAGCATTTATCAAGGTAAGAAATCAACTTCTGCTTGTGCCTTTAGATTTTGTAGTGTGTGTGGCTATCTAAGGTTTGGTATTGCAGAAGTAAGGCATGAAATGAATTTCCCAAAGCACCCTGGTGGTGATGAATATATATTTTTTTTGTCTCAGAAAATGTCGGTAGCGTTACCAAAGGAAAAAATTATCTAAACCCAAATA
This sequence comes from Agelaius phoeniceus, assembly GCF_051311805.1. NCBI lineage: Eukaryota > Metazoa > Chordata > Aves > Passeriformes > Icteridae > Agelaius > Agelaius phoeniceus. Next base: position 15,015,916 of record NC_135281.1, read on the forward strand.
TTGGCAGTAATTGGTCAATGCTGTGATGTAGAATTCAAACCATTGTGCCTCTTCCCATCAGAGCCATCCACTGTCACTCTGTGCAAGTTCCTTGCAGTGCTGTAGTTACCCCTCTGTAAAGCAGAGCTCATTATTCTCCCTCCCTTCTTTTGGGAAAAGTTCTCCAGTCTATGGATTTTGCAGGTTTTTGTCGACATGGAAAATGCAGCATCTGTAGCCTTCTGTATTTTATCAAAAAATGGAAGTGGCAAGAGTTCTGGTGGCTTCACAGGCATCTGTGATTCAGGGTCACAGTCAAGCTCATGTTCTTGATCATATCTGATACACTCTAATTAGGCTGCTAAAGCAATTACGTAAATGCCTTAATTACAATGCATTTCAACAGTGGATGTAGTAGTTTGGGTATATATCTAAGAAGGTATTTTCTTTCATTTTGTCTTTTTCTAAAATCAGGACCCTCAAATTCAAGTGGTCTCTGTAGATATTAATCAGGGAGTTGTAGAAAACAGGTCAGTAATGTGGAGCTAAAAGCTGAAGTGGCAAAATTCCTTGTTTTCTCTTTATCAACAAGAGTGAGAATAAGGGGTCAAAATAAGCAGGTAATTCTTACAGATTTAATTAATGTTGCCACCCTCAGCAGGGATGGAGTGTAAGATCTCCGTTAGCTTTATTTTCTGAACTCTATCACAGGCATCCTACAACAGGGATCAAGGGCTTGGGATGCTGAGTAACACAATGGCAAAGCCAAGGCATTGAGAGAACACTCCCAAGTGGTGGAAGGCTGCAGCCAGAGGGTGATGCACAGGGGGAAAGATTCCTCCTTGAGCTAAGAGCCCTCTCTGGTTACAGGGTTTGGTTAAAGTGACCTCACCAGTGCTGTGCTCAAGAACCAGCAAACAGCGGCCAAACAACGGGGCCAGTTGCTAGCAGAGATGAGCCCGACCAAAACTTGAGCAGCCCAAAAGTTTGGAAAGTTCACAGCTGGGTTTGAACTCCGTGGCTGGAGCTGGGTTCCCTCGCAGGTTTTCCCTTCCGGAGGCGGCCAGGAGTGATGGATGTTGGTGTGGATTACTCATGCTGCTCACATGAGTTATTTGTGCAGGTGGCCTGCAGCAGCCCTGGCCAGGCAGCATAGGAGCACAAACAATGCCTCGTTAGCAGGGCTCTAATGGGATTCTCTTAGGGGAGGTGTAAAGGGGAGAGATTTCAGCTCAGGCAGTGCAAATTGAGCCTCACTTGTATCCACTGAGCGTTTCAACACTTGGCTGCCTCTTGGCATGAGGCAGTGTGGTAGGATATAGAAGAATTTGATATCTTTTAGCTTCTGAGTAGTGACCAAGTGCTTTTGTGGGAGGATAGAGTTTCATGATGTTAGAGATCTCCAGTTGCCAAAACAGCATGTATTAATTTCCTATCTCCATGTGTCTATGAACATCATAGACTGTTAGAAAACTTTGGGTACCTCTGCTGTAACTTTTCCCTGCCTTCTCATCAGTTCTGTCTCCTAAATAGTAACTGATTCGTTGTCATTACATTCATCAGGTTTCATGAAAAACAGCCTCAAGACAGGATTGTTTCAGCCTTTCCAAGGCCTAACTGTGGGTTTGAGAGCTGAGCCGGTGTTTGACTGAAATAGTTCCATTCCCTTGCAGGTAGCATCATCATGTACGGAGCACTCCTCCTCTTTGAATCCGAATTTGTGCACATTGTTGCCATCTCCTTCACGTCCCTGATCCTCACCGAGCTGCTGATGGTGGCACTGACAATCCAGACGTGGCACTGGCTGATGATTGTGGCTGAGCTGCTCAGCCTCTCCTGCTACATCGCTTCCCTGGTCTTCTTGCACGAGTTTATTGGTGAGGTTCCATGCTCTCCTCCAGAGTCAGTTCATGGCCTGGATGGTAACAGGACTGAGCTGAGCAGAAGGCTCTTGGTGGGCACAGTGACAGTGGTACCACAGTAAGCTCTGTGGGATTTGAAGGCACTTGGAAGATATTTTATGGTTTCTTCCCACAGCAAAATGCTAGAGAAGGTAAAGATGGTCAGCAGAGTGTGCTGATACCCAGTGAATCTCATTCATTCTTTGAGCTCCAGCACGTGTCAGCTGTCTCATGTAGCAGTGACCTTTATTCCCATGTGGGAATTTGACATGGAAGGTTGAAGTCTGTGCTGTTGGATTGAAAGATTTGGTCTCTTAAACTGGGGGAAGGAGCTGCCTCCTAAAACTTACCTTATTTTATCTGTTCACTGGGACCATTCTCTTATGGGTTTAGTTGTAGGTGTTTTAGTTGCCTGAAGCAGAACTGATCCTATTCCCTGGCTAGAGGAAGGAGGGTGAGGAGTTCCAGATTCCCCCAGTAACTGTCGAATTTCCAATATCAGACCCATGGGCTCGTTCAGTGTTCATTCAGGAGCCACAAGATGTCACTGCTTCTTCCATAAAGCTCTTTCCTAACTGAAGACAACAGGAATAACTTCCCCCTGGCTGGATCTGTCTCTTGCATGTGGTTATGCCAGTTCCATTTTGAAGGATGCTTTAACTCTTTTTGTAAAGGTTCTGAGGTGTTTTGGGTCAGGAGCTGGGCTCAGCCAGGCAGCAGAGGCAGTTCCCAGAGTGGGAGGACATGCAGTGCTTGGCAGTGCCAGGAGGATGTCCCTGTTCCAGGTGGGGTTTGGGAGGGCAGTTACCTGTGAGAACCACATTCCTTACACCCCACTGCTCAGCACAGCTCTGCATCTTCTGGGGAAGAGGAGGGCAGAGGAGTGAGGAGCCAGGTGTCATGTGAGCTTTGATCTTGGAGGTGGGGCAGCTTTAAGAATTGTAAAATTACAGAATGGCCTGGGATGGAAGGGAGCTTCAAGATGATCTGGGTCCAACCTTGTGCCATGGGCAGAAGAAAGCAGTGGGGGATTGAGTTGCATTTCTGCACCCCTTCCCAGAAGGTTCTCCCCGTGGTTTGACTCTGTGCTCATTTCTCCACACAGATGTTTACTTCATTGCCACCTTGTCGTTCCTGTGGAAGGTCACTGTCATCACCCTGGTGAGCTGCCTGCCCCTCTACGTCCTCAAGTACCTGAGACGGAGGTTTTCTCCCCCCAGCTACTCGAAGCTCACGTCCTAGGGCTGCTGCTGCTGGCACACAGAGACAGACATTGCCCAGGGCCCCGAGACACCCCAGCTGTTCCTCAATGACCAGGCCTGTCCCTGCCTCAGGGCCCCGTGGTGATCTCTGGTACCTGCTGCTGTGGTGAGGCACTTCCAGACTGCCCTGGACAGGACCCTGGCACCACAAGGGACTGTTTGGAGGGTGGAGGCTCTGAGTTCATCCAGTTCTTGGCACTTTTGTTCTACTTAACTGGGGTCAAATGCATGGAACTGCGATGGCAATGGGTTTCTCTTGCATGGTTCAAAGTCTGTGGAAGCTGCTACCTGACCTTGGGATTTACATTTGACAATTTGAAGTGAATTTTTTAAGTGTCTGCGCTGTCCTTTGCATTGTGTTACCTTTTGTTAAGTTTATGTTATTCGTCTTTTTGATTCAAGTAGTTACATTCTTTTTACATCTTGGAAATCCCTTAATGTAGGTGATGCACTACACTGCTGACAGCTGATTCCTGATTTATGGCATGTTGTTTCCATAATGGGGCTCCAGCCTGTCGGATCTACACACACTGGAGAATCTGAGCGTGTCTGAGATTTTCCTTCCGTTGAAATGTGGTCACCCCAGTGATTTTGGAGGTATCCAGCCATTGATAATGACAGAAAAGTGGTAGCTCAAAACGAGAAAATTCAGTTTTGTTTAGCTTTTGTGCTTCCTGTTAAAAGGAGCAGTGACATAATAGTTTCACTCTGTATTTATTTGTGTAGGAGAAAATTATCTAAACTAAAGCAAATCCTCTTTGGAACAGAACTTTGCAGTTGATCATCCTTGAAATGTGTCGACAACGTGAGAAGAGTCTCGTACTGTTCTGCAGACAATGTGGCAGACGTGTCTTGAATCCTTGGAGACTGAAAGGAGAGGTCACAGAGCTGCTACTCCTCACAGCTCCATGAAATCTGTTTCCTGTTAGTGTGAAACTTTGAGGATGAGCTGCAAATAAGCAGAGGCACTCCTAGGTGGATGTTTTAATGACATGCTCCCTGCAGAGAGGCAGTTTTTGGAGACTTGCACTTGCTCGGCTCTAAAAACCAAACCTGAATCACAGGAGTGGGTTCATACAAAGGCATTAGGCTGAGTGCAGAGCAAATTTATGTGGTTTTCATTCTCCAAAATTAAACTCTGTGAGTTCTGTCATTATTATAATTATTTAGTCCACATTGTAATCTCATGAGGAGAGCCACACGTACTTGGGCTTCTCAGCAGAAGGACAGAGACTTACAGGGACCTTTTAGAGCTGGGTTGGTGCATCAAGCACGGATGGGCTTTTAGTGGCAACCATCCTCCAAGAGTCTGAGGCTCTTCAGTCTGTGCTAAATTAGCTGCTTGCTGTCTTCTTCCCACATCAGAGAAACCACGGGCGGAGCTGGCACTGCTTGGGACCCTTGTTCCTTGGCTGCCCAGGGGGGAAAGAGCCCAGGGCCTCAGCTCCTGTCCCAGAGCAGGGCCTGAGCTCCTGTCCCAAGGCAGAACCAGGGCTCCCTTCTGGCAGTTGGGCTCACAGCCTCCTGTGAATTAATTAATTAATTAATGCCTTTTTGCCAGAAAGGTCCTTAACGTTGTCTTCATCATGACTGGAGAGTGTTGGCCGTGCCACTGCTCTGGAGTCCCCAGACAGCATTTCACAGAATCATGGAATGGTTTGGGTTGGAAGGGACCTTAAAGCCCACCCAGTGCCACCCCTGCCATGGCAGGGACACCTTCCACTGTCCCAGGTGCTCCCAGCCCCAGTGTCCAGCCTGGCCTTGGGCACTGCCAGGGATGCAGGGGCAGCCACAGCTGCTCTGGGCACCTCTGCCAGGGCCTGCCCACCCTGCCAGAATTTCTTCTATATAAATATCCCATCCAGTTTGCTTTCATTGGTTTAAGTACAAGAACCAAGAATTCCTCTTGGCCCCAGGTGGCAACTGAGCAGCAGCCCAGTCCCCCTGGGCTCTGGTGCCCAGCCCTGCCCCTCTCCTGTGTCTTGGTAGTTCAATGTCCTGCAACAGCAACAGTGCCAAGCTACTGTGTGTAAATATTTGAGACATATAAATGGTAGAATTCACTGTTTCCTCAAGTCAATACAGTTTACACTGAGTGGACCATATTTGCAAACTATTAGCTTACACCAAGAAGGGAGTGAACTGTGATTTCATTTGTATTTATTGAATCATAAGTTTAGTAGCATATTTAGTAGAGTTGATAGTGATCTAGAGCTGTGTTTTGGGGTGTGGATTATGTTCTTTCCAGTTTGTGTTTTTGCACAAGGTAGTAAATCCAGAAGTCATTTCTGCCTGGATATATACTACAGTTTTTCAAAGCAGTCAGAGGCTAAAACTGCCATCTAACAAACAGCAGGAACTTCTATTTTTCAAGTTTAGCACTTTATGTTTGCAACCCATTTCTCATAAGTTATTTAAAAATGTTTTTAAAAGCAAAATTTAATACACATGTTCCTATTACTGTACATTAAAATAAATGGATTCTCTGCTGGAAATTTCATCTTTTCCTCTAGTATGCTCATAATTTGTACTTTTGGGGAGTGAAGCATTGTTTTTCTTCTTCTGTGCAGTATCTTGTTTGTGGCCTTAGTGTTCTTCCTATTCCTTTCTCTGTGTGGGTTGTGTGCTGTGGCAGCTCATGTGTGACCTGTGTGCTTTGGGGCTGCCCCAGGCACTGCCCCTGGTGCCAGTGGAGTCTCCCTGTGCTCCTGCTGCCCGTGCTGAGCTGCTGCAGGCTGAGGTTTTGTGGCACACTCTGCAGCAGTTCCAGGTGTGTCACACCCTCTCTATCCCCTCACCTCTGGATCTCTCTCCTCTGCAGAGCTTGTCCTGTTCACCTGGGCGAACATTCGTTCAGCTCAGCTCGTGGGGCAGTGGAAACCCAACATTTTGGGTTCCACAGACTGTGCAGGGTCTGATCAGAGCTGTTTGAGGTGAGGGGTGTTCAGGACCATCCCTGGTGTCCCCTTGGGGTGTGTGCTGGGGGCTGCAGCAGGGGCGTCCTCCTGTGCTCCCAGAGCTGTCCCAGCCCAGCCCCGGCCTCTGGAGCTGCCTGGGGAGTGGTGCTGGCTTTGTCAGGGAGCCCCAGCTCAGGGGAACCCCTAAAGCTGCTCTGGGGGGTTTCTGTGGGGGAAAGCTGCTGCAGCTCTGCTGCACCACAGCAGAGCTCTGCCCCACCAGGGATGTGAGCCCTGCCTTGTGCAGCTCAGTGTCCCGAGCTGTTCCTGTGGGACTGGGCTCAGCCCCCAGTGTCCGGGGCCCATTTCAGCAGGATGGGCTCTTTATTTATTATTAGTTAGTTCATAAGTGTTAAACTCTATGATTTGCATGAAATCCTGTGGTTCACAGCTTTGCCAATATGGTCCATTACTACTGCCTACGACAACTTGTGTACTTATATGCCTTTGAGAACAGTTTTCATTGTTAAAATTGTTTAAAAACTCAATGTTAAGTTAATTTAATTTTTAATGGGGAAATGGATTCTGGTGTCAAAATGGTATTTACTGTGATGCCGATGTTTTGTACCTGTCATCCAGCTAAACAACCTGTAAATATCCTGAGTCAAGAGAAACATGAATGCCAATTATTTATTGTTCTGTGGAGTTACATGTCGCAGATGTGTAAGACCTTAAAAGGGAATGTTGTAAAACAAGGTGGAAAAAATAAATTTTATGCAACTTCTTTACTTCACCCCTGTATGATGCACCTGGTTAGTCCTGGCATGGTCAGTCCCAGGCGTGTGGGGATTGTCAGGACACAGGGAAGTTGTACCATGGGCCTTTAACCTGTGGGTGGGAAATGCATCTCCAAGAGGTGATCAGAGCTGCTGTGATAAATTCTTTCCAGAGCCAGCTTTGGTTTTAACAGGGGTGGTCACTGCTGCTGGCAGCCCCTGCTGGGAATGGGGAGGGAACTGTCCCAGGAACACAGATGTGTCCTGCCCTGGGAAGAGCAGCATTAGGAGCAGCATTAGGAGCAGCATTAGGAGCAGCTGTTCTGGGCATGTTCCCATCCCCTGGACATTGGGGCAGTGAGTGCCTCAGCACGAGAGCAGGGCCAGGAGCAGGGGCAGAGGCAGGACTGAACCCTGAATATTCTCCACAGGGGAAACGTCAATAATGGTGAGTACAAACACAGTACAGCCATCTTCTACAAAAATGTAATAGAGCCATAAACACTCCTAAAAACAAGAAAATTAGGACTGCAATTGGATAAAGTAAATCTCTGACTTGGGAGACTGTTTATTGAAAGCAGTGATGAGCTATCCCTGGGATCACTGGCCATCTATGGAAGTGTTTCTTTTAGATTCTATAGGACACAGATGCCCTTTTTAATGAATAGCTTTTTTTTTTTTGTATAAAGTAGTTAATGCAAATATTAAATAAACCATTTTTGTGATGTTTGCATACATCAAATGAATGGTCTAGACTCCAGAAATCACAGGAACAGACTTTGCTCCCAAGTGTTACCAATTTCCCACTCTAAATGGGTTACATAAGCCCTGGCTAGTGGTTCCTTTAATTTATGGATGGTTTCTTTTTAATGGTGAAACATGTAATTAAAAAAAGCTAGAAATAGTTTTTCTAAACTTACTCTGGAAGGGAAGGAGAATTTCAGCAAAATTTTTTTCACCCAAACATTGCATAATAGTAGAAATGTCAAAGATTTCCATGGGGTTTCATTTCATTCTTCATGTGGCTGTGGTCATGCAAGAAGTTTGAAGACTGCAGGGGCTGGCAGATTTTTGGAAGATCACACATCCTGGGGTAAGTTTTCAGCCTGGGCTTTACCAAAGAATGCCACTGGCCTTGTTTTCCAAACTGGGGTTGTATTAGACACTGGTGTCTCTGCTTTTCCTTTTTCTGAGGAGAAAGAATAGGTGCTGGCTGGAATTGGGTGTCTTGCTCTGGCCCTGAGCCTGATGGAGCTGTAGAGGCCTCCCTGCACATGAACCATGGGGAGAGGAAAACCTCATTGAGCTGCTCTGTCCTCACCTTCAGCCACTGCCTCTTCTCCCCTGCATTGCTGTGGCATTAAATAATTGTCTTACATCTGCACTCCTGTTCCCCTTTCCCAGGTAGGAGAACCAGTGGTCTGTGCTGGCCCCACAGGCAGAGCACAGGAAGCAGAAAAATATTTCTTTTTTGGTGCTAAGATTTTCTCAGCACTTTAAACATGGGAGTCAATCTAACAGGAAAGTTCCTTCTTCCACAGAGTATTCAGATGTCTGGTTTTAAATGAGAAATGTGATTGCAGGCTCTAAAAACCTTCTGATTGGGAGTGTTGATAAACCCCAATCCCAACATTTCAGTGGATTCTCTTCTGTGTTCTTCTGGAGCTGCAGATGCACATCACACCTGTGCTGAACGTTAGAGGTGAGTGCCAGTGGGAGCTGGGGGGCTCTGTGTGCAGCAGGGAGGGCCCCTCTGCAGTGCACAGGCAAACCCAGGGCTGCTGCACACCCTGCCCAGGGGCACCTTCAAAGCTGAGGCCTCCTTAGGCCATGAGCATTTGATAGCCTTAAAACTCTCTGGGTGCTGTGGGGTGTCTGGGTTACGTGGTGCATCTCTGAAGTGTTGCTGCTGTAATTAAAGCTAGAGATGAGGAGCCTCTTGCAGGATCTGGCTGTGAGAAGAATCTCCTTCTATCCTTCCCTCTGCTGCTCTTCCTCCCTTCGTGGCCAAGACCTGAGGGTTACAAAAAGGGCTTTAAAATCACTGCATTCCCTCTTTAAAGCCTCCTGCTCTTGGCTTGCTGGAACTGTCCACGTGAGGCAGAATATTGTCTGCTCTTCAGATTCCCTCAGAAAGGAGGAGTAACAAGAACAAGCTGTGCAAAAGAATTTAACGCAGTAAAGATGGGGGTAATAGTCATTCTCATTTGTCCTTTTATGTGAAACAGATTTTATTTTAAATGTACACTCTGAGTAGCTTAACCATATCCAGAGAGTTGTTCAGCAGGGCAAAAGCAGAGTTACCCCAGGATGAATGAGAGCATGAGTGGGGCTGAGTGGTGGCACACCTTGGTGGCTCTGGGACACTGGGGTGTCCTGCCCCGTGCTGCTGGCAGGCAGCAGATTGACTCCTGAGCCTCACATCTGCTCCACAGGGCTCTGCTGCAGCTCTGGCACTTCTGTGCCTGCCCTGTGCTGCCCCTGCTGCCTTTAAAACCTCACCTCAGGCTCCTCTGGTGCAGATGCCACCAACATGTGACAAAAAGTGATGCAAATTGCTATTGACCAGGACTCCTACTAAAAATAAGAACATCAAATGCCTTGTAATGGTCTCACTGAGGCATTTCCCTGCTCCAGCAGCAATGGTGTCACTGCCATGGGGAGAAGCTGTGCTCAAACAAGCTCTGGGAAAGGCAAGGGATGGTGCCCACAGAGGCAGAACTCCTCTGCACCTTTGTATTCTGAGATTAGGGTTTGGAATTAAAAGGCACATTTATAAGGGTCAGCACTGCCTCTGTCGGATTTTAATACCTGATTTTTCCTAGAGAGGCTCCAGAAGACAAATTGTGAGTGAAATCTGTTTGCAGCACTGAGCCCTGAGGAGAGGAGCTCCCAAAGCAGATGGAAATGAGCACGGAGTTGGTGTCTGCTGCAGGACTGGGGCTGATGGAAAGGAGCAGGTCACCCTCACCCAGCCCTCACACAACCCTCAGGTTTTCTCAAGCCTGAGCTGAATTCTTGCCAGTGCTCATCACTGGAGTGTGGAGCTGGTTCTTACAGGTGCTGTGCTCTCCAGAACTGCCTCCAAAGGAAAGAAACCTCCTGTGTTTGACAGGTGGGTGCCAGCACCCCTGTGATGTCCCCCCAGGAGCCCTGATTTACAGAGCCCCAGCTCATCCTCCCTGCAGAGCAGAGTGCCACAAAGCCCTCAGTGAGAGCAGAGCCTACAGGAAACCCCAGGTGTTAACATCCACTAAAAGCTGCCACGCTTGGCTGAGCCGGGCCCAGGCAGGCCTGACCTAATGCGGAGCTTTGTGGAGGTGGCAGGGAAGGACTAATTCCAGACCCTGCACTCCATCACGGGCTGAAGGGCCTCTGGTCACCCTGGGGCTCTCTGCCCCTCTGCATAACTGGATGCAGTTGGCTCCTGGAGAAACGGGGAGAGTAAATCTGAGGTGCTGAAAGAAATACTGCAGCAGAAATTACACTGTGGGGAAGGTTTTATACGTGTTGGGGTGAATTAATGAATGGGTTTGGGGTTTTTGGAAAGAAAAAAAACACAACAAACTTTGTGCACAAATACATAGTTTAAAATATAATCTCTTTCAAACGCCAGCTATTTTAACAACAGTGTAAATCAGATTTTACAGACCACATATTTCAAGTATGAAGTTCATTAAATGTGTGAAATTCTAGATTAGCTGCCGGGTGTGGCCAGAGCCCCAGTAATGAATTGTAAATTCTGTTCAGGATATAATATCAGATTCCCTTGCCCTGGCACTGATATGAAAGGACTAAAGCCACCTTTTCAAAACAGTCATAACCTTTCTTTATTATCTTTATTTAGTTTAGCCATCATATGATATAATGAATGACTGAATCAGTGTTTCCATCCTGAACCTAATGCACAGGTGTTTAACCTCATTAATTTGTGGGTTTATTATTATTGAACCAACTTATGTCTCAATGTAACTGAAATAAATGCTATCAGTTTATATATGTTTTTGCCAGTGCCCTGCCAGTGGGTGGTTGGCTGTCTTTAGATTGAAGAATATCACTCTAAACTACAATTCCCTTGGAATTTATGTGAAACAAAATTGATGAATGAATGATGCTGTTCTCATTCCATGGGAGCCAGGTGCCGAAGGGAGCAGCTCTCCCTTGTGCTGCTGTGTGCAGTGACATTGAGGGACAGACCCCAGAGGTGTCCAGCTCCACTGGGCAGGGCAGGCAGGACAGAAACCCAGGTGCAGCTCCAGGGGTGCTGTGGATTGATCCAGCACCTCTGGACCTGCACAGCCTGGCCTTGTTTGTTCCTCTCCCTTTCCCTCCTGCACCAAAGGGAAGGAGCTTCACAAGTCCTGATATAACCAATAATGGGAATTTTCCAGGTAGCTGGGCCTGAAATCCAGGGCTAAGGAGAAGAATTGGTACCTCTCATTCGAGAGGCTGGAGACCAACTCAAGAGGTTGGAGACTCTTCCCAATGCAGAATGTCCAATGGTGGATGAAAAGCCAGCTCTCATTGGGAGGAGATTTGAGCAGCTCTGGTTCCACACCTGGAGAGCTCAGTGTGGGTGATTCCCTGGGCCAGCAGAGCTCAGTGAAGATCCAAGACTCTGTAATTCAGCCAAGGGAGTTGAGAAGAATGTCCCTCATTGAGAAGAGGTAATTTAGACAGGTGAACAGGCAGGAATGAGCCCGAAGCAGCCCCGGGCTGGGAGGATGCTCCAGGGCTGCTCGGGAAGGGGCAGGAGCTGCCAGACTCCAGCACCTGGCACTGCTGGGGCTGAGGGAGCCGGGAGGGCAGAGAGGGCACAGCCCAGGGTGGGAATCCTGCTCAGCCCCGCTCTGCAGCCCAGCATGGACGTGTAAAGGGCAGAGAAAACACAGCCCAGGGTGGGAATCCTGCCCAGCCCCGCTCTGCAGCACACACAGCTGTGTAGAGGGCAATGAACACACAGCCCAGGCTGGGAATCCTGCTCAGCCCTGCTCTGCAGCACACACAGATGTGTAGAGGGCAGTGAACACACAGCCCAGGGTGGGAATCCTGCTCAGCCCCACTCTGCAGCCCAGCATGGACGTGTAAAGGGCAGTGAACACACAGCCCAGGGTGGGAATCCTGCTCAGCCCCACTCTGCAGCCCAGCATGGATGTGTAGAGGGCAGAGAAAACACAGCCCAGGGTGGGAATCCTGCCCAGCCCTGCTCTGCAGCCCAGCATGGATGTGTAGAGGGCAGTGAACACACAGCCCAGGGTGGGAATCCTGCCCAGCCCCGCTCTGCAGCCCAGCATGGACGTGTGGAGGCTGCTCCAGGAGCCTCGGGTGCGAGGGACACTCGGGGAGGGCGCTGTTTACTTTGGAAGGGCCAGCGGCTTTTGTCAAAAATACTTATTGTTGCTGTGAGACTGAAATACCTTTTGCAAGTGGAAAACAGAGATGTCTCCATGAAGTCTCTGATGATAAAATCCAGGCAGCTGCCCCAATGGCCTGAGAGCACATCCTCAGGAAGCCTTGATGCCTTATCTCCTAAAGAGCATGAGAAATAATAATAATTTCTTAAAATAATGGGTTTTATTGCCAAATGCCTGCGTGGAGTCGGGCAGGGAGGTTCATCCTCCAGCAGAGCGATGCTGTGGGTGGCTGCCAGGGGAAGGCAGGGACCCCCCTGGGCTGGGACCTCCAGAGCCCCCGAGGCCCCCGGGCTCCTGCAGCTCTCCCCGTGCTCCTGCAGCTCTCCCCAGGCTCCTGCAGCTCTCCCCGGGCTCCTGCAGCTCTCCCTGGTCTCTCCTGCAGCTCTCCCCGTGCTCCCGCAGCTCTCCCCAGGCTCCTGCAGCTCTCCCCGGGCTCCTGCAGCTCTCCCTGGTCTCTCCTGCAGCTCTCCCCAGGCTCCTGCAGCTCTCCCCGTGCTCCCGCAGCTCTCCCCGGGCTCCTGCAGCTCTCCCCAGGCTCCTGCAGCTCTCCCCGGGCTCCTGCAGCTCTCCCCGGGCTCCTGCAGCTCTCCCCAAACTCCTGCAGCTCTCCCCAGGCTCCTGCAGCTCTCCCCAAACTCCTGCTGCTCTCCCCAGGCTCCTGCAGCTCTCCCTGGTCTCTCCTGCAGCTCTCCCCAGGCTCCTGGAGCTCTCCCCGGGCTCCTGCAGCTCTCCCCAAACTCCTGGAGCTGTCCCCGTGCTCCTGCAGCTCTCCCCGGGCTCCTGCAGCTCTCCCCAGGTTCCTGCAGCTCTCCCCGTGCTCCTGCAGCTCTCCCCAAACTCCTGCAGCTCTCCCCGGTCTCTCCTGCAGCTCTCCCCATGCTCCTGCAGCTCTCCCCAAACTCCTGCAGCTCTCCCCGGTCTCTCCTGCAGCTCTCCCCGGGCTCCTGCAGCTCTCCCCGGGCTCCTGCAGCTCTCCCCAAACTCCTGGAGCTCTCCCCGGGCTCCTGCAGCTCTCCCCAAACTCCTGCAGCTCTCCCCAGGCTCCTGCAGCTCTCCCTGGGCTCCTGCAGCTCTCCCTGGTCTCTCCTGCAGCTCTCCCCAGGTTCCTGCAGCTCTCCCCGGGTTCCTGCAGCTCTCCCCAAACTCTTGCAGCTCTCCCCGGGCTCCTGCAGCTCTCCCCGGGCTCCTGCAGCTCTCCCCAGGCTCCTGCAGCTCTCCCCAGGCTCCTGCAGCTCTCCCCGTGCCTCTGCTGCTCTCCTCTGCCGGGCACAGAGCTCCTTGCTCGGCCTCCTGGGCTGTGAGCCCGGGGTGAGCACGGGCAGGGCCGTTCCCGGGGACAAGTTCAGCTTCCAAATCCTCCCCCCGAGGCGGGGAGCCGCTGGGGTCGGGGCCAGCAGATGCATCTCTGCCCTGGCCCCAAAGCCAGGCACATGCTGGGCACATCCCAGAGGCTGCCACGGGCGTGGGGGGCAGCTGGGTTGGTTTTTGGGGGGTAGGGATGCAGTCCAGAATGTGCCCCTAAAAGGAAGAGGAAGTATTCTCCTAAAGAGGGAATAAATAGCTAAAAATATTAGCTATTAATAGCTCCCTACCTCCAAAAATAAAATCCCTTAGTGATACCAAAATAAGAAAGCAAAGGAAAGTCGGAGGTATTTGGCCTTCCTTTGAAAAATGAAGCTAAAAATAACTATATATATATAAAAATCTCTCGTTTCTAGGGAAAGTCTCTGCCCCCGCATCCAGCCTGCACAGTTATATAAGACTTGAACTACATCCCCCTCTCCTCCGCGGCCGCTCACAACGCGCTGGAGCCGCGGCCAGATGGAGAAAGGTTCCGTCAGGAAAGTTTAACTCAGCGGGGAAGCTGCAGCCAGTGGAGGACACGATTCTCTCGCTGAACTCTCCAAAAGCCTTGGAAATCTTACAGTTGTGTCATATGCTGGTTTGGGGAATGCTAGTCCGGAGGCAGCCGCCAGCCCTCTTTCACTTCTTTATTTATTTATTTCTCTTTTTTTTTTATTTTTTTTTTTTTCGTGTTGCACTGAGTTTAATTTGGGTAGCAGGATTCAGCAGTTTTAAGTTGGAAAAAACTTAGTGGAAGAAGATATTTTAGGAAAAGCCTGTCATGTGAACTAGCGGGAGCCGATCAACCCGGGCTATTAAAAGAAAGACATTGTATTTTTAAACGGTGCAGCCTAGGGCAGCCAACCTGCGTGCCCGGGGCCGGCAGCTCCGCGTGGGAGGCTCCAGGCCGAGCTTTCCATCGGGGTGGCCCAAAATCCGCTCGGGATCCCCCTGGCCGGGTGCCCCCGCCTTGTGCCCCCCCTCATCCTCCTCGGCCCCGCTTTGCCCCTTCCCGGCTCCGTTCAGTGCCCCCATCGCCCCAAGGCCCGTCCCCACTGCCCCCTGTGC